>NW_026943823.1:22513076-23113076 GCF_035594765.1 Anolis carolinensis
GCCTGTTTAGAAGTTGTTTACGGCCCATTTATGGTGGTCCAGGGTTCATTTTGCCCCTTTGGGCCTGTTTAGAAGTTGTTTACGGCCCCTTTAGGGTGGTCCAGGGTTCGTTTTGCCCCTTTGGGCCTGTTTAGAAGTTGTTTAAGGCCCCATTAGGGTGGTCCAGGGTTCGTTTTGCCCCTTTGGGCCTGTTTAGAAGTTGTTTAAGGCCCCATTAGGGTGGTCCCAGGGTTCGTTTTGCCCCTTTGGGCCTGTTTAGAAGTTGTTTACGGCCCATTTATGGTGGTCCAGGGTTCGTTTTGCCCCTTTGGGCCTGTTTAGAAGTTGTTTAAGGCCCCTTTATGGTGGTCCAGGGTTCGTTTTGCCCCTTTGAGCCTGTTTAGAAGTTGTTTAAGGCCCCTTTAGGGTGGTCCAGGGTTCGTTTTGCCCCTTTGGGCCTGTTTAGAAGTTGTTTACGGCCCCTTTAGGGTGGTCCAGGGGTTCGTTTTGCCCCTTTGAGCCTGTTTAGAAGTTGTTTAAGGCCCCTTTAGGGTGGTCCAGGGTTCGTTTTGCCCCTTTGAGCCTGTTTAGAAGTTGTTTACGGCCCCTTTAGGGTGGCCCAGGGTTCGTTTTGCCCCTTTGAGCCTGTTTAGAAGTTGTTTAAGGCCCCTTTAGGGTGGTCCAGGGTTTGTTTTGCCCCTTTGGGCCTGTATAGAAGTTGTTTAAGGCCCCCTTAGGGTGGCCCAGGGTTCGTTTTGGCCCCTTTGAGCCTGTTTAGAAGTTGTTTAAGGCCCCTTTAGGGTGGTCCAGGGTTCGTTTTGCCCCTTTGAGCCTGTTTAGAAGTTGTTTACGGCCCCTTTAGGGTGGTCCAGGGTTCGTTTTGCCCCTTTGGGCCTGTTTAGAAGTTGTTTACGGCCCCTTTAGGGTGGTCCAGGGTTCGTTTTGCCCCTTTGAGCCTGTTTAGAAGTTGTTTAAGGCCCCATTAGGGTGGTCCAGGGTTCGTTTTGCCCCTTTGGGCCTGTTTAGAAGTTGTTTACGGCCCATTTATGGTGGTCCAGGGTTCGTTTTGCCCCTTTGGGCCTGTTTAGAAGTTGTTTAAGGCCCCTTTAGGGTGGTCCAGGGTTCGTTTTGCCCCTTTGAGCCTGTTTAGAAGTTGTTTAAGGCCCCTTTAGGGTGGTCCAGGGTTCGTTTTGCCCCTTTGGGCCTGTTTAGAAGTTGTTTAAGGCCCCTTTAGGGTGGTCCAGGGTTCGTTTTGCCCCTTTGGGCCTGTTTAGAAGTTGTTTAAGGCCCCATTAGGGTGGTCCAGGTTTCGTTTTGCCCCTTTGAGCCTGTTTAGAAGTTGTTTAAGGCCCCTTTAGGGTGGTCCAGGGTTCGTTTTGCCCCTTTGAGCCTTTTTAGAAGTTGTTTGGGGCCCCTTTAGGGTGGCCCAGGGTTCGTTTTTGCCCCTTTGAGCCTGTTTAGAAGTTGTTTAAGGCCCCTTTAGGGTGGTCCAGGGTTCGTTTTGCCCCTTTGAGCCTGTTTAGAAGTTGTTTAAGGCCCCTTTAGGGTGGTCCAGGGTTCGTTTTGCCCCTTTGAGCCTGTTTAGAAGTTGTTTAAGGCCCCTTTAGGGTGGTCCAGGGTTCGTTTTGCCCCTTTGGGCCTGTTTAGAAGTTGTTTAAGGCCCCATTAGGGTGGTCCAGGTTTCGTTTTGCCCCTTTGAGCCTGTTTAGAAGTTGTTTAAGGCCCCTTTAGGGTGGTCCAGGGTTCGTTTTGCCCCTTTGAGCCTTTTTAGAAGTTGTTTAAGGCCCCTTTAGGGTGATCCAGGGTTCGTTTTGCCCCTTTGAGCCTGTTTAGAAGTTGTTTAAGGGCCCTTTAGGGTGGTCCAGGGTTTGTTTTGCCCCTTTGGGCCTGTTTAGAAGTTGTTTAAGGCCCCTTTAGGGTGGTCCAGGGTTCGTTTTGACCCTTTGAGCCTGTTTAGAAGTTGTTTAAGGCCCCATTAGGGTGGTCCAGGGTTCGTTTTGCCCCTTTGAGCCTGTTTAGAAGTTGTTTAAGGCCCCATTAGGGTGGTCCAGGGTTCGTTTTGCCCCTTTGGGCCTGTTTAGAAGTTGTTTACGGCCCATTTATGGTGGTCCAGGGTTCGTTTTGCCCCTTTGGGCCTGTTTAGAAGTTGTTTAAGGCCCCTTTAGGGTGGTCCAGGGTTCGTTTTGCCCCTTTGAGCCTGTTTAGAAGTTGTTTAAGGCCCCTTTAGGGTGGTCCAGGGTTCGTTTTGCCCCTTTGGGCCTGTTTAGAAGTTGTTTACGGCCCCTTTAGGGTGGTCCAGGGTTCGTTTTGCCCCTTTGAGCCTGTTTAGAAGTTGTTTAAGGCCCCTTTAGGGTGGTCCAGGGTTCGTTTTGCCCCTTTGAGCCTGTTTAGAAGTTGTTTACGGCCCCTTTAGGGTGGCCCAGGGTTCGTTTTGCCCCTTTGAGCCTGTTTAGAAGTTGTTTAAGGCCCCTTTAGGGTGGTCCAGGGTTTGTTTTGCCCCTTTGGGCCTGTATAGAAGTTGTTTAAGGCCCCCTTAGGGTGGCCCAGGGTTCGTTTTGCCCCTTTGAGCCTGTTTAGAAGTTGTTTAAGGCCCCTTTAGGGTGGTCCAGGGTTCGTTTTGCCCCTTTGAGCCTGTTTAGAAGTTGTTTAAGGCCCCTTTAGGGTGCTCCAGAGTTCGTTTTGCCCCTTTGAGCCTGTTTAGAAGTTGTTTACGGCCCCTTTAGGGTGGTCCAGGGTTCGTTTTGCCCCTTTGGGCCTGTTTAGAAGTTGTTTACGGCCCCTTTAGGGTGGTCCAGGGTTCGTTTTGCCCCTTTGAGCCTGTTTAGAAGTTGTTTAAGGCCCCATTAGGGTGGTCCAGGGTTCGTTTTGCCCCTTTGGGCCTGTTTAGAAGTTGTTTACGGCCCATTTATGGTGGTCCAGGGTTCGTTTTGCCCCTTTGGGCCTGTTTAGAAGTTGTTTAAGGCCCCTTTAGGGTGGTCCAGGGTTCGTTTTGCCCCTTTGAGCCTGTTTAGAAGTTGTTTAAGGCCCCTTTAGGGTGGTCCAGGGTTCGTTTTGCCCCTTTGGGCCTGTTTAGAAGTTGTTTAAGGCCCCTTTAGGGTGGTCCAGGGTTCGTTTTGCCCCTTTGGGCCTGTTTAGAAGTTGTTTAAGGCCCCATTAGGGTGGTCCAGGTTTCGTTTTGCCCCTTTGAGCCTGTTTAGAAGTTGTTTAAGGCCCCTTTAGGGTGGTCCAGGGTTCGTTTTGCCCCTTTGAGCCTTTTTAGAAGTTGTTTGGGGCCCCTTTAGGGTGGCCCAGGGTTCGTTTTGCCCCTTTGAGCCTGTTTAGAAGTTGTTTAAGGCCCCTTTAGGGTGGTCCAGGGTTCGTTTTGCCCCTTTGAGCCTGTTTAGAAGTTGTTTAAGGCCCCTTTAGGGTGGTCCAGGGTTCGTTTTGCCCCTTTGAGCCTGTTTAGAAGTTGTTTAAGGCCCCTTTAGGGTGGTCCAGGGTTCGTTTTGCCCCTTTGGGCCTGTTTAGAAGTTGTTTAAGGCCCCATTAGGGTGGTCCAGGTTTCGTTTTGCCCCTTTGAGCCTGTTTAGAAGTTGTTTAAGGCCCCTTTAGGGTGGTCCAGGGTTCGTTTTGCCCCTTTGAGCCTTTTTAGAAGTTGTTTAAGGCCCCTTTAGGGTGATCCAGGGTTCGTTTTGCCCCTTTGAGCCTGTTTAGAAGTTGTTTAAGGGCCCTTTAGGGTGGTCCAGGGTTTGTTTTGCCCCTTTGGGCCTGTTTAGAAGTTGTTTAAGGCCCCTTTAGGGTGGTCCAGGGTTCGTTTTGACCCTTTGAGCCTGTTTAGAAGTTGTTTAAGGCCCCTTTAGGGTGGTCCAGGGTTCGTTTTGCCCCTTTGAGCCTGTTTAGAAGTTGTTTAAGGCCCCTTTAGGGTGGTCCAGGGTTCGTTTTGCCCCTTTGAGCCTGTTTAGAAGTTGTTTAAGGCCCCTTTAGGATGGTCCAGGGTTCGTTTTGCCCCTTTGGGCCTGTTTAGAAGTTGTTTACGGCCCATTTATGGTGGTCCAGGGTTCGTTTTGCCCCTTTGGGCCTGTTTAGAAGTTGTTTAAGGCCCCTTTAGGGTGGTCCAGGGTTCGTTTTGCCCCTTTGAGCCTGTTTAGAAGTTGTTTAAGGCCCCTTTAGGGTGGTCCAGGGTTCGTTTTGCCCCTTTGGGCCTGTTTAGAAGTTGTTTAAGGCCCCTTTAGGGTGGTCCAGGGTTCGTTTTGCCCCTTTGGGCCTGTTTAGAAGTTGTTTAAGGCCCCATTAGGGTGGTCCAGGTTTCGTTTTGCCCCTTTGAGCCTGTTTAGAAGTTGTTTAAGGCCCCTTTAGGGTGGTCCAGGGTTCGTTTTTCCCCTTTGAGCCTTTTTAGAAGTTGTTTGGGGCCCCTTTAGGGTGGCCCAGGGTTCGTTTTGCCCCTTTGAGCCTGTTTAGAAGTTGTTTAAGGCCCCTTTAGGGTGGTCCAGGGTTCGTTTTGCCCCTTTGAGCCTGTTTAGAAGTTGTTTAAGGCCCCTTTAGGGTGGTCCAGGGTTCGTTTTGCCCCTTTGAGCCTGTTTAGAAGTTGTTTAAGGCCCCTTTAGGGTGGTCCAGGGTTCGTTTTGCCCCTTTGGGCCTGTTTAGAAGTTGTTTAAGGCCCCATTAGGGTGGTCCAGGTTTCGTTTTGCCCCTTTGAGCCTGTTTAGAAGTTGTTTAAGGCCCCTTTAGGGTGGTCCAGGGTTCGTTTTGCCCCTTTGAGCCTTTTTAGAAGTTGTTTAAGGCCCCTTTAGGGTGATCCAGGGTTCGTTTTGCCCCTTTGAGCCTGTTTAGAAGTTGTTTAAGGCCCCTTTAGGGTGGTCCAGGGTTTGTTTTGCCCCTTTGGGCCTGTTTAGAAGTTGTTTAAAGCCCCTTTAGGGTGGTCCAGGGTTCGTTTTGACCCTTTGAGCCTGTTTAGAAGTTGTTTAAGGCCCCTTTAGGGTGGTCCAGGGTTCGTTTTGCCCCTTTGAGCCTGTTTAGAAGTTGTTTAAGGCCCCTTTAGGGTGGTCCAGGGTTCGTTTTGCCCCTTTGAGCCTGTTTAGAAGTTGTTTAAGGCCCCTTTAGGATGGTCCAGGGTTCGTTTTTGCCCCTTTGGGCCTGTTTAGAAGTTGTTTAAGGCCCCTTTAGGGTGGTCCAGGGTTCGTTTTGCCCCTTTGAGCCTGTTTAGAAGTTGTTTAAGGCCCCTTTAGGGTGGTCCAGGGTTCGTTTTGCCCCTTTGAGCCTGTTTAGAAGTTGTTTAAGGCCCCTTTAGGATGGTCCAGGGTTCGTTTTGCCCCTTTGGGCCTGTTTAGAAGTTGTTTAAGGCCCCTTTAGGGTGGTCCAGGGTTCTTTTTGCCCCTTTGAGCCTGTTTAGAAGTTGTTTAAGGCCCCTTTAGGGTGGTCCAGGGTTCGTTTTGCCCCTTTGAGCCTGTTTAGAAGTTGTTTAAGGCCCCTTTAGGGTGGTCCAAGGTTTGTTTTGCCCCTTTGAGCCTATTTAGAAGTTGTTTAAGGCCCCTTTAGGGTGGTCCAGGGTTCGTTTTGCCCCTTTGAGCCTGTTTAGAAGTTGTTTAAGGCCCCTTTAGGGTGGTCCAGGGTTCGTTTTGCCCCTTTGGGCCTGTTTAGAAGTTGTTTAAGGCCCCTTTAGGGTGGTCCAGGGTTCGTTTTGCCCCTTTGGGCCTGTTTAGAAGTTGTTTAAGGCCCCTTTAGGGTGGTCCAGGGTTCGTTTTGCCCCTTTGAGCCTGTTTAGAAGTTGTTTAAGGCCCCTTTAGGGTGGTCCAGGGTTCGTTTTGCCCCTTTGAGCCTGTTTAGAAGTTGTTTAAGGCCCCTTTAGGGTGGTCCAGGGTTCGTTTTGCCCCTTTGGGCCTGTTTAGAAGTTGTTTGGGGCCCCTTTAGGGTGGTCCAGGGTTCGTTTTGCCCCTTTGGGCCTGTTTAGAAGTTGTTTAAGGCCCCTTTAGGGTGCTCCAGGGTTCGTTTTGCCCCTTTGAGCCTGTTTAGAAGTTGTTTAAGGCCCCTTTAGGGTGGTCCAGGGTTCGTTTTGCCCCTTTGAGCCTGTTTAGAAGTTGTTTAAGGCCCCTTTAGGGTGGTCCAGGGTTCGTTTTGCCCCTTTGGGCCTGTTTAGAAGTTGTTTAAGGCCCCTTTAGGGTGGTCCAGGGTTCGTTTTGCCCCTTTGGGCCTGTTTAGAAGTTGTTTAAGGCCCCATTAGGGTGGTCCAGGTTTCGTTTTGCCCCTTTGAGCCTGTTTAGAAGTTGTTTAAGGCCCCTTTAGGGTGGTCCAGGGTTCGTTTTGCCCCTTTGAGCCTTTTTAGAAGTTGTTTGGGGCCCCTTTAGGGTGGCCCAGGGTTCGTTTTGCCCCTTTGAGCCTGTTTAGAAGTTGTTTAAGGCCCCTTTAGGGTGGTCCAGGGTTCGTTTTGCCCCTTTGAGCCTGTTTAGAAGTTGTTTAAGGCCCCTTTAGGGTGGTCCAGGGTTCGTTTTGCCCCTTTGAGCCTGTTTAGAAGTTGTTTAAGGCCCCTTTAGGGTGGTCCAGGGTTCGTTTTGCCCCTTTGAGCCTGTGTTGTCGAAGGCTTTCATGGCCAGAATCACAGGGTTGTTGTATGTCTTTCGGGCTGTGTGGCCATGTTCCAGAAGCATTCTCTCCTGACGTAAACTGTAAATCCTATCAAGAATTTCTTGTTATTACCATTATTTCCATGTACAACACTCTATGGTACGTACATTTACCGATCCTGCATGCTCTGGTGTTCTGTTCGTTGGGCATGCTTCCAAACAAAAACTTTGCTAGGTCTTACTTTCCGGGGAGGCCTTATATTTAGCAATTCAGCAAAACCTCTACTAGGTCTTATTTTCTGGGGATGTCTTATTTTCAGGGAAACGGTAGCATATTTCAGGGCCATGAGTTGGCGGTGTATCAGAGTGAATTATTCAAAAACCTGCTGAAACCACCAGGTTTTCAGTTCCTTATGGGAGGTGGACAGAGTAGGGGCTTGCCTGATCTCCTTTGGGATAACATTCCAGAGTCGGGGGGCCACTGCTGAGAAGGCCCACTCCCAATCTTAAGGCCCACAACAAGGACTAGAAGGGCTCGAAGGCACGATCATCAAGTTTGCATACGACACCAAATTGGGAGGCAGAGCCAACACTCCAGAAGACAAGAACAGAATTCAAAACGATCTTGACAGACTAGAGAGATGATTGGCCAAAACTAACACAACGAAGTTCAACAGGGACGAATGCAAGATACTCCACTTCGGCAGAAAAAATGGAATGCAGAGAGACAGAATGGGGGACGATGGCTTGACATTAGGATGTGTGAAAAAGACCTTGGAGTCCTCGTGGACAACAAGTTAAACATGAGCCAACAATGTGATGCGGCAGCTAAAAAAGCCAATGGGATTTTGGGTGGCATAAATAGGAGTGTAGTGTCTAGATCCAGGGAAGTCGTATTACCCCTCTATTTTGCCTTGGTCAGACCACAGGCCCGGGCTGTGGCGCATGCTGGCGAGCAGCCAGCTGCAGCCAGCTGCAACAAATCACTCTGACCAAGAGGTCATGAGTTCGAGGCCAGCTCGGAGCCTGCGTTTGTCTCTGTCTCTGTTCTATGTTAAGGCATTGAATGTTCGCCTTATATGTGTAATGTGATCCACCCTGAGTCCCCTTCGAGGTGAGAAAGAAGGGCGGAATATAAATACTGTAAATAAATAAATAAATAAAATAATTAGACTGCGTCCCATTCTGGGCACCACAATTTAAGGGAGATGTTGACAAGCTGGAATGTGTTCAGAGGAGGGGACTCAAAGGATCAAAGGCCTGGAGAACAAGCCCTATGAGGAGCGCTTTAAGAGTTGGGCAAGTTTAGCCTGCAGAAGAGAAGGCTGAAAGGAGACATGATAGCCATGTACAAATACGTGAAGGGAAGTCATAGGGAGGAGGGAGGGAGCTTGTTTTCTACTGCCCTGCAGACTAGGACACGGAACAATGGCTTCAAACTACAACAAAGGAGATTCCACCTGAACATCAGGAAGAACTTCCTCACTGTGAGGGCTGTTCGGCAGCGGAACTCTCTGCCGCAGAGTGTGGTGGAGGCTCTTTCTTTGGAGGCTTTTAAGCAGAGGCTGGATGGCCATCTGCTGGGGGTGCTTTGAATGCAATTTCCTGCTTCTTGGCAGAATGGGGTTGAACTGGATGGCCCACGAGGTCTCTTCCAACTCTATGATTCTATGACAAGCCATGTTTTCCAAAATCCAATGATCTACAGGACTTGACTGTTGACTTGGGGAGGACCTTTACAAAGGATTCATTGCTGGAGAGAGAAATTATAGATCTCACAGCCCCTTGGATATTTGTAGGGAGAGGAACTTCAGCCAGTTCTGGAACTGATGCAGCTTGTTTCTCTCCCACTAATATCAGTGGGTCAGAAATCTTTATGTCCATATAACATGCTCTCAGGAAAAGTCCTTGCCATCCTGGATCCACATATCTCAATGGGGTTTTTTATTATTATTATTATTATTATTATTATTATTATTATTATTTATTAAACTTTATTTGTACCCCGCTAGCATCTCCCGAAGGACTCGATGCGGCTTACAAAGGCCAAGGCCTCAACACACAATATAACAAAACAAAACAAAAGGCAAATTAAAAACAATTAAAACAGTATAAACAACAAGCAATAAACAATACGCTAAAACACAATAAAACTGGGCCGGGCCAGAGTAATAGGTACAAGATTAAAAGTGCTGATGTGACAGGTGATATATAAGGCTTCTAGGGCAAGTGCAGAGTGCAGAGTTTAAAAACGTGGATGTCTCCATAGCTAAATGCTTGTGATGGATTGTTCTACTTAGTAGAAGACTGCAGAATATGGTTGTTCTCATTAATAAAGCTGGCGCCATAAAGGTATACATATGGCTGTTTCTTGCAGGCAGAGATCAGAAATATTGCTCCTATTTCTATGACGGTTTCATGAAGACTAGACAGCAAAATATTTAAGCTCAACCACAAGATGGCTCTCTAATATAGTCTTTTCAATCCTTCCTCTATTTTGGTAGTACAGTAGAGTCTCACTTATCCAACATAAACTTTTAATTACTCGGATTTTATCTGCTTGGATTTTAATGTATTGTCCATTATTTTATTTTGTGTATCGTTGGAACGTTTTTTAAGTTTTTGTCAAATATGTTGTGTTGTTGTTTAGGGCTTGTCCCTGTTGTGAGCCGCCCTGAGTCCCTTCGGGGAGATGGGGTGGGATATAAAAATAAAGTTTATTATTATTATTGACACAACGACGTTGTATGACACAGCAAACAAGATCGATATGCTGGATTTCGTTTCACAAAATCACAAGTCGAACACTTCCCAAGTGTCTAGGACTGTGTGATGTATTTTCGGATGATGCGTGCAGATCCCAGTAAGGTGGCCTTTTGCAGTTGGCAGATCGTAATTTTGTCAATGTCTATTGTTTCCAAATGCCGGCTGAGATCTTTTGGCACGGCACCCAGTGTGCCCATCACCACCGGGACCACCTGCACTGGTTTCTGCCAGAGTCTTTGAAGTTCAATCTTGACGTCCTGAGAGCGGCTGAGTTTTTCCTGTTGTTTTTCGTCAATGCGACTGTCACCTGGGATGGCAACAATGATCCAAACCTTTTTCTTTTCCACAACTGTGAGGTCTGGTGTGTTGTGTTCCAGAACTTTGTCAGTCTGGATTCGGAAGTCCCACAGTATCTTTGCGTGCTCATTTTCCACAACCTTTGCAGGTTTGTGATCCCACCAGTTCTTAACTGCAGGGAGGTGATACTTGAGGCATCTTGGACTTAATTATTTATTATTATTATTACTGTATAAGTTCCAGTGGATCATTTGGGCCACATAGTTGTGCCTCTGTTTGTAGTCTGTCTGTGCAATTTTCTTACAGCAGCTGAGGATATGATCAATGGTTTCATCGGTTTCCTTGCACAGTCTGCACTTTGGGTCATCAGCTGATTTTTCGATCTTGGCCTGAATGGCCTTTGTCCTGATGTCTTGCTCCTGGGCTGCAAGGATCAGGCCTTCTGTCTCCTTCTTCAGGGTCCCATTCGTGAGTCAGAGCCAGGTCTTCTCTTTATCAGCTTTTCCTTCAATTTTGTCAAGGAACTTTCCATGCAGTGTTTTGTTGTGCCAGCTGTCAGCTCTAGTTTGTAGTGCGGTTTTCTTGTACTGGTTTTTTGTCTGCTGTGCTTTGAGGAGTTTCTGATTTTTGACTTCAATCAAAGCAGGTTCTTCACTTTGTTTTACATATTCTGCCAGGGCATGTTCTTCTTCTTTGACTGCTTGTTTTACTTGCAAGAGTCCTCTGCCCCCTGATCTTCTAGGCAGATATAGCCGGTCAACATCACTGCGAGGGTGCAGTGAATGATGAATGGTCATGAGTTTTCTTGTTTTTCTGTCCAAATTGTCCAGTTCCATCTGTGTCCAGTTTATAATGCCAGCAGTATATCTTATGACAGGTATGGCCCAGGTGTTTATGGCCTTGATGGTGTTGCCTCCATTGAGCTTGCTTTTGAGAATTTTTCTGACCCTTTGTGTGTATTCTTTACTGACCACAGTCTTCACATGTTCATGCTTGATGTTGTCCAGCTGTAATATGCCCAGATATTTATAGGCCTCTGGCTGGTGACACCTTATTGTTTGGCCATTGGGCATATTGATGCCCTCACTTTCAATGATTTTTCCCTTCTTCAATGCCACTGTCGAACATTTGTCCAAACCAAACTCCATGTTGATATCAGTGCTAAAAATTCGGACAGTGTTGGTCAGAGATTGGATTTCAGTTTCCGTTTTCCCATATAGCTTCAGGTCATCCATGTACATCAAATGTGAAATTTTGTGAGAATTCTGAGATGTTTGGTAGCCGAGATTTGTTTTTTGTAAGATTGTTGACAGAGGGATCATGGCAATAATGAAAAGCAGAGGGGACAATGAGTCTCCCTGGAATAATAATAATAATAATAATAATAATAATAATAATAATAATAATAATTATTATTATTATTAACGGGCTGGCAGAACGTTGGATAAGTGAAAATGTTGGATAATAGGGAGGGATTAAGGAAAAGCCTATTAAACATCAAATTATGTTACGATTTTACAAATTAACCACCAAAACATCATGTTTTACATTCAAAGCTGTTCAATACACGATAATGTTGTGTAGTAATTACTGTATTTTCAAATTTAGCACCAAAACATAGAAATATATTGGAAACATTGACTACAAATATACTAAAAGGCAGACTGTGTTGGATAATACAGAACGTTGGATAAGCGAAGGTTGGATAAGTGAGATTCTACTGTATAAGCTTAAATGAAAACAAATATGAGAAAGTTGGCTAATTCATTAAATTAATTCTTAAACTGAATGAATGTTGGAGTAACAATTTGGAAGTTTGTCAAAAGAAGCATAATTTGACAACAGTTGGGGGAAACAATACAATTAGTTCACAATAAAACTCCTTCCTGCCCTATTGACTTGTGTTGACTAGCGATGTTTTACATGTGGTTCCCATAAGATATTTTTGGGTATTTTGACATGCCCAGAAACTGCAAACTAACATTTATTTTGGCCAGAGCTACAAGAATTTTAATTTTTAATGGAAGTCAAAATCCACAAGTAGCAAAGCCTTTCCAATCTCATTTCTTCTTATTTGTTTTTGAAATAAAAATTTAGTTAGGTTCGCTTTGCATAGAACAGGTTAGCTTCACACAGAACAAAATAAACTCATTTCTTCAAAATGCAGCTACAATGTCCTGGACTGTAAGGAACCTGCCTGAATGATAAGAAACCTTTTTGTTTTTGCCGGATTGTGAGGCGCATGCAAAAAGAAAATCTTAAATAAAAATGGAAGCAACTGTCAGCAATAGTAAAAGAAAGAAAATAATTTGCCTCTCCTCATTCTCCATTGTGTCAAGGAGAAATAACACACCCATAAAAAGATCTTGAGAGAAGGAACGGCAGAGCAGGAATTGTATGGCTTGATATTATACATAGTCTTACACAATAATCTACCTCTTATATAAAAAGTGCTCTTCCTATACATCAAGGGAATCACTGACTGCATAGGAAAGCTGAGGAAGATGCCTGCCATAGATGCCTGCCATAGGGGATACCTGTCATAGATGTGGGCGAAATGTCAGGAGATAACGCTTCTGGAACATGGCCACACAGCCCGGAAAACTCACAGCAACCCAGTGATTCCGGCCATGAAACCTTTGACAACACGTTACCTTTTATATAGTTTTTAGAAAGCATTTGGAGGCAACGAATGCTAAAGGAAGCAGTGTGGTATAGTGGTTTGAGTGCAGTATTATGAGTCTGGAGTCCAGGGTTCGAATCCCTGCCTGGCCATGGACACCCGCTGGATGTTCTTGGGTGAGACACACATTCTCAGTCTCAGAACACCCCATGATATGTTTGTCTTAAATCAAAAGCCACCTGTTAGCGATTCCTCTTCTTCAGAAGAGGAAGGGGAGCAGGAAAGTGTTCATGAATCTGAGGATGAGTTTGCAAGTACCCACATTTCAGGAGAGGCGAAAGGAAACAGAGCAGAGACGTCGTTCAGCTAGAATCTCTGCCAGAAATGCAGATGAGTAAATAGGAACTGCCCTAGTAGCTGTGGGGAGACTCAGGGCTATAAAGCAGAAGCAGGTGCAGCCAGCTCTTGCTGGTAACAAACTGACTCTAATGCCTTCGCTCCCCGTGTGCCTGCTCCGAGTCTGCATCTGGATTTATTGCTGTTTCTTTGTCTGAAGAAAGACTGCTGTTTGATTTGGGACTGTATCAGAGACTAAGAGCTGTGTTTGCCCTAAGACTTCGTTGCTTCCTTTTGCATTTTTCCACTGAGTATGTTGTACTTTATGTTTTGCTGAAGTAAAGCAGTTTTCATTTACTTACCACAGTGTCTGAAGGCTGTTTTTGAAAGACAAAACAGGACACCACCTAAAGGCACTCAAAAGCAACACATATGTATGGCCCTTGTGTTAAACATTGATTTATTGTTGGAAAAGAAAATATTTGATGATCCAGTAACCCCCCCCCCCCCCCGAATAAAAATGCATTGGAAAAAAAAAGAAACATAGAAAAAACACCCCTTTAATGACCTTTTCCATTCCCAGTTCTCTGTATGTCTGTGTGCGATGGCTTTTTGTTGACTCTCGCAGTGACAAGCTACAGTTTTCAAGGTAACTCTTATTCTTGGGTCTGCTCTCTTTAACCTGCAATTGCTGCACCAGTTGTCTCCCATTTCAGAAATATCACCGCTGGCACTTCTTGGCATTTGGCAAGACATTTTTAATTGATTCAACCGCTCTGGACTCGGAGCGGAGCTGCGCCTTCAGCCACTCTACGTGTCAGTGATCAAAAAGCAATCCCATGCGTCGTCGTTTTTCATTTACGCTTAAAAGGGAACTTTCTGCGGCAGATAGTGCTGGTGACCATCCTTGCCCTTTTCATTGAATCTGTAGCAGGCAGGCAGGGTTGGAGTGCTGGGGAATCAATTGCAGAGCAGCACTCGATTAAGGAGCACCTCACCTGGAAGTGGAAAGAGGATTAGCAAGGTCAGGAGGTCCTCCAACGCTGACATCAAACAGAGCAGAAGGTATTCAGAAGGAGTGGGCCAGGAATACAGAGGTGTGAGCAAGAAGTGCTTAAGGAAAATGGAATCAGTTGAAACCAGCGAAGGCCTTGAACTGCGGCGTAAGACTTCCAGAGAAAGAGACAGTTCTATTTAGCTGCCTTGAGCAAAAGTAGATGAGGCAGGAAGACCTGGGTCAACATCACAAAGACACCCTTGCCGGGTACAGGGCAGGTAATTTTCAAGTGTAGGCGAACAGAAATTTTGGCGCCCCCCCCCCCCCCCAAAACCAATCACTGAAAAATAAAAGCATTGGATAAGCGAAATTGTTGGATAATAAGGAGAGATTAAGGAAAAACATAAATAAAGAACAACACTCTGAAAACAGGGCAAATCCAGACAGGAAGCAATCAGGGCCAACTAACACCCCTCAACCAAGGATGCCCCCAGGGAGGAAGCAGCCAGGCTTTGAAGCTGCAAGGCCATTAAATGCTAATCAAGCTGGCCAATTGCAACATTCACACTAGCCTCAAACAGACAAGGGCTCTTTCTCCCACCCTGCTTCCTACAGACTTCACAACATCCCAGGAGTGCACCCAGCAAGTGCTTAGTTTGCCTGGCGGTTGAACCGCCCCTGGCCGGATAAGTCCAAAGGTCTTCTGTTTCATGAGTCCCCTTTGGGGAGATAAAGCGGGGCATAAATAAATACAACACATGCCATTGAATTAGAGCCCTTTTCTGTGAAGATTGTGTGTTGGTCGTTGTGCACCCATCTCCACACATCAAACAAGCAGGCATCTTCCAAGCAAACTTAAATCAAGAAAAGTCCCACAGCCATCGGCAAGTGGCGACAGAGGCCTCACTGTGAAATCTGAAAGCCTCTTGCCACGGACTGGCATACGAGCGGTGGATATGGACTCAGTCATTCTAATTCAAGGTCCGATGCAGATGAGTAGTTCGGCAGCTGTATCCACATCTGAGCAGCCCTATATAGGATGCACCCTCTCACCCCATACAGGAAGGGGGCTAGAAAAGGCATCCTAAACAGTCATGTGATGGCACGCATGAGCCTTCGGTGAGTTTTTCCTATTGTTTTTTGTCAATTCGACTATAACTGGCTGATTTTTCGATCTTGGCCTTAATTATTATTATTTATTATTACTGTATAAGTTCCAATGGATCATTTGGGCCACATAGTTGTGCCTCTGTTTGTAGTCTGTCTGTGCGATTTCCTTACAGTAGGTGAGGATATGATCAATAGTTTCGTCAGCTTCCTTGCACAGTCTGCATTTTGGGTCATTGGCTGATTTTTCGATCTTGGACTTAATTATTTATTATTATTATTACTGTATAAGTTCCAGTGGATCATTTGGGCCACATAGTTGTGCCTCTGTTTGTAGTCTGTCTGTGCGATTTCCTTACAGCAGCTGAAGATATGATCAATGGTTTTGTCAGCTTCCTTGCACAGTTTGCATTTTGGGCCACTGGCTAATTTTTTAATCTTGGCCTTAATTATTTATTATTATTACTATTATTATTATTATTATTATTATTGTTGTTGTTGTTGTTGTTGTATAAGTTCCAATGGATCATCTGGGCCACATAGTTGTGCCTCTGTTTGTAGTCCGTCTATGCGATTTTCTTGCAACAGCTGAGGATATGATCAATAGTTTCGTCAGCTTCCTTGCACAGTTTGCATTTTGGGTCACTGGCTGATTTTTCAATCTTGGCCTTAATTATTTTTTATTATTGTTGTTGTTGTTGTTATAAAGGGAAATGCCTTGGTAGTTGCTTTGGGCCATCCAAGTTAAGAATTCTGAAACAATATCACTTAGTTTCTAGAAAAGGAGATTCTTTTCAAGGACCACATGATTGAAACCTAAACAAAGGAAGCCACACTGACTCATATACTCATATTTTGGAAATCTGTAGCCAAGTAACAATTTTCTTAGGACTGGCGTTAAAGAAATATTGTAACTCCAGGGACAGAATAGACTTGAAAAGTAAGCCGTGTGTGCTTTGGCTTTGACCTTTTCCAATTAAACCTAACCCTCTCCAGTCAATAAATACGCACTTACGCATACAGATTGTATAGCAAATAGAATGTCCCGTGTTTTTCCAATGTCATTTTTTTAAGGTGTAGGAGATTTTTTTTATGATGTGAAAAAAAGCTTTCCTTTCACTGCTGGGCAGATTAAGAAAGGAGCTGCTCTACTCGTTGCGTATGCCTGATTTAACTCCAAACGTGTTGGCTTGGAAGGACACTTTTTGAAAGCAGATAGATACATCAATAGCATTTCCTTGCCTGTCAGTTGAATTTCTTAAGTCGGTCTCATCCCTGGCTCTATCTTCGGAGGAGTTTTGCTCCTTTTTTGTTGTATATCCAGTAGCTTCTTTATAGAGATCCTCAATGAAGTTTGAGGCTGCTTTTTCATCCCTGCAACTAAATATTCCCCACAAAGACATCCATCAACTGTAAATCTAGCAGGTTTATATTATCCTCTACTTCTAATAAATACACAAGCCGGCCTTTTAACCACTTTCAGTTACACAAAGTAGATAACAACAAAAAGCACAGCCAGTCACTGAGTAACAAACAAAATCGTTTCTGTCCTCACAAATAAATTACTTCCCACCACCCAAGTGAAGACTTTCATACGGGGACAGTTTCATCCTAGATTTTATGTGTTTCCTCCACCATGGACATCCCAGTGTTTCTTACTCTCTCCATTGGTGTGGAATTTGCATGATCCCACCCACTTCCTCTCCCTTAACCCTTTCCTACTCTTTTCTATGGTGCACAGCAAGCAGAGCGAAATTGACCAGCAACTGAACATACTGGAGGGATTTTGGGGTCTGACTGAACATAATGGAAGTTGTAGTTCACCCTGAATCAATACACAGCACGCTGACTCCCACCAACAATTGACCTGGAACACACTTGGCACACAGAACCCACATGAGCAACATAAAATACTGGAGAGGTTTGGGGGGAATTTATCATGCTGACCACACCATCAGAACAAAGGCAATTAAGGCCAAGATCGAAAAATCAGCTGATGACCCAAAATGCAGACTGTGCAAGGAAACCGACAAAACCATTGATCATATCCTCAGCTGCTGTAAGAAAATCACACAGACAGACTACAAACAGAGGCACAACTATGTGGCCCAAATGATTCATTGGAACTTATGCAAGTACCACCTCCCTGCAGCAAAGAACTGGTGGGATCACAAACCTGCAAAAGTATTGGAAAATGAGCACGCAAAGATACTGTGGGACTTCCGAATCCAGACTGACAAAGTTCTGGAACACAACACACCAGACATCACAGTTGTGGAAAAGAAAAAGGTTTGGATCATGGATGTCGCCATCCCAGGTGACAGTCGCATTGACGAAAAACAACAGGAAAAACTCAGCCGCTATCAGGACCTCAAGATTGAACTTCAAAGACTCTGGCAGAAACCAGTGCAGGTGGTCCCGGTGGTGATGGGCACACTGGGTGCCGTACCAAAAGATCTCAGCCGGCATTTGGAAACAATAGACATTGACAAAATTACGATCTGCCAACTGCAAAAGGCCACCCTGCTGGGATCTGCACGCATCATCCGAAAATACATCACACAGTCCTAGACACTTGGGAAGTGTTCGACTTGTGGTTTCGTGAAACGAAATCCAGCATATCTATCTTGTTTGCTGTGTCATACAACATCGTTGTGTCAATAATAATAATAATAATAATAATAATAATAATAATAATAATAATACATCACACAGTCCTAGACACTTGGGAAGTGTTCGACTTGTGATTTTGTGATAGGAAATCTAGTATTTCTATCTTGTTTGCTGTGTCATAAAATAATAATAATAATAAGTTCATTTTTATATCCCGTCCCATTTCCCCGAAGGTACTCGGGGCAGCTCACATGGGGCCAAGCCCAACAACATACAATAAAATACCACAGTATGAAATACACAATATAAAATACAACAAAATAAAATATGTAACAATCTCAGTAGATCAATAACACAGCTTCAACAGAGTAAAAAGGCATTAGTAATATTACATTTAATATACAGTAGAGTCCCGCTTATCCAACGTAAACGGGCCGGCAGAACGTTGGATAAGTGAATATGTTGGATAATAAGGAGAGATTAAGGAAAAGCCTATTAAACATCAAATTAGGTTATAATTTTACAAATTAAGCACCAAAACATTATGTTATACAACAGTAATGCTATGTAGTAATTACTGTATTTATGAATTTAGCACCAAAATATCACTATGTATTAAAAACATTGACTATAAAAACACATTGGATAATCCAGAACGTTGGATAAGCGAGTGTTGGATAAGTGAAACTCTACTGTATAATATATAATTAATATTATTATATTGTATTATTAGTATAATATTGTATTACAATATAATATTATTAATATTATATGCATATACAATATATTATATATTGATGAATTATTATAAATTATATATATATGTATATGAAATTAGCATAGCATATTGCTATGGCACAGGAGACAAGATGGAACTGTTTGGAAATATATATTAGATATATTTCTCTAATTATTTAGATACAGCATTGTCACATCTAAGGGCTATCAATGTTTCTCATGGTGCACCAATGAATTGTGGTTGTAAGGGATAAGGCCATGAATATCTTTTAAGCCATGTTGGAGATGAGTCATAAAATCAACATATTCCAGTAAATGGCAGTTTTGGCTTCTAAAACAGAGGCTGCAGCAGCAATAATTGAGTATTGCATCATCTGCTGCAAATGTAATAAAAGAGCTACTAGGGGAGACGTGTCTGGAATGGCCCTATTAAACATCATATTTGAAACGAGAAAGAATAACATCTTGTCTGCGTTGGTAGGAATACACTAATAAAGATAGCAATAACATTAATGGCATTATGGTAGACATCTGTCTTTATTGCCCAAGTAGAAAGTTGTAAAAAAATGAGTGCGAATTTCCCATTAGGAGCCCCAGCTCACATCCATTTTTCTCAATGAGAATCTCAGCTTTGCCCTATTTTAGATTGCATGGACGGTCAGTTTGGTTTGCAACGCTGTGTGCCAAAACAATGTAGGGAAGGCAATATTGTGATGTTAGGAGGACATTACGTGTTGTATGATTTCCTAGGAATTTGGTAATGGATGTGCTTCTGTTAGTCGCCAGTTATAGCTGCCTCAGGTAATTTTGTGCAAGTTTTCTTGGTTGTTGTTGTTGTGGTTGTGTGCTTTCAACTAGGAGTGTGCACCATTCCGTTTTTTGAGTGCCAAATCGCCTGAAATGGAACATTTTGGAAAATGGAAATCTCCATAACTCGTGTAAAAAGGAAGGGAGTGAGGGCCGGGGACGGTTATGGGTGCTGGAGAACAGTTATGCGGATATAAAAAAGGACCAATAAATAAGAGCAAATTACTGTATATACTTGAATATAAACCTAGTTTTTCAGCCCTTTTTTAGGACTGAAAAAACCTCCTCCACTTATACTCGGGTGAGAGTCCTGGTGGGCTTATATTCAGGTCAGTTTATACTTTATACTATTTATTTACAGTATTTATATTCCGCCCTTCTTTCTCACCCCGAAGGGGACTCAGGGCGGATCACATTACACATATAAGGCAAACATTCAATGCCTTTTAACATAGAACAAAGACAAGACAAACACGGGGCTCCGAGCTGGCCTCGAACTCATGACCTCTTGGTCAGCATGATTTGTTGCAGCTGGTTGAGAAATTGGTGGTAGTTAAGGTAAAGGGTAAAGGTTTTCCCCTGAGATTAAGTCCAGTCATGTCTGACTCTGAGGGGTTGGTGCTCATCTTTAGTCTACACTGCCATATAATCCAGTTGAAATCAGATAATCTGTAATCTGATTGAAGTGGCCCTGGGCCGAGTGGGTTGCTAGGAGATCAAGTGGGTGGAGCTTAGCCTTCTAACTGACAGCAGACCAACTGGGTGGAGCTTAGCCTTCTAACTGGCAGCAATGGGATAAAAACAATTATTCCACTCCCTCTAATTAGGACTTTATATTCAATTTCTTTTTGTTGTATGAACGTAGAGGCATGGATGAGGGGTTGTGCTGCCAAGTTTAGTGCTTCTGGGATGTGTAGTTTTGTTGTTTTGCCCTAGGCCGAAATTTCATTACCCTTTTATATATATAAAATGGCAACTTCAAGGTTGGCTTGCTTGGATTTTTTATTAACAAATTGAGTCATATCTCAATAACCTCAGGCTAAAGATCTAATTTCCTGTGATAAAAAAACCCTCCATGCTATGCATTTCACGGCTCTTCAGCACTTTGACGAACTACCTTGTGCAAAATGAAAATATACCTTGGGACTCCACATCTCAAGATGATCAAATCCAATTTTTTATCTTATTGTGCCTGTTCCATTTCCTGCCCAATTCCAGCCACGAATGAACCACAGGAGGGTGCTCTCTCTCTTTAAATGCATCGTTTGATTTTCTCTCCTCGGAACATGGAAGAAGGAACAAGGACAATGTCATGCAAGTCCTAATGAGGCATCTTTCCATTTTCTGCCGGCATTTCCCTGAGGTGATGTTGCTTTATTTCCTACAGGATCTGGGATTTGTTTCCCATTTAACACATGCAAACTATTTTCCCCCCAGAAGCCATAAAAATCTCTGTGTATCCTTTCAGCTTCCCTCTCGCATGTAAGTACACTTTCTAATGCCACGCATAGAAATTATATTTGGGGCTGACATTGGAAGGCTAAACTTGCTGTGGAAATACAGATATAATCATCCACTTCTATCCGTCCAGGCGGAGTAACCAAACATATTGGAATTGCCTTAGTTGCCCTGCCCCCCCCACCCCACATCCCTTTTAAATAACTTGGAAAATAAAGTGCATCTCAGTAATTAGATTTCAGTTTGTAATGATTTTCCATTTCTGTTCCTTGAATGCACAAACACATGCAGATATGATTTGCAGTAACATTTAGTGGTTTTTTTTTTCATGTCATGAGTGACTTGAGAAACGGCAAGTCGCTTCTGGTGTGAAAGAATTGGCCGTTTGCAAGGACGTTGCCCAGGGGACACCCAGATGTTTTTACCATCCTTGTGGGAGGCTTCTCTCATGTCTCCACATGGAGCTGGAGCTGATAGAGGGAGCTCATCCGCACTCTCCCCAGATTGGATTTGAACTGGCAGCCTTCAGGTCAGCAACCCAACCTTCAAGTCACAAGGCTTTAACCCACTACACTACCGGAGGCTCCTATACATTTAGTGATGTGCAGTATCAATGTTTAGCATCTAGCTTGCCTGCTGTATGCTTCCCCAGACTACTTTGTTCCATTTCTTAAACATTTTTAAATCTCTTGCTCAAAGAGCTGACTGGTATTCTGTGCCTATCTGGGCATTAGAGGTGTGCAAAAAATTGTTATTCCTCGTAAGTCGTATCGAATTAGTTAAATTCGTGCATTCGAAGCAATATTAGAAACATGCAGGAAAGGTGTTGTTGTGGTTCAGTCTGATGATGAAGGGGGATTTGGGTTTGTACAGTCTGAAACTGAAAATGTTAGTCTGAGCAGCCAGAGATTCTGAGAAGGCCGCAGGCAGGCAGCCAAGAAGGCCAAGATGAGATAACAGAGGCTTCAGATCAGAGTGACCTTTCCCAGCTCTCAGAATGGGAGGAGGGCAGGGAAAGTCAACAACAGCCAGGTGGTTCTGAAAGTGATAATGAGAAAGTCCAATTAGGCAAAGAAACAAGGCTGAGTCTGAGAACGAAACTCCCTAGACATTCACTACGGATTGCTGCCAAAAGGCTGGGAACCCAAGGTCAAAGGAATGCCTTCATGTCTTGTAAGAATAGGTAAATAAGGGGAAATGCGGGGAACACATTTCAGATCAAGCAACCTTGATTTTAGAGCAAGATCTCCTGCTTCGTTCCTCTCTTGATTCAAGTGTTGCCTATGATTCCTGTTTTCAAGCCTCAAGTCTTGGTTCAAGTGTCTATGGTTTTCTTGTCTTCATGCTATTGTTTGTATCATGGTCTTTGGATTTTGCTTTGAAGATCATGTTCCTGTTTTTAAACCTTGTGTTCTAAGGATTTACTTGCTGTTTTTGGGACATTGAACTGTGGGCAGGCCTACATTTAATGGGTTGGAGACTCAGAACATAGCAAGCTTAAAATGTAGTTTGGGAAGGCAAGGCCCCCTGTGGCAGATAATGCAAAAGGCCCTTTCCTAAACTACATTTCCCAGAATGCAGTGCTCAGCATCAGAAAGCCTCAATGAGGGCTGCAGCAGTCAGCTGTTTAGAGTCAGTCTAGTAATAATAATAATAATAATAATAATAATAATAATAATAATAATAATAATAATAATAGTAGTATACATCAGTGCTAATTAGAAGTTATGTGGTTGTGTGTCATAAACACAGACAAGTTTTTCCCATACATTAGAAACATTTTGAAATGAAGTACCAGCACCCCCCAGCTTTGCAGCTTAAGCGGTTGAGGGGAAAAAAGAAGGGGCCTGAGGCTGTTAGGAATTGTGGGAGTTGAAGTCCAAAACACCTGGGGGGAAGGCCCAAGTTTGCCCATGCCTGGTCTAGATCTCTGGCATTGAGCTCCATTTTATTCCCTTCTCAATCTCAGTGTTACACTCCAAGGCTACGTGGACACCTTGAAAACCGCACTGGAGCCAGGATCATAAGCAAACAAGCGGTTTATTGAAGGATATATATATATATGCAAGCAAGCAAATAGTGTTTAAAGTCAGCAGAGTAAAAGGTCCATAAAACACTGTCCTTAACTGTTCGAATGTAAGTCCAATAAAGTCTTCCAAAGTTGTAATCCACAGTCAGAGCCAGTCCACAACACTGTACAAGCAGGAGCAGCTGAAAGTCACAGGGAACAAGAGCAAAACATCAGTAATCCACGAACAGTAATCCACAGGAACAAGGAGTAACAAGGTATCACTGAAGCTGGAGTCAACAAGGCAAGAAGAACTCGGAAGAAGCAAGACACAGTTTCAGCAAGGAGGTCACGAAGCAAGGCACTGGAACAAGGCAAACTTGGAGCAAGGTACTGGAACAAGGATTCTTCTCCCAAAGATGGCAAAGTTGACACCATAACGAGAACAAAGAGCAGGGCATCTTTAAAGTGTTTCCAAGGTTAAGGCACAATGAGAGTCAGAACGGGCAGAACTTCACATGGGAAACTGACTCATTAGTGCGCCTGAGAGCCAAGCGCCGACTTCTTCTCACACCCTCCCTTCGACTCCTATCCCTCGCGAAGGACTCTCTCCGATCAAAAACAGCACTCTCCTATGCAACAACAATATCTGGCGAACCCGACCTTGACTGGTCCTTGGAATGTTCCCCAATTACTGGATCCTCTGCAAGCACAACTTCGGGCACCTGCAAAGCCAACGGGCTTCGATCCAAGTCTCGAGCAGGCCCAGAAGCCGAATCAAACTGAATCAAACTCTATTTCCTGCTGAAGAGCAGGCCGTGATGGCTGAGCTACAACACTAAGTTGAGGATTACCTTTTAAGACGTGAAGCTAGAAAGGGCCGTGCAGCGAAGGGTTGATATTTGGACCTTTTTTGCACTGAGGACCTGCGGGAGAAGTGGTCCACATTTGGGAGGAGAAAAAAAACTGCCTGACTCTGCAGTTCGTGTGAAAACAAACCTATATTGTGAGTCAACTCTCCAGTTCTCCAGGGTTATTTTTGACTCCATGCTTGCTTTTGCTGAGCATAGAGTTGCCTTCTGCCCTTGGTCAGCATTTTACCACCTATGAAGCAATGCCAGCAAAAAATAAATAATTCACTTTGAGAAAACTCTTTTTTCTTTTTCACTCTAGGTCAAACAGCAACCTGTGAACTAGACAGTATTGGTTCAGAAGGCTCCTAGTGACTTGAGCAATTCATAGCTAGATATTTTAACTTACAATATGTCACCCTTTCTGATTTGTCTCTGTATGTAATTTATGTGCCATATCTTTCAGGTATTCTGGATAGAAGCGAGAATTTCTGGATCTGCGGAATAAATATCTTAGCATGGCATGCTCTCAACCTAGAGCATTATATATCACAGTCTACTTAAAAATGTTGGTTAATTGCACCCTCTTTCTAACGCTGCTTTTTTTTCATTTTCTTGCTCTTTTGGTGTCTTTCTTGCTCTTACTCCTGTTTCCATAGGGTGCATCCAGTTATTTTTTTAAAACTGAAAACCTAACCAAGCAAAATGGGTACTGAAAGGAGAGCTAGCAATGTTTCACGCTGGCCCCGGGAAACCTTGTCGTACGAAAGCCCTTTTAGCAAATGCATCCCACCTGTCACAAAGGCAAGCAGTTTTGCTAGGAAGAGGCGATAACAGGCCATTGGAACGGGTGAGCAATGAAGCAGACGAGGTCTTCATTCCTTGCCAATAACTTGTGGGGAGAAAACAAGGCCAACGCAGTGTAAAGCTTGGTGAATAATTGAAAACATTTGTTTCCTGGGCTGTTTCTGGGGCCGGGACCCCGTTTGCTGGCTCACTTTGCGTTGTCCATTGTGCCATGTAAATACAGCTGGGCATCACCACCCCAGCAGTCAGATGTCTGGGCCTGTCAAACGACATTTGATGGACCAGATGAGAAGTTTGGCCAGGAGTGCCACGCTGCTCATTGGAATGAAGGACGTGTCAAACACAATTCCCTTCTCGCTCGGCAGGTAGTGCCGTCCTTTCCCTGCCATCTGGCATGGGGATAATGCATGTCAACGGCATCAGGTTTCCCATTTCATTTGGAACATCTGTTTGCAGATTACACGTTCGGCGAGCCAGCCAAGAACGAACCTTAGAAGCCGTGCGCAGAGACAGCTGAGTGGGACGACAGATACATAATTTAGAATCAATAGGAAGCTGGAATGGGAACTGCTGCTGGGTTCTGCCAAAAAAGTAGATTTGGCGGATTCTGTGAAAGTGCAGGACCGTTCAGGGAGAAGAATACCTGTTCGCTTTCAATCGACCTCCAGAACATTTTGAGGATTATTAGAGCATGGATCACGCCGGCAGAGGCTCCGCTTCTTGGAATTACATCTTCCCACTTTCGATTTTCAGTTGCCTTCCTCCAAGCTTCGGTGTCTGGTTCGCCCATCAACGAGGTGGTAAATCCACGCTTCTCATTTTCATCTGGACCTAAAGGAGTTGCAGTGTTCCCTCGCTACTTCGCGGTTCGCTCTTTGCGCCCTCGCTGTTTCACGTTTTTTTTTAATAAACACTAAAATAATAGTATAAATCATAAAATAATATTATTAATCCCTCTTTCTACTTCCTTCCTAAGGAGAACCCTAAGGAAGGGAGAGAAAAGGAGGCTGAAGCATCTTTGTTTTCGCCTCACAAGGCAGCGGCAGGAGCGCGCATGTGCATACTATAATAATAATAAAACTTTAAATACCCCGCCACCATCTCCCCGCGGGGACTTGGGGTGGCTTACATGGGGCAGAGGCCCAAACAACATAATCCACATGTTTGAGAGGCAAGGAGGGGACACAACACAAATATAGTGTCCCTACTTCACAGATTTTCACTTTTCGCAGGTGGTGACTTTTCGCAATAAGTGAGGGAACACTATCCAGTCTTTTATTCATTCATTCAACTTGGGATGAATCTACGCTCTAGAATTAGTGCTGTTTGACTGCCGTGGCTCATTGCTATGGAATCCAGCACATTTTGGCAGAGAAGGTTACAGACCTTGCAAAACTAAAATTCCCACAATCTCATAGCAAGAAGAGATCATTCTCCCAAATCAAGGTGAAGGTCACTGTTTCCCTGGTTGTGGGTGAACTACAACTCCCAGAAAGGAAGATCAGTTCCTCCCAAACCCTTCAAGTAATCAAGTTTCGGCATATCAGGTCTGTGTGGCAAGTTTGGTCCAGATCCATCGGTGTTTGTGTTCACAGTGCTCGCTGGATGTAGGTGAACTACAACTCCCTCAGATAAAGGTGAATTTCTCCCAAAGACCGCCAATATTTTTTGTTGGTCAAGGGGATTCTGTGTGCCAAGTGTGATCCAATTCCATCTTTGGTAGAGTTCAGAGTGCTCTTAGGTTGCAGGTGAACTACAACTCCTATAAGTTACTAGCTGTGCCCGGCCACGCATTGCTGTGGCTAGGACTTAATTTTTCTTTTCTTTTTGTTGTATGAACATAGGAGAGTGGATGAGAGGTTGTGCTGTCAATTTTCAAGGTTGTGGGGCGTTTAGTTTAGTTGTTTTGTCCGGTGCCGTGATTCCAGTACCCTTTTATATATATATATATACTAGCTGTGCCCGGCCACGCGTTGCTGTGGCGAAGTATGGTGGTATGGGAAATAAAGTATTGAGGAATTAGTGGTAGTTAAGGTAAAGGGTCCCCTGGGCTGAGTGGGTTGCTAGGAGACCAAGTGAGTGGAGCTTAGCCTTCTAACTGGCAGCAATTGGATAAAAACAATTATTCCTCTCCCTCTAATTAGGACTTTATTTTTCTTTTCTTTTTGTTGTATCAACCTAGAGGCATGGATGAGGGGTTGTGCTGTCAATTTTCGAGGTTGTGGGGTGTTTACTTTTGTTGTTTTGTCCGCTGCCATGATGCCATCACTCTTTTATATATATAGATATAGATAGATGGTGAATTCTCTCCAAACCTCTCTAGTATGTTCAGTTCCTGATTTTTTTTTTTCGTGTCAGGAGCAACTTGAGTTGCTTCTGGAGTGAGAGAATTGGCCGTCTGCAAGGACGTTGCCCAGGGGACGCCCGGATGTTTTGATGGTTTTACCATCCTTATGGGAGGCTTCTCTCATGTCCCCGCATGGAGCTGGAGCTGATAGAGGGAGCTCATCTGCACTCTCCCCAGTTCCTGATCAATTCCTCTGTTTGCTGTTTGTCATAGAAAAGAATAGGAAAGGGTTAAGGGAGAGGCAGTAGGCGGGGTCATGCAAATTCAACACTAATTGAGAGAGTCAGAAACACTGGGATGTCTGTGATGGAGGAAAAACATAAAATCTAGGATGTCCCGTCCGAAAAAATTGTCCCGTCCGAAAGCCTTCAGTATGGTGTTTGTGGAGAACATGTTTATGGCACTTGCTATAACCTGAAATATGATTGGCGGGAGGCATAGTGGAAGTGGGAGCTTGTCTGTGTAAGTGGGCATCCCAGCCACACACATACTTACATATTTTCACTTCTATTATGTGTATCAGTATATCATATTTTCCTTGAGGTTCCTGGCGGGCTGTGAAATGATAAACGATGCCTAAACAAAATAAATACCTAAACAAAATAATAAAGAGCCACTCCATAAAAAGAAAGAAAGATCAACACTCTTCTGCCTGAGAACATCTTGTAAAAGCAAAAGTACTCTTTTTAAAACATATTAAAACTGCCATCCTTTGAAAAGACAGAGCTGGAGAAACGGGCACATCAGTTTCTAAAGGTTTCTTGCAGACGCCACAAAGACGGCGAAATGAGAGGGAGAAATAAAAGGAGACGTTAAAGAGCCCATGGCACCTTCTTAAAGGAATGTAATATTCAGAGATATTTCATTTTCAGCAGCCTCTTCCAGCTATTGATAATCCAGAAGAAAGCAATATAAAGGAAACAAATGGAATGCAATTTTGAGCGTAATTACCTTAGATGCATTCAACCCTTTGTCATCTTTAGTTTTATATTCTGTCTTTAAAAATGTAAAGAGCCTGGATCGTAAATGAACAATTTGCCTCAACCCCTTTTAAACCCCATTTTCCCTTGATTCTGCATGAAGTAGCTGTTCCCACAAAATAGGGAAAGCTGAGTTCGTTCTCAAGCGTTTACAAAGGACAAGGATCTGCGTTGAAGTCCAAAGATGGTAGAACATTGAGAATAATATCTCTCTAAAGATAGGGAAGCCAAGCCAATAGGATTGTGTAATCCAGATAAATCTTGACCTGTTCCGTGTCCCGGCTTTCAGTGGGGGCCCTGATCCTTTTTTTGGGAGCCTTCTGAAATTAGGAGACCAGATATCTGTTTTCGCTCTGGGGTGCCAAAAGATCCATTTTCTATTGCCCCATTATGGGGGGGCGGCTTCCCAGGCTCCTCTTCCCATCATTTACACTCTACTCTAGAGTAGAGGCGCTCAGCTACAGGCTAGCGAGTGCTTCAAGGAGGTTTCTTACTTGTTTCTTACTCCAGAGGAGAGGCGCTCAGCTGCAGGCAGGCGTGTGCTTTAAGGAGGTTTCTTAACTGTTTCTTACTCTAGAGGAGAGGCGCTCAGCTGCAGGCAGGCGTGTGCTTTAAGGAGGTTTCTTACCTGTTTCTTACTCTAGAGGAGAGGCGCTCAGCTGCAGGCAGGTGTGTGCTTTAAGGAGGTTTCTTAACTGTTTCTTACTCTAGAGGAGAGGCGCTCAGCTGCAGGCAGGTGTGTGCTTTAAGGAGGTTTCTTAACTGTTTCTTACTCCAGAGGAGAGGCGTTCAGCTGCAGGCTGGCGAGTGCTTCAAGGAGGTTTCTTACCTGTTTCTTACTCCAGAGGAGAGGCGCTCAGCTGCAGGCTGGCGTGTGCTTTAAGGAGGTTTCTTAACTGTTTCTTACTCTAGAGGAGAGGCGCTCAGCTGCAGGCAGGCATGTGCTTTAAGGAGGTTTCTTAACTGTTTCTTACTCTAGAGGAGAGGCACTCAGCTGCAGGCAGGCGTGTGCTTTAAGGAGGTTTCTTAACTGTTTCTTACTCTAGAGGAGAGGCGCTCAGCTGCAGGCAGGCGTGTGCTTTAAGGAGGTTTCTTAACTGTTTCTTACTCTAGAGGAGGCGCTAGCTTTAAGTAACACCCCAAGCTTGAACCGAGAGTCACACAGGCAGCCAATACATCTTTCTTTCTCTCTGCCTTCCAACCAGTATTCTACCCTTCTTTCTGGATACTCCTTCATGCCTTCAAGAAGGAAAATAATAATTTCACGATACACAAATGATGGCTTTGGAGTGATGTTTGGAGGTTCTTCAGGACGTAGCAATGGGACTCACATAATGCTTTGCTCATGGTATCCTTGACTTCCTTGTAAACCAGTTAGTCTCCTACTGTAACTCTCTGTTTTCTGAACCCCAATATTTATCCCCTGAAGGGTGAGCTGAAATCAAGAAAGTAGCATTTCCCTTCTAAAAACTATCCCCCTTCAATAGAGCTCTGTGGAAGAAGGTTGGAGCAAGCTCCAATCAGCCAGAAGTCATACTATGGGAGTTCTCCAAGGTACTGAAACCTTGGAGCCTTGGAGAGCTCCTATAGAACGCCTTCTGGCTCTTCAAAGCTTAGGCTGGATCTACACTGCCATATATTCCAGTTCAAATCAGATACTCTGTGTTGTACCCCAAGGCAGCATGAGCACTGGAAACCAGACAGAGACCAATAATCATATAATATCTTTATTAACACAATTATAAATTCAGGAATGAATAGGTGGAAGGGTTGAGCAGAAAATAGTCCTTTATGAAAAGGTATGAATTAGTCCAGAAAATTGAGGGGAAATGTCCAATATCATTGTCCAAAGTCCAAAAACCGAAACACGCTCAAAACTGATGGAAAGTTCTTGAGCGGGGAACAACAAGGGAGCAAGACTGAATAGCAAAGTCCAAAGTCACTAGAAAGTTCTTGATATCAAAGCAGGAACATGATGAAGCTGAGGCAAAACTTGGTTCAGGAACAAAGCAAGGTGGTAGACTTACTCCGGGTCTACTCGGGAGTCGCGGCTCGGCTTGGCCGCCAAGATCTGGAAACTTGGCTTGGAAGAAGCAGGAGCTAGAGTCGGTGAACCTTTCTCAGGAAATAGCAACGTTGACACCGCAAAGTGTCCACGGTGTAAAACACTTTTATGGAATCCAAATTGATCACAAACCAGAGAAGCCAAACTCCCTAAAGGTTCTCAAGGGAAAATCTTCTATCCATTATCCACTCGAGATGCCAAATGGTTACTCCTGCAGAGTCCTTGTTTTTCAGATCTCTGCCAATGCAGAAACTCCCTTCTGTTGAAGGACACATTCTCTGGGGAACTAAGAACATCTGGTTCAACCATGGAAGTAATATTTTCACTTTCTCTCCCAATTAAGGAATCATCCGAGCTATCAACAGCCGGCAGCTGTAACTGAAAGGAGCTCTGTGGACTAGGTAAAAAGTCAGAATAAGCTTCCTCCTGGTCAAAGTTCATTTCTGGACTAGGTTCAGAAGCCAACGGTGGCTGGGGTATAACACTCTGGGTTTAGAAACTGGATTGTATGGCAGTGTAGATGGGGCCTTACTCTCTCTGATCTGGACTTTCCAGCTGAATTCTAACTCTTGATACCCTTGAGTGATGTTGGATGACATCTCCTGTTCTAGTCAATCCCCATTCCAACTCGGCTCAATGTTTTCTGGACTCTTAGATCTGGCTACCTGTTTCGTACTGCTTCCAATCCGGTTTAATTTTAGCATCCTTTGGCTCCCTGTTGCTTTTTCATTGGGTGCTCATCACGGCTGGAAGGCAAGCATCCGATGGGTGAGCCGAAGTGCATGAGGTGCGCTTGCTGTAGGAATGTTACATGTTGTGAATAATTACGCAGACTGGCTTTCAAACATGACTAATGGGGACTGACGATGGTGGCTTTCTCTCTCCCTTTGTATTATACTTTTTTTTTTCAAATAAATCTCTCAGAGGTGGTTAATATTTAACATACGCTCTATTCTCCTGGCAGGATGTTAACATAGCAGAAGGAAACACTGTCAAGAACTGGGATATAACTGAATTCCTAATAATTAGAGACACAGCCAGTCAGCCACCATAACAATGAGGAAGAATTTGCACTCTCTGAGACCTCAAGCCAACTGGAAGGGGGTGAGAGTGAAACAGGACCGCCACTGATCTTAGCCATTATCCTGCAAAACATGGGAAACGGTGATCACCAAGAAAGCCATTGGCATCAACGACAGGCACCAACAATAGTGCTCTAATGGCATTATATGTCCTAACTGTTTTAATCGTTTATATGCTGTCTAGATATAACTAACATGTCTTATTGGATTTATTTTATTTATGTGTTGTGGTTTGCCCATTTGCTTTTTTTGATTTGACTTTTTGGAAGTAAGTGTGATGATACCATGAGGGTTGAATGAAAAGTAATGCCTCCACCTTCGTAACTCCTCAACAGATGGCAGTCCTGGTCTGCGGCAGGTCCTGGCTTGTTCAGTAGACTCTCCTCTACAGTTAGTTCCATTTGGCGGGAAGCCTTATCATTGAACGGCTGTGTTGTTAAAGTGCAAAGTATGGAACCCTGCGCAGACGGGGAAGCCTTAGCATTGAATGGCTGTGTTGTTAAAGTGCAAAGTATGGAACCCTGCACAGACGGGGAAGCCTTAGCATTGAATGGCTGTGTTGTTAAAGTGCAAAGTATGGAACCCTGCACAGACGGGGAAGCCTTAGCATTGGACGGTTGTGTTGTTAAAGTGTGAAGTATGGAACCCTGCGCAGACGGGGAAGCCTTAGCATTGGACGGTTGTGTTGTTAAAGTGTGAAGTATGGAACCCTGCACAGACGGGGAAGCCTTAGCATTGAATGGCTGTGTTGTTAAAGTGCAAAGTATGGAACCCTGCACAGACGGGGAAGCCTTAGCATTGGACGGTTGTGTTGTTAAAGTGTGAAGTATGGAACCCTGCGCAGACGGGGAAGCCTTAGCATTGGACGGTTGTGTTGTTAAAGTGTGAAGTATGGAACCCTGCACAGACGGGGAAGCCTTAGCATTGAATGGCTGTGTTGTTAAAGTGCAAAGTATGGAACCCTGCACAGACGGAGAAGCCTTAGCATTGAATGGCTGTGTTGTTAAAGTGCAAAGTATGGAACCCTGCACAGACGGGGAAGCCTTAGCATTGGACGGTTGTGTTGTTAAAGAGCAAAGTATGGAACCCTGCGCAGACGGGGAAGCCTTAGCATTGGACGGTTGTGTTGTTAAAGTGTGAAGTATGGAACCCTGCGCAGATGGGGAAGCCTTAGCATTGAATGGCTGTGTTGTTAAAGTGCAAAGTATGGAACCCTGTGCAGATGGGGAAGCCTTAGCATTGAACGGTTGTGTTGTTAAAGTGCAAAGTATGGAACCCTGCGCAGACGGGGAAGCCTTAGCATTGAATGGCTGTGTTGTTAAAGTGCAAAGTATGGAACCCTGCACAGACGGGGAAGCCTTAGCATTGAACGGTTGTGTTGTTAAAGTGTGAAGTATGGAACCCTGCGCAGATGGGGAAGCCTTAGCATTGGACGGTTGTGTTGTTAAAGTGCGAAGTATGGAACCCTGCACAGATAGTTGATCAATGCAACTTAAGCAATGTGCAGTCATTGAATTCGTGCAGCAGAAGGTGTCACCCCAAAGGAGAAAGGCGTCACCTTCATTCTCGTAACGCGAGAGGAGTTCTTGGCAAATTTCAAGTCTGTGCATTCATTTCAGGTGTCAGCATCCTGGGTAGCCATTGTGCACAGATCTTCCGATAGCCAAGCAAAGCAATAATGTGACCCACACGTTCTTGTGAAATGCCGATTATGCTTGAAATTTCTCTCTGAGTGATACGACGATTGTCCTGAATCAAGCTGTCAACCTTTTGCTTGTGAAACTCAGTGGTTGCTGTCACAGGACATCCAACTCTTTGTTTGTCATGCAAGTCAGATGTTCCCACCTCAGCGTCTTTAAACTTACTCGCCCAACAATGCGCAGGACTCACATCAACACAATCACCATAAACAGCTTGCATTCTCTGGTGAATCTCCTTTGGGGTGACACCTTCTGTGGTCAAGAATTTAGTCACTGCACGTTGCTTAAGTTGCATTGACCGACCGTCTGTGCAGGGTTCCATACTTGGCACTTTAACAACACAACCGTTCAATGCTAAGGCTTCCCTGTCTGCGCAGGGTTCCATACTTCGTACTTTAACAACACAACCGTTCAATGCTAAGGCTTCCCTGTCTGCGCAGGGTTCCATACTTCGTACTTTAACAACACAACCGTCCAATGCTAAGGCTTCCCCATCTGCGCAGGGTTCCATATTTCACGCTTTAACAACACAACCGTTCAATGCTAAGGCTTCCCCGTCTGCACAGGGTTCCATACTTCGTACTTTAACAACACAACCATTCAATACTAAGGCTTCTCACCAAATGGAACTAACTGTAGAGGAGAGTCTACTGAACAAGCCAGTACCTGCCACAGACCAGGACTGGCATCTGTTGAGGAGTTACGAGGGTGGAGGCATTACTTTTCATTCAACCTTCGTAAGTGAGTTTCTGTTCTGAAAACCAAAGTGGAAAAACCGCCTCCCCTTTCCATTATGCTTCTGCTCTTCTGAGCATAACCCTGCGCATGAGCAGCTTCGAATTCTGTCAAGATCCCGAGAAGCTAGCATTCCTTATTGCTTCCCAGGGTCTATTCAACCATTCCTTCAAAATGCATACACTTTCAGAGCAATTTCAGTAATCCCACTCGAAAGAGAGGCGATGTCTCGTGATGTATAGCCGATCCGAAACCAGTGTGATGTACATCTGCTCTCGCACAAAGTGTGGCCGATTATTTGCACATGTGTCCAGAAACTCTCGCTTTATCAGCAATCTTCTAAATATAAATCTCTGTCAAGAGAGCCGTTTGCAAACATTTGCCTTATTTTGTAGCTTGTTGTCCTCCCCGCTCAGTGCCTTCTTTTTCTGCCGGGCTGTCTGCCTGTCTCTTCCAGTTAAGAGTTCACCTTGTGGCTGATGGATGGGCAAAGTTGTTCACACCTTTCTTCACAAATCAAGTGTCTAAAGTTTGCTCCATAATATCGGCTTTGGGGGATTGGGGAATAAGAAGCATGCAGTCCGCTAAAGGTATGATTCCTAGTAAAGTAAGACTGAAGTGGCTGAATTTAGAAGAGCCTTGACTTTTTATTTATTTACAGTACAGTAGAGTCTCACTTATCCAACCATCACTTATCCAACGTTCTGGATTATCCAACACAATTGGCCTCCTGCCCCGATCCAAGCTGTTCCTCAAGGCAGCAAGGACTGAACTTTTTATGGATTTACCATATATACTCGAATATAAGCCGACCCGAATATAAGCCGAGGCACCTAATTTTACCACCAAAAAAACTGGGAAACATTGATTCCAGTATAAGCCGAGATACCAATAAAATTACATTAATTGAGGCCTCAGTAGTTTAAATGTTTTTGAATCTTTACATCAAACTGTAATTTAAGATATGACTGTTCAACTCTGATCGAATCATTATTTTCATGTTCTTCAATGTAAATGTGTTTATGTATCCTTTTAATAATAATAGAGTGAAATAATACATGTACCGTATATACTTGCGTATAAGCTGACCCGAATATAAGCCGAGGCACCTAATTTTACCACAAAAAAAACCTGGGAAAACATTGCCTCCAGTATAAGCCGAGGGTGGAAAATTTCAGAAATAAAAATAGATACCAATAAAATTACATTAATTGAGGCCTCAGTAGTTTACATGTTATTGAATTTTTACATCAAACTGTAATTTAAGATATGACTGTTCAACTCTGATCAAATCATTATTTTCATCTTCTTCAATATAAATGTGCTTATGTATCCTTTTAATAATAAATGCAGTAAAATAATAAATGTAATAATAAATAGAGTAAAATAATAAATGTATTGATAATAATAAAAATAGAGTAAAATACATGTAAAAGTAACAACAATAATAGAGTAAAATAATAAATGTAATAATAATTTTTCCAGATTATGAGCCGCCCTGAGTCCCTTCGGGTGAGAAGGGCAGCATAGAAATGATGGAAATAAATAATAAATAATAATTAATAGAGTAAAATAATAAATGCAACAATACCAATAATAATAGAGAGAAATAATAAATATGCCATATATACCTGAGTATAAGCTGACCTGAATATAAGCCCACCAGGACCCTCACCCGAGTATAAGCCGAGGAGGTTTTTTTCAGTCCTAAAAAAGGTCTGAAAAACTAGGCTTATACTCGAGTATATACAGTAATTTCCGACAATGTTGCTGCTGTATGTTCATTTTAAGCAATTCTATCTTTATTTGTAGTCAATTTGTTAGCCATTTTAATCATTGTTTTCAATATATTACTTTGTTTTGGTGCTAAATTCGTAAATACAATAATTACTACGTAACATTACCGTGTCTTGAACTCCTTTTTCTGTCGATTTGTTGTAAAACATGATGTTTTGTTGCTTAATTTGTAAAATCATAATGTAATTTGACGTTTAATAGGCTTTTCCTTAATCTCTCCTTATTATGCAACCTTTTCGCTTATCCAGCATTGGATAAGTGAGTACTGTATATTGTAAACATAGGCTGCAATGCAGGAGCATACTTGGCAGATCTATATAGTCTGAGTGACACTATCAGGAGCCTGCAACATCGTCCTCCGTTCTTTTATTTTGCAAGAAACATGCTATGAGGGGCCGGGCTGTGGCGCAGCTGGCTAGTAACCAGCTGCTATATATCACTACTGACCGAGAGGTCATGAGTTCGAAGCCCGGGTCGGGTTAAGCCTCCGACCATTAATAGCCCCGGCTTGCTGTTGACCTATGCAGCCCCAAAAGACAGTTGCATCTGTCAATTAGGGAAATTTAGGTACACTTTATGCGGGAGGCTAATTTACAATACCATAAAAACTGCCAGCAAAACACGAGGAAAGGAATGAGGAAGTACAGCCACTACTGGACGGTGAAGCAACAGCTCCCCCTGTGGCTGGAATTGTGAAGCTGGAAAAATGTTTTAAAAAATGCCTGAGTTTGTCTAATGTATGTTGTTTGTCTGTTGGCATTGAATGTTTGCCATATATGTGTTCATTGTAATCCGCCCTGAGTCCCCTTCGGGGTGAGAAAAAAGGGCGGAATAGAAATACTGTAAATAAATAAATAATAAATATGACACAATGGCAACCGTGCCCAGAAATTGCATCTCTCAAATGCAGTGGTGGACGTTCATCTGAACTCTTTTCCTCCAGGTCAGGAATGCCCGGGAGCAGGCAACTACCCTGTGCTTGCGAACCCTTTGCTCGAACGGAGTTCATACATTCGCCTTGTACTTATGGCTTTTCGAGATGGAGCTGGGTCTTTGCCAGGTTCCTAGCTGCTATGAATCAGTGCCTCTTCGTAGATTGCTCTTGGCAAATTTTCCCGTTATATTTTTAGATTATAAAATGAGCGGAGGCGTCAGCCATTCAGGATTCATGTCTTGAGGCGAAGCTGTGCTTAATATTCTCCAAAGACAGCTGGGTTCTTTTGGCCATAACAATTACAGATTTATAGGGAATAAAAGGCCCGCAACCTGCTCAATGCCTGAGCATCAAACAGCGCTCGTTGGGTAGCCTTTTGTTTGCAAGAGACAGTCCTTTTTCTCTCTTTTTCAGAAGAAAAATAAAATAAAGTACTGCTTCACTCCCCTTTGTGAACAAAAACATTAACCCAACTTCAAGCTTTTGCTAATGAAAGCTTATGCTTGCAGGCATAAACATCCCTAAAGGTCATGCTTTGAGTAGCAAAAGGGAAGGATGTCAAACTCTGAGCAATGCTTCCCTGCATGGATCATTTTGGAATTCGTTTTTTTAAAAATTGGTTTTTATTGCAATTTTCTAAACGTGTACAGCGAAAGAGCGATAGGAAAGCAAAGAGAGAGAACAAGAGAACCCCCAATTTCCCTCCCTCCCTACCCACCCCCCGCCCCCACAGGGGAAAAAAGAAAAAAAAGTATATATATAAAATATATGAGGAAAAAATTAAAGAAAGAGAGAAAAATAAAATAGTTGACTTCCGTTCATTTTCCTTGAATCTTTACATTAAACTGTAATTTAAGATATGACTGTCCAACTCTGATCAAATCATTATTTTCATCTTCTTCAATGTAAATGTGCTTATGTATCCTTTTAATAAGAATAGAATGGAATAATAAATGTACCGTATATACTTGAGTATAAGCCGACCTGAATATAAGCCGAGCCAACTAATTTTACCACAAAAAAACTGGGAAAAACATTGACTCCAGTATAAGCCGAGGGTGGGTAAATTTCAGAAATAAAAATAGATACCAATAAAATGACATTAATTGAGGCATCAGTAGGTTAAATGTTTTTGAATATTTACATAAAGCTGAAATTTAAGATAAGACTGTCCAACTCTGATCAAATCAATATTCTCATCTTCTTCAATGTAAATGTGCTTATGTATCCTTTTAATAATAATAAAGTAAAATAATACCTGTAATAATAATAATAATAATAAATAATAATAATACAGGAAAATAATACATGTAATAATAAACAGAGTAAAATAATAAATGCAATAATAATAATAAGATCAGAGTGAAATAATAAATGTATTAATAATAATAGAGTAAACAGAGTAAAATAAATATAACAGTAGCAACAATAATAGAGAAAAATAATAAATGTACCATATATTCTCGAATATAAGCCGACCCGAATATAAGCTGAGGCACCTAATTTTACCTTTTAATAATAATAGAGTAAAATAATACCTGTAATAATAATAATAATAATAATTATTATTATTATTATTATTATTACAGGAAAATAATACATGTAATAATAAAGAGAGTAAAATAATAAATGCAATAATAATAATAAGATCATAATGAAATAATAAATGTATTATTAATAATAATAATAAAAATAGAGTAAAATAAATATAATAGTAGCAACAATAATTTTACCAATAATAATTTTTATTATTATTGGGGAGAGTGTGGATGAGCTCCCTCTATCAGCTCCAGCTCCATGCAGGGACATGAGAGAAGCCTCCCACAAGGATGGTAAAAACATCAAAACATCTGGGCGTTCCCTGGGCAACGTCCTTGCAGACAGCCAATTCTCTCACTCCAGAAGCAACTCCGGTTGCTCCTGACACGAAAAAAACCCCCAATAATAATAGAGAAAAATAAAAATGTACCATCTATTCTTGAGTATAAGCTGACCCAAATCTTTTCTCTTTTTGCAACCTTGCATATTCATTCTTTCTACTTATCGTATTGTTCCCACACTTTTTATGTATTTGGAAAATTATAAATAAAATGATAAAAAAAGCTGACCCAAATATAAGCCAACCAGGACCCTCACCTGAGTATAAGCCGAGGGGGGCTTTTTCAGTCTTAAAAAAAGGGCTGAAAAACTAGGCTTATACTCGAGTATATACCGTAGTTCTCCATGATTCATTAGCGTTAGGTCCGTTCCTGCTTTCCTTCATCTTCTTCTCCTTTTTTTGCTCAAGTTCAGCTGTGCTAAGGAGGAATGAACTTCCGTGACCTCCCTGGCAAACCTCAGAAGCAAAATAGGAGAGACAGCGGGAAAAGTGGAAAAGAAAAGACAAGGTAACTAGGGGAGATCTGACATAAAGGTGACTGGTTGGCTGTGTTAAATACTGCTGGGCTAATTAAACACAGCATCTCCAGAAAGGAAGAGCTGGGGAGAGGCTGAGCAGTCAGTTGTGATCACCGCATATGTCACAAAGGATTAGGCCTCTGCCCTTTGCTGAGAGGCAAGAAGAGAAGAAAGCCTTGTCTCCGAGAGATGCAAGGAAGGGAGGCATAACATGCACGTGGAAGATGTAGTCCTCAGTCACCAAAAGGAAACAGCGGTCTGTGCAAAATGGACAAAGGCTGAGTTGGACTCGAAGTGAGATTCAAGCAGATGTTTCCGATTCTTCGTGATCTCATGGACCAGTCCACGCCAGAGCTCCCTGTCTGCCATGGCTGCCCCCAGCTCCTTCAAGGTCAAGCCAGTCACTTCCATCCACCTCATCCTTGGTCGGCCCCAATTCCTTTTTAATAATAATAATAATAATAATAATAATAATAATAATAATAATAACAACAACTTTATTCTTATACCCCGCCCCATCTCCCCGAAGGGACTTGGGGCGGCTTACATGGGGCTATGCCCGGACATAACAATATAAAAGCGAACAATGCAATACAACAAACAATCAACGATAAACAACAATATTGATAAAAACAGTCATAAAAAGTTAGCATACAAGATAGATATTAAAAAACATGAGTTGAATTTACGAATCTGGGCCAAGGTGCAAAATATGTCGAGGTCATCAGGGAGCTGGCGTAGTCATTAAAGTGCTAAGCGTGATACTGAGAAGGATCCTTCCATTTCCCCCAGAATCTTCTCCAAGCTTCTCCAAGTCTTCTCATAATGTGGCCAAAGTCCTTCATCTTTGCCTCTCATCTCCTTCCCTGCAGTGAGCAGCCATTGGGCATTATTTCCTGGAGGATGGACTGGTTGGATCTTCTTGCGGTCCAAGAAACAGGCATCCTGAGGAGTGAGGTTAAATGGGCCTTAAGAAGCATTGCTAATAACAAGGCAGCAGGAGACAACGGGATCCCAGCTGAGTTGTTCAAAATCTTGAAATATGATGCTGTTAAGTATTGACTGGTTGGATCTTCTTGCGGTCCAAGAACCAGGCATCCTGAGGAGTGAGGTTAAATGGGCCTTAAGAAGCATTGCTAATAACAAGGCAGCAGGAGACAACGGGATCCCAGCTGAGTTGTTCAAAATCTTGAAATATGATGCTGTCAAGTATGGACTGGTTGGATCTTCTTGCAGTCCAAGAACCAGGCATCCTGAAGAGTGGGATTGAATGGGCCTTAAGAAGCATTGCTAATAACAAGGCAGCAGGAGACAACGGGATCCCAGCTGAGTTGTTCAAAATCTTGAAATATGATGCTGTCAAGTATGGACTGGTTGGATCTTCTTGCGGTCCAAGAACTTGGCATCCTGAGGAATGAGGTTGAATGGGCCTTAAGAAGCATTACTAATAACAAGGCAGCAGGAGACAACGGGATCCCAGCTGAGTTGTTCAAAATCTTGAAATATGATGCTGTCAAGTATGGACTGGTTGGATCTTCTTGCGGTCCAAGAACCAGGCATCCCGAATAGTGGGATTGAATGGGCCTTAAGAAGAATTGCTAATAACAAGACAGCAGGAGACAACGGGATCCCAGCTGAGTTGTTCAAAATCTTGAAATATGATGCTGTCAAGTATGAACTGGTTGGATCTTCTTGCGGTCCAAGAACCAGGCATCCTGAAGAGTGGGATTGAATGGGCCTTAAGAAGCATTGCTAATAACAAGGCAGCAGGAGACAACGGGATCCCAGCTGAGTTGTTCAAAATCTTGAAATATGATGCTGTCAAGTATGAACTGGTTGGATCTTCTTGCGGTCCAAGAACCAGACATCCTGAGGAGTGAGGTTGAATGGGCCTTAAGAAGCATTGCTAATAACAAGGCAGCAGGAGACAACGGGATCCCAGCTGAGTTGTTCAAAATCTTGAAATATGATGCTGTCAAGTATGAACTGGTTGGATCTTCTTGCGGTCCAAGAACCAGGCATCCTGAAGAGTGGGATTGAATGGGCCTTAAGAAGCATTGCTAATAACAAGGCAGCAGGAGACAACGGGATCCCAGCTGAGTTGTTCAAAATCTTGAAATATGATGCTGTCAAGTATGAACTGGTTGGATCTTCTTGCGGTCCAAGAACCAGGCATCCTGAAGAGTGGGATTGAATGGGCCTTAAGAAGCATTGCTAATAACAAGGCAGCAGGAGACAACGGGATCCCAGCCGAGTTGTTTAAAATCTTGTAAGATGATGCTGTCAATGGATTTATATTTGGTAGGGATGTGCACAATTCCTTTTGGCGATTCTGGATTCGGGGAAAATCGGTGATCAAACAGATGCTCTTGTGGTGTGCACTGGTTGGGACTTCAATTCCCAGAAGCCCCTTTTGTGTGTGTGTGTGTGTTTTTTTTTTACAAAATGTTAAACTGGATTGCAGGGTTGTTGTATGTCTTTCGGGCTGTGTGGCCATGTTCCAGAAGCATTCTCTCCTGACGTTTCGCCCACGGGCGAAACGTCAGGAGAGAATGCTTCTGGAACATGGCCACACAGCCCGAAAGACATACAACAACCCTGTGATCCCGGCCATGAAAGCCTTCGACAACACATTGAACTGGATTATTTGGCAGTGTGGACTCAGATAATGCATTTCAAAGCAGATACAGTGGATCATTTGCCTTGATATTCTGGGTTATATGGCTGTGTGGAAGGGCCCTTAGAGGGATTCCAGAACAAGCATATTTTGTCTTGTGCTGTGAGAATATGAGCTAAGTTTAAGGTTTTTATTTCCGCTGCATAGCTGGTGGGGGCGGATATGGCATAATTTCAGTGCATGTAAATGTTGCCGCCTTATCTGAACCCCCTTGCACGGTTTCTTTCCAAGAGCAATGGATTTTATTCCACAGGACTGGAATATGTATCTGCGTCCGTACACGTGTGTGCGCGAATGACTTCTTCATGCAAATTCTGCCATTTTCCATTAACAATGCCGCTGACTTCATTAATGCAATGAGGTTAGCGCACAATATTTGAAAAGCTCCTGCTTTAATTGCCAGTAATTGCAGGACTTTAAATGCAAATACTTCTCCCAGAAGTGTTTGCAACCGCTGACGTCCTATTTAGGAAGTAGGTCAGAGCCTCTTATTATGCGGCAGAGTTGATTTATTTCCTAGATATTTTCTTTATGAACAGCACTTTGGAGAAAAGTGGCTCTGATTATCAAAACGTGACCTGCTGGTGGATGAGTTCAGCTCGGAGATGCCCCGGTCTCGTTCTCCTTCGAAGAGCGTTGCATTTACATTCCCCCAAATAAATGCTTTTCCCAGCAAAGGGACGAGAATCCCAAGGGATTTCATTAACAAGTTGTCTGCTCTGATACAGCTGTGCATTCCGACAGAGACGCTGAAACCCCAATCTGCAAATAAAATATCCAACTCGTGAGCAAATAGAGCTCTCTGAATACTGATAAGATACATACTGAATATCCATGGAGTATTGATTAATGTGCAACTTGGACACAGTGAATAGATTTGTCTGGGGTTACGTCTGGAATGAAATCCAGAAATGTGTTGTCGAAGGCTTTCATGGCCGGGATCACAGGGTTGTTGTATGTCTTTCGGGCTGTGTGACCATGTTCCAGCAGTATTCTCTCCTGACGTTTCGCCCACATCTATGGCAGGCATCCTCAGAGGTTGTGAGGTATGGAGAAACTAAGTAAGGAAAGGAAAGAATATATATCTGCGGAGAGTCCAGGGTGTGGCAAGGGTCCTTTGTCACTGGGAAGCCAGTATTAATGGTTCAGTTAATCACCCTAATTAGCATTGGAAAGGTTTTGTCTCTTGCCTGGGGTCAACTTCAACAGAAAGCAAGAAATCATGAAAATGAACAAAATCTGGCTACCAGTATTAAAAAACTCCAAAATCAAAACAGTAGATGGAAACCAACACTCTGAGGGCTTGACTGAACAAAGGATGCCCCCAGGCAAGAGACAAAACCTTTCCAATGCTAATTAGGGTGATTAACTGAAACATTAATGCTGGCTTCCCAGTGACAAAGGACTCTTGCCACACCCTGGACGCTACACAGATATATATTCTTTCCTTTCCTTACTTAGTTTCTCCATACCTCACAACCTCTGAGGATGCCTGCCATAGATGTGGGCGAAACGTCAGGAGAGAATACTGCTGGAACATGGCCAAACAGCCCGAAAGACATACAACAACCCTGAAATCCAGAAATGTTTGTGCAGTTATGCTCACTGCAACTCGAGACCATATCTTCACGAGACAGAATACCCCGTTTCCCCGAAAATAAGACATCCCCAGAAAATAAGACCTAGTAGAGATTTTGCTGAATTGCTAAATATAAGGCCTCCCCTGAAAGTAAGACCTAGCAAAGTTTTTGTTTGGAAGCATGCCCGCCGAACAGAACACCAGAGCTTGCAGGATCGGTAAATGTACGTACAGTAGAGTCTCACTTATCCAACATAAACGTGCCGACAGAACGTTGGATAAGCGAATATGTTGGATAATAAGGAGAGATTAAGGAAAAGCCTATTAAACATCAAATTAGGTTATGATTTTGCAAATTAAGCACCAAAACATCATGTTATACAACAAATTTGACAGAAAAAGTAGTTCAATACGCAGTAATGCTATGTAGTAATTACTGTATTTATGAATTTAGCACCAAAACATCATGATGTATTGAAAACATTGACTACAAAAATGTGTTGGATAATCCAGAACATTGGATAAGTGAGACTCTACTGTACCATAGATTGTTGTACATGGAAATAGTGGTAGTAACAAGAACTTCTTGATAGGAATCACAGTTTATGCTGGTTTATGATGACAACTACTGTATAGTATATAATAAATGTTTATTTTTTGTTCAACAATAAATGTGAATTCTTCTTCATGGAAAAATAAAAAATCCCCTGAAAATAAGACCTAGCACATCTTTGGGAGCAAAAATTAATACAGTGGAGTCTCACTTATACAACACTTGCTTATCCAACGTTCTGGATTATCCAACGCATTTTTGTAGTCAATGTTTTCAATACATCGTGATATTTTGGTGCTAAATTCATAAAGACAGTAATTACAACATAACATTACTGCGTATTGAACTACTTTTTCTGTCAAATTTGTTTTATAACATGATGTTTTGGTGCTTAATTTGTAAAATCATAACCTAATTTGATGTTTAATAGGCTTTTCCGTAATCTCTGCTTATTATGCAACATATTTGTTTATCCATCGTTCTGCTGGCCCGTTTATGTTGGATAAGTGAGACTCTACTGTATAAGACACTGTCTTATTTTCGGGGAAACACGGTAGCTTTTAAAGGAGCAAAATGTCCATGCTGGATGCTTGAAGGTATACTCTCTGCCTTCTTCTGACTGACCACTTCATCACACGCAGGAAGTCTTGAGAAACACCCAGAAAAGAGAGAGTCAAAGAAAGAATGGAAACGGGAATGTGGAGAGGGGGAGTGGATGCTGGCAATGGCTGGAAGCAAAGTCTAAGTGACACGGAAGTTGAGCGTATATGGCAAGGCCCTTGCCCAGATGCCACGCAGCATCAGGCCACTGGTAGACATGGTGTGCAAGGCTGACAGGAGCAGTTCAGAGGGAGGCAGGTCCTTCCAGGGAAAGCCCCGAGGGACGCGGACTTTGTCAGCTGCGTCCATGAACCCTCTCCGAGAACCGCCAGCTGGAACGGAGGCTGCCCAGCTGAGGCACAGGGCTGCGATCCGGGCTCCGGCTGAAGGAGGACGGCCACGGCGTGCTTTCCTTTTGGTTACATTGCTATTACAATAATATAAAGGTAAAGGTTTCCCCTGTCGTTAAGTCCAGTCGTTATAGTTATAGTTTACTGTATACTATGTGTGCTGAGACCTCACCAAATTACAAACCCAAGGATCGCGTAGCATTGAGCATGGCAGTTAAACTTGTACCAAACTTTATTAATTCAACAGTTTAGATCAGTGGTTCCCAAACTTATTTGGCCTACTGCCCCCTTTCCAGAAAAAAATATTACTCAGCACCCTGGATGAATGAGCTTTGCAACTCCTTCCCCACAAAACTCTGCCGCTTGCTTCCTCAACCACTTGTTTCCAACAATGGGGCGTGGCTGGCAACGCAGCGTTTTGGCGACGCTGCACAACTGCGGGAAGGGGTGACCGGCTGGTTGAGGACACAAGCGGCAGAATTTAGTGGGGAAGAAGTTGCAAAGCTCATTCATCGCTATGGTAAGTGCCTAGATTTGAATGGCGACTACATGAGATGTGGTATTTGGGTGTGGCTTTCAACTGCATATGGTAAATGTTTTCTCCTATAGGTAAGGTAAAGGTTTTCCTCTGATGTTAAGTCCAGTTGTGACCGACTCTGGGGGTTGGTGCTCATCTCCATTTCTAAGCCAAAGAGTCGGCGTTGTCCGTAGACACCTCCAAGGTCATGTGGCCACAGGCATGACTGCATGGAGCGCTGTTACCTTCCCACCGGAGCGGTACCTATTGATCTACTCACATTGGCATGTTTTCGAACTGCTAGGTTGGCAGGAGCTGGAGCTAACAGCGGCCGCTCACGCTGCTCCCAGGATTTGAACCTGGGACCTTTCGGTCTCCAGCTCAGTGCTTTAACACACTTCGCCACCGGGGCTCCTACAGTTCTTAAGACTCTGGTAAATTCCCAAATCAAGCAGCAGTCTTACTTCAGACAAAGAAACAGCAATAAATCCTTAGGAGCAGTTTCCCAAACGCAGACTCGAAGCAGGCACAAGGGGAGCAAAGGCTTAAGCATTATTTTCCCGCCAGAGCAGTACCTATTGATCTACTCACATTTGCATGTTTTCGAACTGCTAGGTTGGCAGAAGCTGAGGCTAACAGCGGGAGCTCATTCCGCTCCCTGGATTCGAACCTGTGACCTTTGGGTCCGCAAGTTCAGCAGCTCAGCGCTTCAACACACAGTGCCACCAGGGTAATATACGAGGGTTATCCAGAAAGTACATTACGCTTTGGAATTAAAAATGAACAAAGTATAGGAGAAAAATGTCATCTGGGGAGGTCAGGGTGCGCGCCGGGGTGGGTTTCTTCAAACTCCATCAATCATCTTCTCCAGCACTCTGATGACTTGGTTGCAATCGTCTGCCACACCAATTCCTCTGTTCAATGTCAGACTCAAAGACATCTCTAGTCTAAAGTCCAAACATTTATTTAATATCTACAAACATATTTACAAAGCATAGCAAAAGCCATCGCTCTGTGGCATTCTTCTATAGCCTCTTGCCTCGGCAAGCACAGCTCAACACACACAGAGATAAGAAAGCACATTCCTCAGTCCGAAGGAAGTTTCAACCTCCAAAGCCGGAAATCATGCCTGATAGGTCAACAGCAGGCTGTCAGTCTAACTAGCCTGCTGTTAACTGTTTCATTGCTGAAACACACACTCTTGCAAAAACAGCAGAAACACTTGATTTACATTTCATACACATACAACCAGGTTCAATCCCCGGGAGCGGCGTGAGCAGCCGCTGTTAGCTCCAGCTCCTGCCAACCTAGCAGTTTGAAAACATGCCAATGTGAGTAGATCAATAGGTACCGCTCCGACGGGAAGGTAACGGCACTCCATGCAGTCATGCCAGTGGCCACATGACCTTGGAGGTGTCTACGGACAACACCGACTCTTCGGCTTAGAAATGGAGATGAGCACCAACCCTCAGAGTCAGACACAACTGGACTTAACGTCAGAGGAAAACCTTTACCTTACCTATAGGAGAAAACATTTACCATATGCAGTTGAAAGCCACACCCAAATACCACATCTCACGTAGTCGCCATTCAAATCTAGGCACTTACCATAGCGATGAATGAGCTTTGCAACTTCTTCCCCACTAAATTCTGCCGCTTGTGTCCTCAACCAGCCGGTCACCCCTTCCCGCAGTTGTGCAGCGTCGCCAAAACACTGCGTTGCCAGCCACGCCCCATTGTTGGAAACAAGTGGTTGAGGAAGCAAGCGGCAGAGTTTTGTGGGGAAGGAGTTGCAAAGCTCATTCATCCAGAGTGCTGAGTAATATTTTTTTTCTGGAAAGGGGGCAGTAGGCCAAATAAGTTTGGGAACCACTGATCTAAACTGTTGAATTAATAAAGTTTGGTACAAGTTTAACTGCCATGCTCCATGCTACGCGATCCTTGGATTTGTAATTTGGTGAGGTCTCGGCACACATAGGCAGAGAAAACTAAAGACTGTGAAAACTATAACTCCCCTGATTTCATAGCATTGAGCTATGTCTATTAAAGTGGTGTCAAACGGCATCAATGCCACAGTGTAGATGCATCTCTACCTAGTCCAATGCTTACCTCACATCCAGGTACCTAGGAAGTTATTTGTCATTCTCCTCTTAAGGTGCTAATTATATATATATACACACACACACACACACACACACACACACATATACACACACACATATACATACATATACATATATATATGTGATTGGCATAGCATGTTACTATGCCAACACACACACACACACATATATATAATTGGCATAGCATGTTACTATGCTTTTATATATATATATATATATATATATATATATATATATATATATTATACAATATAATTTAGAATAATATATAATATAGTATATTGTGTATGCATATAATATTGATAATATTATAATGTATTATGATATAATACAGATAATAATACAATATAATAATATTAATTATATATTATATATTAAAAGCAATATTACTAATAATATTACGATATAATGATATAGTACAATATAGTTATTTAATACTAGCATTGTACTATGCTAATAATATAATGTATTGTATGTAAATATAATTTGTAAGCCGCTCTGAGAAGGGCAGGATATAAATGTAGTAAATAAATAAATAATAAATACGTATTTCAAATGTACTTTTAGGCAAAATTGAGTTGGGATTTGATTTTTTGCTGGCAGCAATACAGCAACAATGGAAGGGAAGGGCAGATGAATTAAAGGCTTAATGAATTCATGATAACTGAAGAATTACTCTGAGCGTTAATGGACTTTTTGCTTAATTCCTTGTTGGTATTCTTTGCACACCTGATACAGCTGCTTTCGCACGGATGCCTAAAAATTGAAAGTTGATGTCCTGGAACTTTGGAGAGTTCGAGCTTCTTGCACGCCACGGTCTCTCCACAAATGTAGCGCCTTATGAATAATACACCCAGGTTGGAAATAGCACTTGCAGAAATGATTGATCGTTGCAATGGGATTTCGGAGCAAATGGAAGACTTACTTGAAAAATGACGCCGCCAAGTGTTTTCATGAAACATCGTTTCGTGCACCGTCATAATTTAATTAAATGAAGTTGATTTTCTTTGCAATGCGTTGGTGGCACCTTTTTCTGTGCTCGGTTTTATGTGGCCATCACTCACTTTTGGTATAAAGTGCTTTTGTCAGGCAGCCATTGTGTTGGGAGGATCCACAGGAAGGGTGACTTCATGCTCATGGCTTGCACTCTCCGCTTAATCTCCCTTTCGTTTGAAAAGAGAGGGTGAGAGGAGATGAATAAAGCCGTCAACGAGGAGCAGAGAACATGCGGCAGTATTCATACTCTTCTCAGTTTGCAAGATAAAAGTGTCCTCAGAGAAGACCTCCAAAGTTCTGCCAGAGACATAGACACCAAACATAACTCAGAGTGCTGTCATTGCTGGCTGTAGTTAGCCTTACCTGGATAGCTGGTAGGCTTGTGTGATCAATGAAAAAAAGTTTAAATACTTATTATTAAATAGAAACAGAGCGAAGTGGGGAGCCAGGAAGACAGTTCTATCTTGTCTCCTTTGCCATCAGTTGTGACCCCTCCTCCCCAGTAACATTCTATGATTTTATATATATATATACACACATACACACACACACTAGCTTTGCCCGGCCACGCGTTGCTGTGGCTTATGGGAATCATTTGTTGGCAGTGAACATAGCAGTGAATAGCCTTGCAGCATCAACGCCTGGCTGCTTCCTGTTAATGTGGGATTTGTGTATTGATAGTGTTTAAATGCAATTTGTGCCATGCTTGTATTGCAACTGATTGCATCATCCAGATTGTACCATAATGTGGAAAGAGTTAATTGCCAAGAAGCTGTGATGACCTTGATGTGTGGCTGGAACTAGGGAGTATCCAGACACAAGTGTTTGTGCATAACGATTGCATCAGTTCAGTTGAGTTCTGCCTGCCTAGAGTTCGAGTCAATTTCTGTTGGAGAACAGAACAGTCCTGTGTTCGTCTGTCGTCTGCAAGTCTGTTTGTGTTGATTCCTGCTGCATACAGTAAAACTTTGTAAATAGTTTTACCAACACCTATGAGTGTCTCTTCGTTTTGCGCTCCACTGCTTCCCTCCAACTACTGCTGCGCTGCAATACTCTGACACAATACTTATTATTAAATAGAAACAGAGCGAAGGAGAGAGCCAGGAAGAGTTCCATCTTGTCTCCTTTGCCATCGGTTGGGGCCCCTCTCCCCAGTAACATGCCATGATTTTATATATATATATATATATATATATATATATATATATATATATATATATATATATATAAAAATAAAAGAGTGATGGCATCACGGCGACCCACAAAACAACAAAACTACAAGCCCCCCAACCTCAAAATTTGACAATACAACCCATCATCCATGCCTCTAGGTTGATACAACAAAAAGCAAAGAAAAATAAAGTCCTAATTAGAGGGAGAGAAATAATTGTTTTTATACAAATTGCTGCCACTTAGAAGGCTAAGCTCTGCCCACTTGGTCTCCTAGCAACCCACTCAGCCCAGTGTTAATAAAAGAATAAAAAATAAAATAAATACAAATAATACAATAAAAATAATAAAAAACACTAAAAAATTAATACAATAAAATACTTTAACAAAATAACTAAAAACAATACAACAAAATAATACAATATAATAAATAAAAAAGATAAGTTACAATGAAATTAATTTAAAAAATACAAATAACGTCAAATAAAAATTCCACAACAACTTTTAACCAATACTACCACCACTTTGCCACAGCAACGCGTGGCCGGGCACAGCTAGTGTGTGTGTGTGTGTGTGTGTGTGTGTGTGTGTGTGTGTGTGTGTGTGTGTGTATATATATATATATATATATATATATATATATATATATATATATCTCCACACACACACACACACTAGCTTTGCCCGACCACGCGTTGCTGTGCCTTATGGGAATCATTTGTCTGCCAGGTGGAATAGCAGTGAATAGCCTTGCAGCCTCAAAACCTGGCTGCTTCCTGCCTGTGGGAATCCTTTGTTGGGAAGTGTTAGCTGGCCCTGATTGTTTCCTTTCTGGAATTCCCAATCTCCCTGCTTTCAGAGTGTTGCTCTTTATTTACTGTCCTGGTTTTAAAGATTACCTTTACCTTTTACCTTTTAGGAGCCCATATACTTCAACTACTCCTTATGGCTCCGATGGCCTCCTTATGCTTCTAGGTTCCTCCCTCTTTCTGCCATAGTTGGTCATTTGCATGGTAAAGTGTTTAAAATGCTCTCCCAGATACTGCTAGTCAACTATATTACTGGAACACTCTGGGAGAGAACTCTAAGTACCGTAGCTAATCACAAATCTCATGGTTTCATGGGATGGAGACATGGCTATTAAACTAGTTGTAACATACAGCGGTGGATCTGAACGCATACAATCGCCCGGCAGTTTTGCTAGGCCAGATTTTCTCACCCCAGAAAAACTTCAGGCACATTTTCATTACCAAAAAAACAACATCAGTTAACTTCCTCCTATATGTCTAATTTGACAGGCCCATTTTAGTTTACAATGAATGACGATGATTAGTTCCAAATATGTGTGTGCGTCCCTTAAGGAGTTTTCCTTTTGCATCTGTCTGGAGGCTTAAAAGACTGTTTAGAATAGAAGAGCTTTTCAGCCCATAAGTCTAATTGACATGTTATGTAGCATTAATAAAGTTGAATGCTGGGAGCATGAAGCTAAATTTGGAATACACTTGGACTGTTAATCAACATGGAAAGAAAAGGAGAGAGTAGCATGGCCACATCCTGGCTAAGGAGCATTTCTGCATGGCCTGTGGTTACTCGCATGTCCATTCAGTAGAGGCAGAGTTGTAAAACTCCTAACTTGTCATAAGGATGTAAATAACTATTAAATATGTATACAACTTTGTGCCGTCAATATGATCATTTGTGACAGGCTGTTATATTGCTGTCTAATTGGAGACATCTGAAGCCCCAGAATATAAGCAAGCAAGTTGCTTATTGAAGATTATATGTAAGCAATAGCAAAATCAAAGTTGAAAGTCAATAGAATGGGTTTGAATCTACAGGAACAAAGTACTTGAAAACCTGGAAGCAAGAATCTGTAAAAAAAAAATCACTCAAAGAACATAGTCCAAACCAGATATTAACGTCATTTCCAAGAAAAGTATCCCGAGTAGTCTGAACAGGAATTCAAGGATTAATCCAAGGCATGAATCAAGCTGGGAACACAAGAAGCAAACTGGAATACAGGAACAAAACTCCACATTTAGTCCAAGGTACAGAGACAAGGCTGGAACACAAAGCAAGGATCTTGGCTGGAACAGAAATCCAGACTGCAAAACACTGGAACTTTCAACTGGAAGCACAGAAACTTGAATCGAGATACAAGGCTGCAGAAGTACACACAAAGCAAAGATCCTCCTTCTTGGATTAGCAATGTTACCACCTTTGACTGTGTCAGAGAAAGCAACCCTTCTTATGGGAAATTCAAGGTCCCTTTCCGTGAGAAGGTTGCTCATTAATTTGTTTCAAAAGCAAACGTCTACTCCTCCGAACACACTCCTTTTCTTTTCTCAACCGAGTTATGGCTCTCCTCCAATAATAATAATAATAATAATAATAATAATAATAATAATAATAACAACAACAACTTTATTTTTATACCCCGCCCCATCTCCCCGAAGGGACTCGGGGCGGCTTACATGGGGCCTAGCCCGATAAAACAATCAAATATCAATGATACAACAATAAAACAATTATACCAATAAAACCTCAATTATCAGTAAAACAATCGATAAATCATGCTCATTATCTCTCTCCACCTTATCAGTTCCAGCATCCAAACTAGAATGTCCATCTGGTACCTGGAGATCCGGCCTTGACTGCTTTGAGGAATGTGGTTCAAACTGCCTACTTGCAACCATTCTGTCTCTGGTTCCAGAATCCACTGGGACAAGCTCTGTTGTTGTTGTTGTTGTTGTTGTTGTTGTTGTTGTTGTTGTTGTTATTTTCACAACAAGATGAGTCCACAGCAGACACTCTGCTGGCTGTTGAATTGGATCACACGCCGGACACTTCCCAAGTGTCTAGGGCTCTGTGATGTATCAGCAAATAATGCATGCAGATCCCAGTCAGGTGGCCTTCTGCAGCTGGCAGGTTGTGATGACCCATGGGCCTTGTAGTCCTGCTCAGGACATTGTAATTCCTGATGAAGATGAAAACTTGGGTTTTTTACCTTCCCAGTCTGAACTGGATTCCTCTCAGCCAGATCTTTCCCAGGCAGATCTGGGAACCTTGCACCTGCAAGAAAGTTGTCTCCCAGAAGTATGTCAAACAAGCCCAGAGCCTACTTCTCCCGTATTCTTGCGCCGGGAGTTTTGTAAACAACAGAGAAGTTTGGATTCAGCTTCGCGCAGGAGTGCGAGGATTGCAGCTAAGAATGTGGCCAATTAAGACTGCTTCTCGTGAGAATCTTTGGGGAGTCTCACATCTGGTCTCAGAGTTAGCTTTCGGTTCTGATTCCCAGAGAACTGCTTCGGCGGGAAAGCTAGACTCTATTTAGGTGTTTTACCCGCGTAGTAACTTCGCGGAGTCAATTCGTCAGCCTACGGAGCGAGTTGTGTCTGGACAGCGCGCTCCGATTCAAGCCTCGCTCCTGCTCAAGCCTTGCCTAGCTATCCAGCCTTCGCCTTGCTTCCCAGCCTTTGTTTATCTACGGACTTTGCCTTGTTTCCCAGGATCAATCCTTGCCTTGTTCCACGGATTTATCAAGTTATTCCACGGACCTTGTTCTTGTTCTTAGTTACCTTGTTCCACGTTCAAGCCTTGTTTCAAGTATCAAGTTATTTCCTAGCCTCGCTCAAGTTTCATGGACTAAAGGACCTTGTCATCTCCCCTCACTTTGCTTGGCAAAGTGAGTGTTTCGGTTATTGGATTACAACTTTGGACCTTAATATTTCTTATTGGACATTGCTTTTTTGGACTAATTCTGACCTTTCCTGAAAGGTCTAATTCTGGACTATTTTCTACACTTGTTTTTATTAACTTTATATATTCCTACAATAAAGATATTAGATAGATTCTGGCCTCTGTGTATGGTTATTGGTGCTCTGCAGCCTGGGTCGTGACAGTTTGACTCCGCCACCCTAAGCACCAATTAACCTCGGCCAGAATGTCTACCGGAGTCGTACCTGGGCCGAGCGGCCAGCCGATTACCTACACCATCGACAAGGAAGAGGTGGACCGAATCCGTGATAAGCTCAATGCACAGGATGGAGAAATAAGGGGTTTGAAGGAACGCGGAGTTCGTCTTCCGGCCATGGCGTTGCCAACCAAGTTTACTGGAGAAGCTTCTAAGGTTCATGTCTTCCGTCGCCAATGCCAAGCTTATCTGGAGGCCCGTGCTGCCGAGTTTCCCCAAGAAGACATCAAAGTGGCATGGGTTTACAGTCTTCTAGACGGGCCAGCGGCCAGCTGGGCGACGGCACTGTTCGACCAAGCCTCTCCACACCTAAGATCAGCGCAACACTTCTTGGACCACCTCAAGGAGACTTGGGGAATCGAGGACAATTTGGAGGCAGCCGGTCACAAACTCCGTCGCCTTTTCCAAGGAGACAGACCTATGTCTCAGTATATAGCCGAGTTCCGAGTGCTGGCCCACAACACCGGCTGGAACGATGTAGCCCTCAGGGGACAATTCCGGGAGGGTCTCAACATTGAAATGCTGGAAGAAATCTCCAAGGTGGATCCTCCCCAGACCCTCGAGGCACTCATTGATCAATGTTTACGGGCTGAAGTCATGATTGCCAACAGGAAACAGTGGGTTCGAGGCCAGGGCAGTAGAGCCGGGGCAAAACCCCCCGCTCCCGCCAGCGTTCAGCCACGTCCGGTGTGGAGACCCCCACCGCCAACCCCATACCCCAGAGGAGGCGAGGAGGTGCCGATGCAGTTGGGCAATGTGCGTCCCAGACTAGATGCCGCCGAGAAGGCCCGTCGTCAACGCTTAAACCTCTGCTGGTACTGCGGGAACGGGGGCCACTTCGCCAGAGAGTGCCCAGCCAAAGGGAAGCCTGCCGCCCGTCTTGCGGCGGCGTCCTCCACGGAGACGAAGGCGTCTGAGCCGACTGGCACACAGCCGGCGGGGGAAGCCAACGACCGGGTGTAGAGAGGCTCGCCAACCCGGTCAAAAAATCCATCCAAGAGCCGCCAACCGGGGTCCTGTTCCTTCTCGTGGTCACATTATGGTCAGCAAAAAGGGGACCCGTCATGATCCACGCCATGATAGACTCTGGAGCTACCAACAATTTCATCGATAGAGAGTATGCCGACTCTCTGGGATTACAATATCATGATTTCAAGAATGCCCGTGTGGTGCAAGCCATAGACGGCCGTCCCCTCAAGACGGGCCCCGTAAGTCAGTGGTCGGAACCCACCAGGATGTGGATAAGGGAACATATGGAAGAGATTTCCTTCTTTGTTACCGAGGTCCCCCATTTCCCTGTGATTTTGGGAATTCCATGGCTGACTCTCCACGACCCTAACATCTCCTGGTCCAACAGAGAACTGCAGTTTGCTTCACCGTACTGCCAAAACCATTGCCTCGTAGCCAAGGTATGCCATGCCACAGACACCGAGCCCATCATCACCTTGCCAAAGAAGTACTCCGAGTATTGGGATGTATTCAATGAGAAAGAAGCCGAAAAATTACCCCCACATAGACCTTATGACTGTGCCATTGACTTGGTGGAGGGGGCCCCGATCCCGCGAGGGCATCTCTACTCCCTGACTGAACCAGAGCAAGAAGCTCTCAGGGAATTCCTAGAGACAAACCTTCGCAAGGGATTCATCAGACCCTCTCAATCCCCAGCCGCCTCCCCAGTGATGTTTGTGAAGAAGAAGTCAGGGGAACTACGCTTGGTGGTGGACTACAGAGCATTGAACAATATCACCAAGCGGAACAGCTATCCCCTGCCCTTAATCTCGGATCTACTGGATCGGCTTCGAGGAGCCAAGGTTTACACCAAGCTGGATCTTCGGGGGGCTTACAACTTAGTTCGCATCAGGGAAGGGGACGAGTGGAAGACCGCCTTCCAGACCAAATTCGGATTATTTGAGTCCCGAGTTATGAATTTCGGTTTATGCGGAGCCCCCGCAACGTTCCAGCATTTTGTCAATGACATTTTTCAGGACTATCTAGACAGGTTCTTGATAATCTACCTGGACGATTTTTTGGTGTTTTCCAGATCACAATCAGAACATGAGAACCACGTCAAAATGGTGTTACAACGATTGCGGGATCATGGACTTTATGCCAAGCTGGAAAAATGCGCTTTTGATCTACAAGAGGTAGATTTCCTTGGTTACCGCATCTCGCCTCTAGGGCTTTCCATGGATCCAGCCAAAGTTTCAGCAGTATTGGAATGGCGGGCGCCAACTAACAAGAAAGAGGTGCAGCGTTTCTTGGGGTTCGCGAACTACTACCGCAAGTTCATTCCAGATTTTGCCCGCTGGTCCGACCCCATCACTAGCTGCATCCGTGGAAAGCAGCCTTTCCGCTGGACTGATCAAGCAGAGAAAGGGTTCCAGCAACTAAAGAAACTATTCACCTCCCAGCCAATTCTACAGCACCCAAATCCTGGAACCCCTTTTGTGGTGCAAGCGGACGCCTCTGATGTGGCAATTGGGGCTGTACTCTTACAACCGGTGGGAGATCACCTCCACCCCTGTGCCTTTTATTCTCGTCAACTAACCACACCAGAGAGGAATTACACCATTTGGGAAAAAGAACTACTGGCCATAAAGGCAGCCTTTGAAACTTGGAGACATTGGCTAGAAGGGGCCAAATTTCCCATTGAAGTCCACACTGATCATCGTAATCTAGAACATCTAAGAACTGCCCGCAAACTAAATCAGAGGCAGCAACGTTGGGCTTTATTCTTTGAACGTTTCAACTTCCAGATCCATTATGTGACCCCAGCCCAAACCAAGCAAGCAGACGCCCTGTCACGTAAACCGGAATACGCTGCAGGACGCAAGGAGACCTTTGAATCCCAACTGCTACAACCTGAGAACTTTGCCACGCTCACGGTGGGGAACACCAAATCCATTCCCATTGGTTCAACTTCCCCTACTCCAGGACCCATCTGTGCTCAAGAAATCAGGGCTAGTCAGCAAGCAGATGCCTGGGCGCAGGACCAACTTCGCCAAGGTCTGCATTTCCCCTTTTCGCTTAAAGATGGGCTGCTCTGCTATAGAAATCATGTTTATATCCCACCCGGACCGGGCAGGGAAAAAGCGCTTCGTCTGTGTCATGACTGCAAACCAGCAGGACACTTCGGACTATTTAAAACTATGCATTTGATCCTAAGGGATTTTTGGTGGCCCAAGATCCGCAAGGATGTGGAAAAATATGTCAACACCTGCCCAGTATGCCAGCGCTCCAAGATACGAAGGGAGAAGCCCTCAGGGCTTTTACACCCCCTTCCTACCCCATCTCGCCCATGGGAAATAATTTCCGCGGATTTCATCACTGACCTACCACCTTCCTGTGGATTCACCACGATCTTAGTGGTGGTGGACCTATTCACCAAGTTAGCCCATTTCATTCCCTGCGAAGGCCTCCCCACGGCCAAGGAAACTGCGGATCTATTTCTTCAACATGTTTTCAGACTACATGGATTGCCCAAGAGTTTAGTCACAGACCGTGGATCTCAATTCACCTCTCGTTTTTGGAAGGCACTACAAAAACTATTGGGCATAGACTCTCGCTTATCTTCAGCTCATCATCCCCAAACAGATGGGCAAACGGAGCGCACCAATGCCACTTTGGAGCAGTATCTTCGCTGTTATGTAAACTATCAACAGGACAATTGGGCTTCTCTGTTACCACTGTCTGAGTTTGCCTACAACAATGGAGTTCAAGCTTCTACAAAAGAAACGCCGTTCTTTGCAAACTACGGCTTCCATCCACGTTTCTTCCCCCCTGTCATTGAAACTTCAGAGGTTCCCGCAGCAGAGGATTGGCTGCAGGAACTCACAGCGGTGCAACAACTTTTGCTCCAGCAACTGGAACAAGCCAAGGAGGACTATAAACGCCACGCTGACAAACATCGCCAGCCGGGCCCCGAAATCAAGGTAGGAGATCGGGTTTTCCTGTCCACTCGCTTTCTGCCCTCCCACCGCCCTTGCCGGAAGTTAGATGCCCGTTTCATTGGTCCCTATCCAGTGGTGGCGCAATTAAACCCCGTGACTTTCAAACTCCAACTTCCGCGTTCAATGCGCATTCACCCAGTGTTTCACCGTTCCCTGCTCCTTCCGGCGGATGGTGTGCGACCTGATACAGACCAACCGGCCCCCCCTCCTGTTTTGATGAATGGGGAGGAGGAGTTCGAGGTTGAGGACATTTTGGATTCTCGCTTTCACCGCCGCCGCCTACAATATCTCCTTGACTGGGTGGGTTTTGGCCCTGAGGAACGCTCTTGGGAAGACGCCTCCACAGTCCATGCTCCTGATCTAACCCGTCGCTTTCATCAGACCTATCCCACCAAACCACGACCTCGCGCCTCGGGGAGAGGGCCCCAGTTTGGGAGGGGCCTTGAGGAGGGGGATAGTGTGATGACCCATGGGCCTTGTAGTCCTGCTCAGGACATTGTAATTCCTGATGAAGATGAAAACTTGGGTTTTTTACCTTCCCAGTCTGAACTGGATTCCTCTCAGCCAGATCTTTCCCAGGCAGATCTGGGAACCTTGCACCTGCAAGAAAGTTGTCTCCCAGAAGTATGTCAAACAAGCCCAGAGCCTACTTCTCCCGTATTCTTGCGCCGGGAGTTTTGTAAACAACAGAGAAGTTTGGATTCAGCTTCGCGCAGGAGTGCGAGGATTGCAGCTAAGAATGTGGCCAATTAAGACTGCTTCTCGTGAGAATCTTTGGGGAGTCTCACATCTGGTCTCAGAGTTAGCTTTCGGTTCTGATTCCCAGAGAACTGCTTCGGCGGGAAAGCTAGACTCTATTTAGGTGTTTTACCCGCGTAGTAACTTCGCGGAGTCAATTCGTCAGCCTACGGAGCGAGTTGTGTCTGGACAGCGCGCTCCGATTCAAGCCTCGCTCCTGCTCAAGCCTTGCCTAGCTATCCAGCCTTCGCCTTGCTTCCCAGCCTTTGTTTATCTACGGACTTTGCCTTGTTTCCCAGGATCAATCCTTGCCTTGTTCCACGGATTTATCAAGTTATTCCACGGACCTTGTTCTTGTTCTTAGTTACCTTGTTCCACGTTCAAGCCTTGTTTCAAGTATCAAGTTATTTCCTAGCCTCGCTCAAGTTTCATGGACTAAAGGACCTTGTCATCTCCCCTCACTTTGCTTGGCAAAGTGAGTGTTTCGGTTATTGGATTACAACTTTGGACCTTAATATTTCTTATTGGACATTGCTTTTTTGGACTAATTCTGACCTTTCCTGAAAGGTCTAATTCTGGACTATTTTCTACACTTGTTTTTATTAACTTTATATATTCCTACAATAAAGATATTAGATAGATTCTGGCCTCTGTGTATGGTTATTGGTGCTCTGCAGCCTGGGTCGTGACACAGGTGGGGATTTTGTCAGCGCCGATTGTGTTTAAGTGCAGGCCAAGGTCTTTAGGCACTGCATCCAGTGTGCCGATCACCACTGGGACCACCTTGACTGCCTTGTGCCAGAGTCTTTGCAGTTCGATCTTTAAATCCTCATATCGTGTCAACTTTTCCAGTTGTTTCTCTTCAATCCTGCTGTCACCTGGGATTGCGACATCGACAATCCATACTTTGTCTTTTAACACGATTGTGAGGTCAGGAGTCTTGTGCTCCAAAACCCTGTCTGTCTGAATTCGGAAGTCCCAGAGTAGCTTGACATGCTCATTCTCTGTAACTTTTTCCGGCTTGTGATCCCACCAGTTCTTTGTCGCAGGCAGATGATGGTCTTTGTGGCACAAGTTCCAGTGAGTCATTTGAGCAACGATGTTATGCCTCTGCTTGTAGTTGTTGTTGTTATTATTATTATTATTATTATTTTATTATGACACAGCAAACAAGATAGATATGCTGGATTTCGTATCACAAAATCACAAGTCGAACACTTCCCAAGTGTCTAGGACTGTGTGATGTATTTTCGGATGATGCGCGCAGATCCCAGCAGGGTGGCCTTTTGCAGTTGACAGATCGTAATTTTGTCAATGTCTATTGTTTCCAAATGCCGGCTGAGATCTTTTGGCACGGCACCCAGTGTGCCCATCACCACCGGGACCACTTGCACTGGTTTCTGCCAGAGTCTTTGGAGTTCAACCTTGAGGTCCTGAGAGCGGCTGAGTTTTTCCTGTTGTTTTTCGTCAATGCGACTGTCACCTGGGATGGCGACATCAATGATCCAAACCTTTTTCTTATCCACAACTGTGATGTCTGGTGTGTTGTGTTCCAGAACTTTGTTAGTCTGGTTTCGGAAGTCCCACCGTATCTTTGCGTGCTCATTTTCCAATACTTTTGCAGGTTTGTGATCCCACCAGTTCTTTGCTGCTGGGAGGTGGTACTTGAGGCATAAGTTCCAATGAATCATTTGGGCCACATAGTTGTGCCTCTGTTTGTAGTCTGTCTGTGCAATTATTATTATTATTATTATTATTATTATTATTATTATTATTATTATTAATGACTGCAGGAGCAATGCAACTAGGTGGAGGAGGCTGGGAAGAAAAACGAAAATGCAAATAGCTAGATTCTCAGTTGGCTGCACTAGCATCGGGACACACTTAGTCCTGGTTTTACTCTGTTCTTTTATTCTTGGAATATCACCAATGTAACCTCCAGGCAGTTTTCCAGGTGATGAAGTTTCTCCTGCAGTTGATAGTTGCAAGAGTGTTATGTCCAAGATTTTAGCATGGCTTTAGATGGGCCCATAAATCAGAAGTATGCAAAAGTGAGAAAATGTAAAGCCACTGATTGCAGCTTTGCAGAGGCAGCCAAGAAAGCCTAGCATACAACATTCGTCCTCTCTCTCAGTAGAAACCACCTCATCAACTTCAATCAAATCCAACCTCATTTCTAAAAGGGGAAAGTGCGGAGGCCATGTATCCTTTCGTCATGTACTTCTAGAACAATATGGGTGTAAATGAGGACGGTCCACGGTCCAGTGTTCTCCACACTTTAAACATTTATATTGTCCCGTGCAATATTTATGCATTTGTCATTTAGAGAATATTTGTGCCACTGCGCCATTCATGCACTCTTAGAGATGACTTAGGGAAATTCTTTTTTTGCAGTGCAAAATAAATTATATATTGTGTATTTACCATACGCCGTAAATATTTTATTAAACTGAGCCATTTGTTCGGTGTGGTGGAAGCATGCAGAGTGCAAAGCTCTCATTCTCAGGAAGACAGGAGGCTTTTTAGCAAAGCTTGTCTTTTTAAGCCAAAGGACTTCATTGGCCAGGGAGATGGTGTTGAAAAAAAAAGAAAAAGAAAAAAGAAATTTTTTGGTCATACTTCCAGATTTCCTGAGTTGCAGCTCGTATTTTCTTGGTCTTTTTCCTGTGTCAACATTGGACTATGTGGTCTATCTGTCCGAGGGTTGTTTTATGTTCCTCTTTAGTAAAGTTCTATTTTTCGTTCTTCAAATAAAGTCTTAATTTGTTCCAATCTGTCGACTGTCCGTTTGGACTATTCTGTGCCAACATTTGTGTCAATGAGTCCATATTTCTGATGTCCAGGATTCTTAATATCCAATTTTCAGTAGAGGGAACTTCTTGAGATTTCCATAGTTTGGCTAGGCATATCCTAGCAGCAATTGTAAAATAAATGAATAGCTTGTTTGTGTTTAAATCCATATGAAAGTCTGTAAGCCCTAACAAAAAGTATTCTGGTTTTAACTCAAATTTCCTTTGCAATATTTTTTTTCCATCTTTCTGTGTATCTCACACCATTTTTTTTACTTTCTTACATTTCCACCACATGTGTAGAAAACCACCCTTGTGTTTCCCGCATTTCCAACATTTCCCATTATTTCTGAGATGTCTCAGGGACCTTTGCCCCATGACCCTGCAACCATCATAGATCAAACTGAAGAGGATTTGGGCTTTTTTTTCCATCTCAGCAAGATTCTGTTCCATTCCAGATGTCTCCTGTTGACATTTTCGTGTCAGAGCCAATTAGGGACGCCCTTGAAACAGAGCCTGTTTCTCCAAAAAGCTTGGTGTTTGATAGGAAGGCTTTTCTCAAAACACATCGCTCCCAAAAGCAGTTTTTAAGGCGAAGCGCAAGATTAGTGGAGAGAGACGATTGTGACTAAACCGTTTCCCTTGGGAAGTTTCGGGGAGGCAGGCATCTGGTACGATGTTGAAACAGCTCCATTCTTTGGGAAGATTTGGGGGGTCAAACACCTGCTTGGGGGGAGTTCTTGAACTTCCATAAAAGTTCTGCACTGAGCTTTCCCTATTGCGGTGTCAACATGACTATTCATAGAAGAACATTGTTTTTTGTTCCTGAGCTTCCAAGCGGCCCTTACACTTACTCACGAGTAGACCGGGAGTTGCGTTGCACTCCTTGCCAAGTTTGGACTGCGTTTCAGATCCACCACAAAATACCTTGCCTAGCCTTGAATCCTTGTTCTGGACTTTACTTCAAGAATCTCCCTGTGAAACCTTGCTCTTTCCCCACTCAAACTTCCAAAGAGTTTGAGTGTGTTTCGGTTATTTGGATTATAGGCTTTGGACTATAATACTGGACATATAACTTCATTATATTGGACTAATTTTGATCTTCTCTAAAAGGTCAACTGCTGGACTATATACTCTACTTATTTTTGTTTAGAACTTTTATTGTTTAATAAAGATATTATATTGTTTATTAGCCTCCGTGTTGGTTTCCAGTGTTCGCGCTGCTTAGGGGTGTTACAATTTCTGTCCTTACTGAATTTGGCTATTCTTTCTGGTGTTAGGTACCATCTGTAAAACATTTTGTACCAGTTTTCTTTTAATTCTGCTGAGTATATATATTTTAGTTTCTTTGCCCACTTCTGACTTGGCAGGACTGTAGAGGAAATAGGAATGTCCATGTCCAATCTCTCGCTGTTCCTGTTGCTGCCTATGGAGAACAATCATGGTAATGTTTACATCTCTCCTGTTCAAGAAATGTTCAGAACTGACCCAGTGACAGCCCACAAGACAGAACACAGGCATGTCAATCTGATTTTAATCAAAGTCTAGTTGTTGACATATACATTGTAGAAATGCATGGAAAGGATGGACATTGCAAGAAGAAGGATAGCTGGCGGTTATGGCAGGTATTAATGAAACTTAAACCCTAGTTCCACCTGGAACTAGTCTCGAAAAGATTCATTTTGGAGACTTTTGGGACCATACCAGTGATGTATCAATTATCTGACGTAGCATAAAACAGATTGAGATTGAACTAGTTCCCAAGTCTGAGTGCCAGATGGAGATCTTGAGCAGCAGGGCTCAGAAAGAACCTTTGCCTGGGGCCCATAAAAACAAGACTAAGTTAGATGAAAACATTCTCAGACCCAGTATCAGCCATGTATTCTATGTGACCCCTGTCATGGTATAGATTTGACACAGCCATACCACCTTAGGGGGAAAAAAGCCTTTCACCCCACCAAAGAGTTGATAATATTTTCTCATTGGATACTCCTGTGTAATTGTGTAGTAAATAGCATCCCTGTGCCTCTAAAGGTCCACTCGGCATCATTTGTGAGCCACCTTTAGCTCTCTCCGCTTCTCCTGTTCTATTTTTGTTCAGGTCGTTTCCCCCTCTTCCCCCATGATAGTAGTTGCTTCTTTTCAAAATCTTTTTCAAAAGCAATGCAGACATCCCTGCAGGAGGCAAGCAAAGCCTCATCACTCGAGGATCTGCTTTTCTTTCTTTCTTTAGAAAAACAGCCTTTGCAAAACTTCAAATGGCATAAAAATAAAATCATTTTCTAACTGCAAAGGCTGGCCTAAATGACCCGGGAGGTGATCCAGTACTTTCTCCATTACCAATCGATACTTCCTTCTGTGTTTCTTGGAAAGTGATCAGTAGCGATCTTTGCAGCAAAATCAAAGGACCAGGAGCGGAAACTGAGACTGTAATGGTCTTCGTGCCTGGAGAGTTTTGCCATACGATGTCGTGCCTCAGACTAGTTCACCTTGCTGTAGACACCAGGCATCACACAGTAGATAGTCTTTTGTAATTTTATTGAGCAAAAGCAGAATAGATATAGTATCAAAACAGGTAAAAATATAGTTTCAAAAGTAGTTGCAAAATAAGAGTCAGTAAATCCAATAATCCATAGACAAGAAGCAACAGTCCAGTCCCAAAGATACAAAAATTCAAAGGTTACAAGGATTCACAAACAAGAGAATTTCCAAAGCAGGAGTAGCATGAAGACATAGACCATCTACCCTGATGAAGCAAGAATTTGCTTTGACAAAGATTTGCCTTTCAACACACTGTTTTAAAAGCAACCCAAAAATGCATTCTTTTTCGCTTCACTGGCCTCCCTTTTCCCAGCTAATCTAAGACTTCACCATGGCATTCCTTTCCATTGTAAACTATCAGCCCGAGAGAGCAAACGGGCCTTCAGACCTGACCATCAAGGCCAAACTCCTCATTACCATTATCTTGCACCTGAACCTGAGCCTGAGGCAGATCAACCTCATTATTTCCCATGGGAATGTTTCCTTGGTTCTCATCCGTGACAGACTGCACTTCTGAACCAGCCTGTGTCTGAATTCCGTAATTCCCCACAGCTTCATTCTGAAACCTATCTTGAATCCCATCATCTGACACCTGCATCTGTAATCCAAAATCCCCTTCCTCATCTTCACTCTGGAACTGCTGCTGAGTCACAACACACGATGCATTTAATCGTCTTGGCGCTGTTCATGCTTTGGAAGACTTTTCACATTGGCAAAAGGAACACCAAACAGTCGGACACAGAGGCTGCAGTGGCTAAGAAAATATAAATCATAAAGCAGGCCTGCTATTCCTAAGTAATATGGTGTCCGGATGTGTCCGTACCAAGATTTGTTATTTGTCCATACCAATCTTTTGTTCCAAGATTGTTTCACCTCAGCACTGGTACACCTTGCTCTTAACACACACTCCGGCACAGCAGGCTAGGTTTAAACAGTTTATTGGTAAAAGTTAGCAAAGTCTGAATAAAAAGCTGTAAAGAAAGCAAACTTCCAAATACAATAACAGTCAATAAAAGCAATATAATCCAATAATAAAAACAATCCGCAGAATATAAATCCAGTCTCTGTTATAGGAAATTAGTCCTGAAAAGAAAGCACCGCGAACTTCAGAATAAAATCCAAAACACAGTTTCCAGGCATGAACATAAACGAGAACCCTTTCCCATTAACTAAGACAAGGCAGGAGATGTGCTTCCAAAAATCAACGTTGCTTCGTCTGAAAACTCTTTCCATTTCCCCTGCATTTACTCATGTTAACAAGCCAAAAAGGTATTTCTCTGCCCTTGAATTCCCATGTGTTTGCCAGCTATTCTAAGGGAGCGTCTGGGGCTTTCCTAGTCAAATACTAATCAGCTTCCATGATCAAATGGGATCTGGTGCCTTTAGGGTTATCTCTATTATCTTTCCTTAGCAAAGGGGGAAAGGAAAACTGGTGAAAGGTCCATTTCTCTTGGAAATCGGCCTTCAGCCAATGGGGAGTTTTCCCACGATATCAGATTAGGTCTCCAGATGGAAGGAGTGAAAGATAGATCAATCAGGCATTCAGAGAGGCTCAGTGAGAAGTCCTTGAAACCCAGGTGTGTGCGGCATGATCTGATGTCTTCTTGGTCGGTCTTGGGCTTAAATTAAGTGGTGTTTATTTGGTGTTTCTCAGGGGAGACAACGTTGCTAAAAGGTTCGGGTTCCTGTCTGAGCTCTCAAGTTCATGATTCAAGTTTCCTGTGTTTGCCTATGTTCCTGGAAAGGTTTACCTTGGATAAAGTTCCTGTTTCGATGCTCATGGGTTTATGCCTGTGATTTTGACTCCCTTAACTTCATGTACTTTGCCATTTTTGGACTGCTACTCTTTTGTCTATAGACTCCTGCTATTTTGTAGTTTCTTTTCCACTGCTCTTTTGGGAAATGACCTTCTTCCCCTTTGTACATGTTCTTCTTAATAAATTGCTGTAGTTGGTACTACTTGACTCTGGTGTTGGGTGAAAAGGTATCTCAAGGCTGGAGTGCACCAGTGTAAAACTGCATTCATTCTACAGCGTAAATGAAACCCATGCTCCTTTCGTTGTCAGCACCTTGTAAATTCATACACTCCCAATGGTTGCTTGCCCTCTCTCTCCAAGTCTCTCTGATCTCATCTGTGACTCCAGAAACCAAAACTCACCACTTCTCATACCAATAGACCCACCTTTGGATAAACATTGGAAACGGGCACAATTTATAAAGCACTGCACCTTTTAATGAACTTGTCAAATCATCAGGAAACAAACATTGGGGAAAGCAGTATATTTTTTGGCAAACAATCTGTGCTGCTTGAACAGTCAATAGTTAGAGTTATAATGAACCGCAGGTTGAGTTATGCTTGCAGTGGATCTTTGCAATAGTTTTGAATAATGATCAAACTCAGAAAACCCAAGTCTGATTAATGCCTATGGGTACAGAGCCATTTGTTAAGCCTTGGTCTTTGAATTTGATGTTATTTGTAGCAAATGGATGAGGGTGAAGGAGATATGTTCTTGTAGTCTCAATGATCTTTGGGGGGAAAAGGAACAACTGATCGTTCAACAGCTTTGTGTGTGTAAACCTGGGCTTCTGCTAATTTAAAAATAACACTCCACGTTTTAGACAAAAGCTTTCATTATGAAGCTGTGTTCTGAAAACTTCTCTGTGGCTAGAAGTTGGCATGATTTTTATTTACATACAGGCTTGGTTCATGTTCATGTGTTTATGGGCTGGGGCTGCATTTAGTTCCAATGGGTTTGCTTCCCATCGAGGAGATGGATTCACACAATAGTGGCAGGCTGAGAGCTGTTAATCTGAGGTTAAGTGTAATTGTTTTTTCACCACAACGCAGATACTTTGACAGGAGCAAAGCCAAAGAAATATTGAAACAGCCGTTGCTTGGTACTGAATGCCAAAATGACTTGCCATTAAAAAATAGACTATGACCAAGTCCTGAGTTTTAAATGGTACAACTTTGGTGTTGAATGAATTCTGCTATTTTATATGCATGGCAGGGCTCTTTTATATTGTCTTTATTTGTTTTCTGCTTCTCCGGAAACAGGAACATTAGGCACTTAACTCAAATTGCAAGACACTACCTAACCTTAGGACAAACTTCCTAACAGAAAGAGTTGTTCCACAGCTGAATAGGATGCGTTAGATTGTGATGGGTTTTCCTTCTTTCTAGGTGTCCAGTTTTGGTCCTTCAAGAACAGCCTTAACACACTGTGGTAAGTAAATGAAAACTGCTTTACTTCAGCAAACATAAAGTATAGCACAGTAAATGGAATAATGCAAAAAGAAACAAGGAAGTCATAGGGCAAGAACAGTCTCAAGGTAAACTCCCAAATCAGACAGTAGTCTTACTTCATACACAGAAACAGCAATAAATCCAGATGCAGACTTGAAGCAGGCACAAGGAGAGTGAAGTGAAGGCATTAGAGTCAGTTTGTTACCAGCAAGAGCTGGCTGCACCTGCTTCTGCTTTATAGCCCTGAGTCCTCTCACAGCCGCTAGGGCAGTTCCTAATTCCTCAGCTGCATTTCTGGAAGCTATTCTAGCTGAACGACATCTCTGGTCTGTTTCCTTTTGCCTCTCGTGAAAAGTTGGTACTTGCAAAGTCTCCTCCTCAGATTCCAACTCACCCTCAGATTCATGAACACTTTCCTGCTCCCCTTCATCTTCTGAAGAAGAGGAATCCCTAACACTAGTCTTTTAAATCTAAACACCTCTCTTTAGCCTTTTTCTCCTCTCCCTTTTTGGGGATCAAAATGGTGGTTATTCTGTACAAAAATTGATGCCCTCCTTGATTATTTTCATGGAATAGGCAATAGGGTTGTGCTTTCGGGATAAACCTTGATCCATTTCATTTCCCAGATTTCAGTGGGGTCCCTGATGCATTTTTTGGGAACCTCTCGAAATCAGGAGGGCAGGTGCCTGTTTTTGCTCTGGGGTGCTGAAAGATCTGTTGTGTATTTGTTACACCCCAAGGCTGCGAGGGCACCTTAAAACCCACACTGGAGTCAGGATCATAAGCAAAGCAGTTTATTGAAGATTATATATATACAAGCGACTAAGTTATAAGTCAGTTGAGTAAATAGTCCATAAAGTAATGTCTCTTATGGTTTAGATATGAGTTCAATAAAGTCTTTTAATTGGAATCCACAAACGGAACTCGTTAGTTCCAGCGAACCATCAAAGTGGCCCACAAACACCATCCAAATAGGAACAACCCAAAGTTAACAGGAACATGAACAAGGCACCGTGAAGCCATAAACTGTAACCCACCTGGAAAGCAGGAACTCGGGAAGCAAGGGTTCTGGAGGTACAAGGCGAGGTATACTTGAGAGTCACTAGGCACGAACTCGGCTTGAAAGTCTGGAAACAAGGCATGGGAGCAAGGCAAGGAACAAGGTTCTGAAACACAGACTCCTCTTCCAAGGATTGCAAAGTTGACACCACACCCAGAGAAGGGAGCGAAACACTTTTAAGGGAACTCCAAGACTACAAGTCAATGAGAACTGATACATGCCAAAATTCACATGGGAAAGTTAGTCATTAGTGCACCTGAGAGCCAAGCGCTTACTTCGTCTCACTCCCTCTCTTTACCTCCTTTCCATTGCAAAAGATTTTCTCCGATTAAAAACTGCATCCTTCCTAGCGTCAACAACATCTGGCAAAAGCAACCTTGAGGAAGGATCGGAATACTCCCCAATTAGTGGATCCTCAGGCACCACAACTTCAGGCACCTGCAAAGGCATTGGGTTTTGATCTAAGTCCGGAATGGCCCCTAAATCCGAATCAGATGCTGAATCCACTTCCAACTCCTGACGGTGGAGATACAACACTATTATTGGGGGGGGGGGGGGGGGAGCCAGATCGTGTTGAGCTGATTTTTGTACGAGGAGGGACCTTCCCATTACGTGCTCCCGAAGGTAACGAAAGTAACAAAAGAACAGATGAAACCAAGGAAGACGGTTCCACACACAACTCTAATAGGCAATAGAAAACAGGATGCAAATATTTTCATGAGCAGGATTATGAGCAGCACTTGGAAGAAGTAGCTTTTTGTGTCAAGTACTCTTAAATCTAAGTGGTAATTTCAGGGCTGGATGTAAAATATTATTTGTATTATTATCATTACTTACTCAGGTATTTTGCAGCACTTTAACGAGACCCACTAGCATTTGACACTCATTTTATCATTTCTATCCAGAGTGGTACACTAAAAAAAAAGAGCATGAATTTGCATTCACAAGTAGTTAATTCTGCTATTACAGCCCATTACTATGCGATTAGTAGGCATGTACATATTTCCCTATTTTGTTCTTGCTGGCAAGAGTGATTTTTAAATATATACATATTTTCTGCTATCTCAAAGAGATCAGGAGAATTTTCATTGCTTTTTACAGGACAACATTTCAATGTTTTTTGCCAAAAAAACAACAACAACAAAAACACACACACAAGTTTGTGTTTTCTGGGGGAAATGGCATTTTGTGCAAGATATGATATCTTTAATATGCAAATATTCCTTTTGGTGCAAAGATCCAAATTTTTACAGAGCAGAGAAAGTGAGTGAGTGAGTGAGAAAGGGGAGTTTTGTACAATTCACAGTATAAAATATTGTTGTTTATTTTGTCAATGTTGTTCGGGCCTTTGCCCCATGTAAGCCGCCCCGAGTCCCCACAGGGAGATGGTGGCGGGGTATAAATAAAGTTTTATTTTATTATTATTATAACTCAAGGAAGATAAGATAGTGTGTATAAGAAAGAGGGAGCTTGGAAAAGTTACCTTTTTGATTACAGCTGTTAGGATCTCCCAAGATTACTGTCAGTGGCTGTCAGGACCCAGGCTGCAGAGCACCAATAACCATGCGCAGAGACCAGAATCTATCTAATATCTTTATTAAAGGAATATATAAAGTCAATAAAAACAAGTGAAGAATATAGTTCAGAAGTAGACCTTTCAGGAAAGGTCAAATATAGTCCAGGAAAACAATGTCCAATATGAGATATTAAAGTCCAAAGTTGTAATCCACTTCACCGAAACACACACTATTTGACAAGCAATAGTGTGGGGAACTGTCCATAGTCTTTGAGGCTTAAGGTAAATCCGAAGGAAACTGGAAAACAAGGCTTGAATCAGAGAAGCAAGGTCCGTGGTTTAAAACACAAGGCAAGGCAAGACTTGAAACTTGGCAAGATCAAACTTGAAACAAGGCAAACATGAATCAAAAACTGAGTCCATAGAAGTCCATGGTACAAGGCTGGGCTGGAAACTTGATCCGGGATCTGGGAACTGGAGTACGAAGTCCACACACGATCTCACTCCTCAAGCCGACGAATTGACTCCGCAAGGATTCCTTTGCGAGCAAACACCTATATAGGATCTTGTTTTCCCGTCAAGGAACACTTTCTCTGGGGAACAAGAAACGAAACCTATACTGTGTCCAGATGCATGACTCCTTAAAGTTTCCCAAGGGAAGCAGACTTAATCAGCTAATTGTCTGGCAGCTATCCTGGCGCTCCTGCGAGTTGCCTCTCGAGCGCCTCTATCTTGATTATAATAATCCCGGTGAGAAAATGGGGGAGATTTCTGCTCAAGGCTTGTTTGGCTGACTTCTTGTGGGCAAACATCTTGCAGGTGCAAGGGCTCCAATTCTGGCTGAAACGGTGGGAAACCCAAGTTTTCCTCTTCATCTGCCTCAATAGTACCAGGAACGGGACTACATGGCCCATGAGTCATCACAGTGGCTGGGCAAGATGAGGGATCGTAGAACCTGTAGTCCTCCAAAGTAATATTTAGTCCTTAAGAGCACTTGGCCAGACATGTGCACCCACCCACTTTCCACCCTTGATCCTTGCTTGAAATTATATACAGGAGGCAGTGAAAAGGGAGAAAAAGAATGAGTACGAAGATTGCTAGGTACAGAGCACTTAGCTTAATAGAGCAGTTTTGGGGTTGAATAAGAATTCTCTTTGTATCAGCTTGAAAACACACACAGACATGCACAATAGTTGCAATTTTCCCTACACCATAAAGGAGAGCCTCTTTGTCTTTGACACGCTTGCATTAGAAGGAAACAAAACATCCAAGTGGGAGGGTATCCGAGCATGAGGTCAAAACGATTGTTGATGGTGCCTCCTCACCTGGGGGTTGGTGAAGCATTTAATACCATGTCACTGGCAGCACTGTCAAGCCTCCAGAAAATGGTCAAGAGAAGCGCATGATAGATTTGTTGCTGCACCTTAGCACCGAGGCACCCGTTCACGCAACACCACACTAGAGGCCAGTAGTCCAGTAATCAAAAGTTTATTGAGAAAAGAATATAAAAAGGGGAAAAGGTCAATTCCAAAAGTCAGGATATAGCATGCAATATAGCAGCATCATCTAGCACCTTAACTGGTACGATATCCTTTCCATAAATCAAGAATTTGCCAAACTTACGATGACGGAATGCAAAGACACAAAACACCACGATGAACAGCCGTCTCCTCTCAAGAAGTTGATCAATCTCAACAAGAACATGTTTTACAACAAATCAACAGAAAAAGCAGTTCAATACATGGTAATGTTATGTAGGAATTACTATACAGTGTTCCCTCACTTATCGCTGGGGTTAGGTTCCAGGACCACCCGCAATAAGTGAAAATCCGCGAAGGAGAGACACTATATTTATTTTAATATTTATACATTATTTTAGTAGTTATACACTATTTTAAGTCTTTATCAACCAATCGTGTGTTGATAAATTGCCTCCTTCTCCTCCCGTTGCTTCTTGGGCTCCTTTTCTCTCCCTTCAGCTTCTCCTTCGTCCCTTCCTTAGGCTGTAAATCGTCTTTTTTAATGATTTATAATAGTCTTTTAGAGTTTATTGAAAAACCGCGATACAGCGAATCTGCGGAAAGTGAACTGCGAAGTAGTGAGGGAACACTGTATTTGAGAATTTAGCACCAAACATTGAACTGGGATATAGGGCAGTGTGGACTCAGATAACCCAGTTCAAAGCAGATATTGTGGGTTATTCTGCCTTGATATTCTGGGTTATATGGCTGTGTGGAAGAGCCATGAGGGTCCTTCCACACAGCCATATAACTCAGAATATCAAGGCAGATAATTAAAAGGCCACCCAAAAGGGAATCTGGCCCCGGTATAAAAAAAAAACTCTAAAATCAGGAGAGTAAATAAAGAACAACACTCTGAAAACAGGGGAAATCCAGACAGGAAACAATCAGGGCCAGCTAACACCTCCCAACCAAGGATGCCCCCAGGGAGGAAGCAGCCAGGCTTTGAATCTGCAAGTCAACACAAATGACCTACTCTATATACCAGGGGTCCTCAAACTTTTAAAGCAGAGGGCCAGACCACAATCCTTCAGAATGTGGAGGGGCTGAATTATCATTTGGGGGGGGGGGACGAGCAAATTCCTATGCATACTGCACATGTCTTATTTGTAGTGCAAAACAACAACAACAATGAAAGTACAATACAATATTTAAAAATGAAAACAATTGTAACCAACATAAACCTATCAGGATTTCAATGGGAAGTGTGGGCCTGCTTCTGGCCAATGAGATAGTCAAGTTAATTAGGATTGTTGTTGTGTGCCTTCAAGTCATTTCAGACTTTGGGCGAGCCTAAGTCTAAAATTATTTATTTATTCATTTACTACATTTATTTATTACATTTATATCCCGCCCTTCTCATCCCGAAGGGGACTCAGAGCAGCTGTATGTACATACAATATATTATATTATTAGCATAGCACAATATTAGCATTATATATTACTATATTGAACTATACTGTAATATTATATGTAATATATATCATATAATTAATATTATTATATGGTATTAGTATTATATTGTATAACATATTATTATCAATATTACAGTATATGTATATACAATATATTATATTATTTAAAATGATATAAAAATATTATATTATAAAACTGAGGGCGGGGGCCAGGTAAATGACCTTGGAGGGCCGCATCCGGCCCCCGGGCCTTAGTTTGGGGACCCCTGCTATATACAATTGAAAATAAACCAGTTCAGTAAACAATATGTCTGGCAAATTAGTTATACTGTTTAAATTCACAGTAATAACAAACAACATCAAATGGATTGTCCAATATACATTGAAATGCAGTCGGCGTTGTGTATTTTAATGCCTGTGAATTTACTGTGAAATTAAAGAGTATAACTAATTTGCCAGACATATTGTTTACTGAACTGGTTTATTTTTAATTGTATATAGAGTAGGTCGTTTGTGTGAGTTGACTCAGGAACTCATTTAGATTGTACTTTCCAAAACTTTGAATCTGCATTTCCATTCAATGCTAATCAAGCTGGCCAATTGCAACATTCACACTAGCCTCAAACAGACAAGAGCTCTTTCTCCCACCCTGCGCCCCTTTGAGGATAGTGCCACAGGCAATTGCCTAAATTGCCTCGCGGTTGAACCGCCCCTGACCATACATAACATATTTCATAACATTAGATATTTCATGACAGATTGTCTTCAAGGGCAGCTCCACGTAGAGAGCATTGCAATAATCCAATCTAGAGGTAACCAACGCATGGACCACCGTGAGGTGACACAAAATGCGAAACGAGCCATCATCATCATCATCACCACATTCTTCTTGAATTCACTTGCCAAATCCTTTGTGCGCTCACAAGCAGGATCCAGTGACCATCACTGACTTGCTGCCATTTCGATCATCCATCAAGTAGTTGATGTGATTGCCTGGGGATAAGAATGGAAAGTACGAGATGGCACCTTTGCTTATATTCGCATGTATTCCAAACAGGTACAGAAAGTGCGAGTGGAGATATATATATATATACTAGCTGTGCCCAGCCATGCGTTGCTGTGGCGAAGTATGGTGGTATGGGAAATAAAGTATTGAGGAATTGGTGGTAGTTAAGGTAAAGGGTCCCCTGGGCTGAGTGGGTTGCTAGGAGACCAAGTGAGTGGAGCTTAGCCTTCTAACTGGCAGCAATTGGATAAAAACAATTATTCCTCTCCCTCTAATTAGGACTTTATTTTTCTTTTCTTTTTGTTGTATCAACCTAGAGGCATGGATGAGGGGTTGTGATGTCAATTTTCGAGGTTGTGGGGTGTTTACTTTTGTTGTTTTGTCCATTGCCGTGATGCAATCACTCTTATATATATATATATATATATATATACAGTAGAGTCTCACTTATCCAACATAAACGGGCCAGCAGAACGTTGGATAAGCGAATATGTTGGATAATAAGGAGAGATTAAGGAGAAGCCTATTAAACATCAAATTAGGTTATAATTTTACAAATTAAGCACCAAAACATCATGTTATACAACAAATTTGACAGAAAAAGTAGTTCAATACGCCGTAATGCTACGTAGTAATTACTGTATTTACGAATTTAGCACCAAAATATCACGATGTATTGAAAACATTGACTACAAAATTGCGTTGGATAATCCAGAACGTTGGATAAGTGAGTGTTGGATAAGTGAGATTCTACTGTATCTCCAGTTCAGGTCCAATTTACACCAGAAGTCTAAACAGAGTTTCCACCTAGTGAGAAGCTTCCAAATGTTGCAGCTCTCGTTTCAAGCAAGTCCTTTCATTTGCACCTGTTCATGAAGCACAAGATCAGGTTGTAAATCTGTAAAAAATCCGATTATTCTTACTCTCACTCAAGTAATTCCCCTTCCATGAAACACCCTTGGAACCCAGGCATCACTTCCTCAGATTTCTAGTTATCAATAGCAAGATAGCTTAATAAGATATCAATACGGGATTGGGTTTAGTCACCCCAAACATGCCTTTTTGATAGGAAAAAGGAAAGATGTTGACAGTTTGACAATACGCAAACGAACAGGCTCGGGCGGTTTAAAGACAAAAAAAAAATACTTTTTCTTCATGTTTCCCTCAATAGTTTTGGAGAGAAAGCTCCCAGCATGATTCGACTTGGTCACAGAAATGGAATTGTGTGTGTTTATTTGATATTCGAATCTAAAGAGAACAGACGCCGGAGCTTCTCGATGTGCTATTATTGGAAAGACCGTAACATAGCTCTGCATTGAAGGGTTTTGGCTTCGGCAAATGACCTCAGAAGGCAAATGGGCGTGGAGACTGACCTGAGCATGAAGGCTCACTTCTCTATTGTTGCTGTTATTAAAAATAGAAGGCCCGGCTGTCTACAAAAGCGGTTTGATGCTTGACTCTTCCCCCTTTTGTGTAATGTATTGCAGTGAAGGATTGGAAATGGAAGAACTTTGTGTGAGGAGGCTTCGGTTGACATGGGCAAATGGTCCCATTAGGAGAACCTTCTTGGCCTGTTAGGCCAACTTCCTTAGCTTATTCCTTCCAGCAGCATTTGTGATGGCATCTGATGCTAAAAGTTTGTCTTTACAGGGGTCAAATGTGTACAGTCTTGGCACATGACTACCTATCGTCATAGAATCATAGATTATAGGGTTGGAAGAGACCTCGTGGGCCATCCAGTCCAACCCCATTCTGCCGGGAAGCAGGAAATTGCATTCAAAGTGTTGGGAATCATCCTGGACTACTCAAGTCTAGATGTAGTTAGATAGATGATAGAGTTAGATTGAGGAAATCCTTTCCCTGTTTCCAAAGCATGCCTAGACAGGCTTTACTGTGTTTCACTCTCTCCTGTTTACGTCACATCCCTTACTTTGAAGTTAGTAGAAATGTGAATCTCTAGGGCAGGGGTCCCCAAACTTTTTAAGCAGAGGGCCGGTCCACTATCCTTCAGACTGTTGAGGGGCCGAATTATCATTTGAAAAAAAAAATACAAACAAATTCCTATGCATACTGCACATGTCTTATTTGTAGTGCAACAACAACAACGAAAGAACAATACAAATACAATATTTAAAAATGAAAACAATTTTAACCAACATAAACCTATTAGGATTTCAATGGAAAGTGTGGGCCTGCTACTAGCCAATGAGATAGTCAAGTTAATTAGGATTGTTGTTGTTGTGTGCCTTCAAGTCATGTCAGACTTTGGCCGAGCCTAAGTCTAAAATTATTTATTTATTTACTGCATTTATTTACTACATTTATATCCCACCCTTCTCACCCTGAAGGGGACTCAAAGCAGCTGTATGTACATACAATATATTATATTATTAGCATAGCACATTATTAGCATTATATATTACTATATTGAACTATACCACTATGCTATTATATAATATGTAATATATAACATATAATTAATATTATTATATGGCATTACTATTAGTATTATATTATATAACATAAGATTATTATCAATATTATATGTATATACAATATATTATATTAGACGGGAGAGCAATGAGTCACTGACCAGGAGGTCATAAGTTCGAGGCCCGCTCGGAGCTATGTTGTTCGTCTTTGTCCTGTGTTAAAAAGGCATTGAATGTTTGCCTAATATGTGTAATGTGATCCGCCCTGAGTCCCCTTCGGAGTGAGAAGGGCGGAATATAAATGATGTAAATAAATAAATAAATAAATATAAAAATCTTATATTCTAAAACTGAGGGCGGGGGGCAGGTAAATGACCTTGGAGGGCCGCATCCGGCCCCCGGGCCTTAGTTTGGGGACCCCTGCCTCAGAGGAAAGCAGTGAAAAAACAAGCTCTTTCTTAATGCATTTACTGTCTATTATGTCTACATTAACATTGGGTTGTTGTGTCTTTTCTGGGCTGTCTGGCCTTGTTCCAGAAGCATTCTCTCATGACGTTTCACCCACATCTATGGCAGGCATCCTCAGAGGTTGTGAGGTATATTAGAAAAACTAAGCAAGGAAGGTTTATATACTTTATCTGTGGAAGGTCCAGGGTGGGGGAAAGAACTCTTGTCTGTTGGAGGCCAGTGTGAATGTTGTAATTAATCACCTTGATTAGCATTAAATGGCCTTGCAAGCTTCACGTCCTGGCCTGGGGGGAATCCTTTGTTCAGAGTCGTTAGCTGCCCCTGATTGATGCATGACTGGAACTTTTCTGTTTTCAGAGTGTTGTTCCTTATTTACTGTTCTGATTTTGGAGTTTCTTTAAATACTGGTAGCCAGATTTTGTTCATTTTCATGGTTTACTCCTTTCTGTTGAAATTTTCCATGTGCTTGTGGATTTCAATGGCTTCTCTGTTGTGCCTTTGCATTGTTAATCTCAACGATATAGCCACAGGGTTCACCCCCATTTCAAGGTGCTCTCCCATGATCTTATAGCACTTTTAACTACCTCTTGTTTACAAAACCCACTCAGCGCACCTTTGCCCAGTTTATTTTTATGATTTTAGTGCTGTGTTAGAACTTGTGTTTTACTAATGTTGTTATTTTACTTTTATGTTAATTTTAATTTTATCTGTGCGTGGTTTCTGTTATTTGATGTTGTTTTATGTTTGTTATTGTATTTGCCTGGGCTTTGGCCCCACGTAAACCGCCCCGAGTCCCCCCGAGGAGATGGAGGCGGGGTATACAAATAAAATTATTATTTATTATTATTACTAGCCTGACATGGTAGTTTCTGGAATAGTCAAGCATTTCTGTGTTCTCAAATAATATATAGTCAAGCATTTCTGTGTTCTTAAATAATATATAGTCAAGCATTTCTGTGTTCTTAAATAATATATAGTCAAGCATTTCTGTGTTCTCAAATAATATATAGTCAAGCATTTCTGTGTTCTCAAATAATATATAGTCAAGCATTTCTGTGTTCTCAAATAATATATAGTCAAGCATTTCTGTGTTCTCAAATAATATATAGTCAAGCATTTCTGTGTTCTCAAATAATATATAGTCAAGCATTTCTGTGTTCTTAAATAATATATAGTCAAGCATTTCTGTGTTCTTAAATAATATATAGTCAAGCATTTCTGTGTTCTCAAATAATATATAGTCAAGCATTTCTGTGTTCTCAAATAATATATAGTCAAGCATTTCTGTGTTCTCAAATAATATATAGTCAAGCATTTCTGTGTTCTTAAATAATATATAGTCAAGCATTTCTGTGTTCTTAAATAATATATAGTCAAGCATTTCTGTGTTCTTAAATAATATATAGTCAAGCATTTCTGTGTTCTCAAATAATATATAGTCAAGCATTTCTGTGTTCTCAAATAATATATAGTCAAGCATTTCTGTGTTCTTAAATAATATGCTCCATCCAGGTTGGTTCATCAAGTGCTCTGTTACGGCTGACTTCTTTGGTTGAGTTAGTCTGCAGTGCCTTCCATGTTCCTTGACTCGAGTTTGTGTGCTTCGTTTGGTGGGCGAAACGTCAGGAGAGAATGCTTCTGGAACATGGCCATACAGCTGGGAAAACACACAACAACCCTGTGATTCTGGCCATGGAAGCCTTCGACCATACATGAACATTAATGAGAAAAGAAACCCCATATTTATTTTAATTAACTCTATTTCAGGCTAGTTGGCTAATTATCCGTATCTCCAGCAGGTGGAAATCTTCTCCCAGCTTTTCTTCCGTCCTTCCAGATCCTTGATGTTGTTCTCTCTCTGTGTGTACAAATGGAAGACTGAGTTTTCCAAATTCTTTGTGTCTTCTAATTTTGGCAGACCTTCTAAAACTACCACTACATGGCGATGTTTTGGTGTTAAATTCGTAAATACAGTCATTACTACATAGCATTACTGTGTATTGAACTGCTTTTTCTGTCAATTTGTTTTGGTGCTTAATTTGCAAAATCGTAACATAATTTGATCTTTAATAGGCTTTTCCTTAATCCCTCCTTATTATCCAACATTTCCGCTTATCCAACGTTCTGCCGGCCCGTTTATGTTGGATAAGTGAGACTCTACTGTATTTCCCTATTTTGTTCTTGCTGGCAAGAGTGATTTTTAAATATATACCTTATATACTCGAGTATAAGCCGAGGCATCTAATTTTCCCACAAAAAAAACCAAAAACTGGGAAAACATTGACTCAAGTATAAGCCGAGGGTGGTAAATTTCAGAAATAAAAACAGATACAGTAGAGTCTCACTTATCCAACATAAACGGGCCGGCAGAACGTTGGATAAGCAAATATGTTGGATAATAAGGAGAGATTAAGGAGAAGCCTATTAAACATCAAATTAGGTTATGATTTTACAAATTAAGCACCAAAACATCATGTTAGACAACAAATTTGACAGAAAAAGTAGTTCAATAGGCAGTAATGCTACGTAGTAATTACTGTATTTATGAATTTAGCACCAAAAAATCATGATATATTGAAAACATTGACTACAAAAATGCGTTGGATAATCCAGAACGTTGGATAAGCGAATGTTGGATAAGTGAGACTCTACTGTACCAATAAAATTACATTAATTGAGGCATCAGTAGGTTAAATGTTTTTGAATATTTACATCAAGCTCTAATTTAAGATAAGACTGTCCAACTCTGATCCAGTCATGATTCTCATCTTCTTCAATGTAAATGTGCTTATGTATTCTTTTAATAATAATAGAATAAAATAATACATGCAATAATAATAATAATGATAATAGTAATAATAATAAATACAGGAAAATAATACATGTAGTAATAAATAAATAATAAATATAATAATATCAGTGTGAAATAATAAATGATTAATAATAATGAAAAATAGAGTAAAACAAATGTAATACAGTAGAGTCTCACTTATGTAACACTCGCTTATCCAACGTTCTGGATTATCCAATACATTTTTGTAGTCAATGTTTTCAATACGTCGTGATATTTTGGTGCTAAATTCATAAATACAGTAATTACGACATAGCATTACTGCTTATTTAACTACTTTTTCTGTCAAATTTGTTGTATAACATGATGTTTTGGTGCTTAATTTTTAAAATCATAACCCAATTTGATGTTTAATAGGCTTTTCCCTAATGCCTCCTTATTATCCAACATATTCGCTTATCCAACATTCTGCCGGCCCGTTTATGTTGGATAAGTGAGACTCTACTGTAGTAGCAACAATAATAGAGAAAAATAATAAATGTCTGTTTTTGTGCTTAATTTGTAAAATCGTAACATAATTTGACGTTTAATAGGCTTTTTCCTTAATCCCTCCTTATTATCCAACATGTTCGCTTATCCAATGTTCTGCTGGCCCGTTTATGTTGGATAAGCGGGACTCTACTGTAAATTGAATGGGGATGGGGTAGCCAAAAATGGAACCAAAAACGGCACAGTTTTTTGACAAGTTGCACACCGCTAAGGCTTAACTTGTTAAGGCCACAGAGGCCATAATATTTAGGGCTGGAATCTTTCATGCAGACTGAATTACAGCACGACACCTTTTAAATATTGATTTCCAATATGTCTTTTTTTCTGAAAGCCCACATGCTTCTTTTTTATTTATTATTTATTTCCTCATATTTATAAACCCCTCATCGCTGGAGATCTCAGAGTGATGTACAGCAACAATAACACATACAGTATGAAACAATACAAAGGGAACAAGACAACAGCGTTTTGCATTATTCATCAAGCAGATGCTAAGGCTGAAACAGCAGTGGGAGGGTTTGCAAACAGAGGGAGATTTCCAACTTTCCTTCTGAAAGTAACAAAGCTTGGAGTGAGTTCGGTATTGGCTTTGGAATGTCAAGGAGACTCATTAATTTTCTTGCCCTAAATAAGAGCCTGTTTCTCAACATCTCAACTACAATGAAATTCAAAGTGCTTTTTTGGTGAGTGAGAAATCGTTCGGTTTTTTTCTTTCTTTCCAAACTCCAACATTTCTGCCCAGGGAACTTGTCCATTTTGCACAGAAAACAAATGTGGTTTTTCGTTTGCATTACCGTATATATTTGAGTATAAGCCGACCCGAATGTAAACCAAGGCATCTAATTTTACCACAAAAAACCTGGGGAAACATTGACTCCAGTATAAGCCGAGGGTGGTAAATTTCAGAAATAAAAATAGATACCAATAAAATTACATTAAATGAGGCATCAGTAGGTTAAATGTTTTTGAATATTTACATAAAGCTCAAATTTAAGATAAGACTGTTCAACTCTCATCCAATCATGATTCTCATCTTCTTCAATGTAAATGCCCTTATGTATCCTTTTAATAATAATAGAGTAAAATAATACATGTAATAATAATAATAATAATACAGGAAAATAATACAAGTAATAATAAATACAGGAAAATAATAAATGCAATAATAATAATAAGATCAGAGTGAAATAATAAATGTATTATTAATAATAATAAAAATAGAGTAAAATAAACGTAACAGTAGCAGCAATAATAGAGAAAAATAATAAATGTAATAATACCAATAATAATAGAGAAAAATAATAAATGTACCTTATATTCTCGAGTATAAGCTGACCCAAATATAAGCCAACCAGGACCCTCACCCGAGTATAAGCCGAGGGGGGCTTTTTCAGTCTTTAAAAAGGGCTGAAAAACTAGACTTATACTCGAGTATATACAGTAATTATTTTCTGGCTGAAAAAGTCTTAAAGTACGAAGTCAGTGAAAAAGAAACCCTGGCCATCCCTGTGCAATGGGAGGAAAACATTTGAAACTATTTGTTCTTTGAGAATGAGAAAGCAAAGTAAAACCTCAATATCAGACGGAAGAGTATGTCCAAGAGCTACTCCTATAAATAATCACTGATTCTGGCTGTAGATACAAACTATTTACAGACCCACCAAGAAAATCCAACAAATGCTACAGGAAACAATCAGGGCCAGCTAACACCTCCCAACAAAGGATTCCCCCAGGCAGGGAGCAGCCAGGCTTTGAAGCTGCAAGGATATTCAGTGCAAACAAGTTGGTCAATTGCAACATTCACCCTTGCCTCCAACAGACAAGAGTTCTTTCTCCCACCCTGGCCTTTCCACAGATATATAAACCCCACTTGCCTGGTTTCCAACAGACATTATCATATATTGAACTGCTTTTTCTGTTGATTTGTTGTGAAACATGATGTTTTGGTGAATAATTTGTAAAATCATAATGTAATTTGGTGTTTACTAGGCTTTTCCTTAATCCCTCCTTATTATCCAACATTTTCGCTTATTATTCAGTGATTGGTTTGAGGGGGTGGGGGCCAAAATTCTGTTTGCTTACACTTGAAAATTACCTAGGGCCGGCCCTGTGTGCTGTTCTCCGTGTTCAACCTAAAAAAAAGAAGTGAAATTCTGAGTAGATGTGATTCTTCAAGATTTGTGGTGAACCGTGCGTCGCAAACACTAATCAAGTTGGAACCTTGCTGTAAAAGTTAATTTGTTGAATAAATTATATGGAAGAAAATGTTTCCATTAGAAATGGGGAAAAGACAGAAATGATTTGTTAAGCAAATTACTTGCTCCAAATAACTGATTTGGCTCTACTCCTGATGAATTGATCTCATGTACTGGATATAATAAGGCTTTATTTAATAGCGAGGGCCTGTGTGGAGTAAAAGTTTGAGAATTGGACTAGGACCCTAGTCCTAGTCCACAAATCCATATCTCGAACGGTATCGGTCAAGAACAGTAGTTTTTGAACTTGAAATAAGAGTTGCATTGAAGCATTTCTGAAGGAAGAGGTGCTACATGTAATCAAATAACGAGGGTTATCCAGGAAATGGATTACGTTTTGGAATTAAAAGTGAACAAAGTGTAGGAGAAAACATTTACCATATGCAGTTGAAAGCCACACCCAAATACCACTTCTCGACATAGTCGCCATTCAAATCTAGGCACTTATCATAGCGAGGAATGAGCTTGGCAACTCCTTCCCCACAAAACTCTGCTGCTTGCGTCATCAAAAAGTATAGGAGAAAACATTTACCATATGCAGTTGAAATCCACACCCAAATACCACTTCTCAACATAGTCGCCATTCAAATCTAGGCACTTATCATAGCGAGGAATGAGCTTGGCAACTCCTTCCCCACAAAACTCTGCCGCTTGCATCCTCAAAAAGTATAGGAGAAAACATTTACCATATGCAGTTGAAATCCACACCCAAATACCACTTCTCAACATAGTCACCATTCAAATCTAGGCACTTATCATAGCGATGAATGAGCTTGGCAACTCCTTCCCCACAAAACTCTGCTGCTTGCATCCTCAAAAAGCAGAGTTTCTCAAGTTTCAGAATGTTTCACTCATCTATAAATTTTTGGGGAATTTTCAAAGTTTTTATAAAACAGCATTTTAAAAAAGACTACAAGAGCTATCTCCTTGAATTTTCTATACAATGACACAAGATAACAACGGATCATTTCCTCCAACTTTTGGAAATATTCATCCATCTACTAATTTTTGAGTGCGTATTAGACGCATGTAATATGGTAAATACAATTGACTTCTATCATTTCAGCAGTATTTCCATGGAACATAATTATTTCATGAGCTTGGCAACTCTTTCCCCACAAAACTCTGCCACTTGCGTCCTTGAGGCAGTGTTTTGGCGACGATGCGCAGCTGCGGAAAGGGGTGACCGGCTGGTTCTGAGTCCCGTCAGGGAGATAGAGCGGAATGTAATTAAATTATATCTGGTTACCCAGATCCAGGATTATATCCAAATTACAATCCCAGATGAAACAATAATCCATTGAAATTATGTTCTTTGTCTGGTTTGTTGCCTTTTTTGGGGGAAAGCAGCAAAAAACAAACAAAAAAGCTGCTGCTTTCCTTGGGTCACGGCTGTCAAGAAGGTGGTCAGAATGTTTTGGTTTTCAATGTGAAGTCATTGGGTACAAATCTCCACACAAATCCCACGAAGGGCAAGGAAATGGAGCAAGATGCCTGTTAAAAATTACCCAGACTTTCTCTGTTGGCTGAAACGGTTATCAAGAGGCATCTAAAACAAGGTGAAATTTGTCATTTTCCTGGACTACAACCAGGGATAACTAATTAGTAAGAGAAGTTTTACCCGACGGGCTTCAAAACGAGTCTTTAGGTCAGAGCCAATGCTAATGGGAGAAATACGGTTATTAAGTTTCCAGCGTGCTTTCAGAAGAAGCGTTTTTGTAACCTTTTTCAGGCAAAAAGAGAGAAAAGGTTGTCAGATGGAATATTACCATGTTAGATGCTCCCAAGCTCTTTCCTGATTGAAATTCAGTTAACAGAATCTGCTGAATATTTAACAAATTTGCATTGCATATTCCTTCTCGGTCTCTTGGCTGATTCATTAAGTCAAAGAAAGTGGGAGCCCTTGAGAAATGTTGGCATGAAAACCGAATTGAAGATAAGTATTGACACTTTGACTATCCCACTCCCCACAGCTCTGTGAAATCTGGCACGAACTGCTGGACATTGGAGATTTGCTTCATGGAAGATGGAGAATTTGAGATGGCAACGTGACTTAGTTTGTGGCTACCAAAGCATCCTAAGGCTCAGCACAAAAGGTTCATTGCCAGAAGGTATGCCCGATCGATGGAAAAAAATGTTTCAATTCTCGTTTCTAAAGTAGGGGGTGCTGGTGCTTCGATATAGAAAGTATTTCCAAATTTTTCACCCAAAAATTTCAGATATTTCCAAAAATTCGTAATGATTCTAAATGTTTCTAAAATGGCGGACGTGCATGCGCAATCGCCAAAAAAAAAAAAAAAAAGGAAACCGGGGGGACTTTTACAGGGCTCTCCCGCCCTCATTTCTTGAGCTATCCTCATCAAATTTGGTACAGTGGGAGATCACATTCAACACTCTTTGCTCAACAAAGAGTTGAGCAGAATGTTTCCTGTCTCCTATGATTTTTGGCGAATTTTCATAACTTTTTATAATACACTATTTTTCAATATTTGAAGAAACCTGTTCCTGGTTTGAAAGTCTTATTTCCTGTTCAATTGGGTTCTTATCACTGTGAAAGTCCCTCTTCTACTTGTGTAGACTTTAACAAAACATTAAGACACATTTAGAGAATGGGCCAACGATGGTTCAAATTACATTGCTGGTTGCGCCCAGGGACAACGTCTCGGAACTCGATTAAAAAAGCGAGAACAATCCGAAATAATTCCGATATAAGAATCAAAACAATTTTTTGGATAACTCTAATTGCCAGATATGGCTGGTAGGAAATGTTAGGCAGCTCTATCAAGACAAACTCTGGCTCCGTTTGAACTCCTGCACCACAGAGAAAGGCAAAATGCAAACGGAAAATATCTTCTCAACAAGACACAAGACACAAAGGTGTGGTTGCTAGAGGTGTGCATAATTTCATTTTTAGTTCATATTTTGGATCAAATTTGTTGAATTCGTCACACCCCAAGCCTGAAGCCACCTATGACCATAGCATCACATAAGAGTCCAGAGTAACGGCAAACAGTTTACTGCAAAAACATACAAAAGATATATAGCAAAAAGCAGGGGCAAGGAAATAAGGTGTAGAATCCAAAAAGTCAGCAATTAATTGTCTCTGATAAAAGCAAAACGGTCCAAGGATAGTCCCAAAATACACTACTTTAACTGCCATAGCTCCATGCTATGGAATCATGGTACAGTATTTGTTTGTACTGTTTCTGCTACAATTGCCGCTACCAGGCCCGGCCCAACATGGCACGCTGGCCACGCCCCCGCGTTGGGCACCACCTTCCCAGGGGCGCTATTGAGCCCCTGGGAGGCGGGGCCACACCTGGCGGAGGTGGGGCCGTGTGACGCGGAGGCGTGGCCAGGTCTGGCCCCGCCTCCCGCGAGGTGCGCCATGGCGCAGCCAGGCCAGGGCGCACCCCGCGGGAGGCGGGACCGGCCACGCCTCCCACGGTGCACGCCCACTGCAGCGGGAGTCCTTTCAGGCTGCGGCCTGGAAGAACTCCTGCCGCAGCTTGGCTGCGCCAGGGCGCGCCCCGTGGGAGGCGGGGCCACGTCTGGCCCCGCCTCCCGCTCCGCGCACCCTGGCCCCGCCTCCCACGCCGCCCGTGCCGCGGGAGGCGTGGCCGCCCGGCGTGGGAGGCGGGGTTAGGGCACGGGAGGCGGGGCCAGTCCTGGCCACGCCTCCTGCGGTGCAGGGGAGGGGGTGCAAAAAAAATATTTGCGTACCCCTTTGAATTTCCTCGGGCCAGTCCTGGCCGCTACTGCCGCTTTCACTCCTCCTCCTCCTCCTATTTGTATCCCACTTTTATATCTGTGAATGAGATACAAAATGGCTCACAACAATTTTTAAAAATACAATGTAGTTTCTTGTGGTGCAAGAACTCTTCTTTTAAGAAGCATAGATAATATAATAAAACTAGATATTTCCAGAACCCTATAGCATTGAGCCATGGCAGTCAATGGAATATCAAAATGTGGTGGCTTTCCAGTGTAAATGTAGCCTCTGTTGTATCGATGTCTAGCTGTCTGCACACTTACAAGCCTAACATCCCATCACAGGTGTCTTGCTTGCAACCTGCATTGTCAGCTTTACCTCCGTGTCCCTTTTCTTTGTGTTCATTTGTCAATAACCATCCTGCCTACAAGGGTTGCATTGATTATATATCATGCTTCCTTTGTGACCTAAATGTGGCTTCAACTTATTCACTCACATGGTGCCAAGATCTGCCACTTTATCCAACCTTGACTTGGCGTTCATTGAGGCTACCTTCCTTGAAAACCACTGGGAATCTTCTCAACCTGGCACAGAGCTTAGCTTTACAGATACAGTAGAGTCTCACTTATCCAAGCCTCTGGATTATCCAAGCCATTTTTGTAGTCAATGTTTTCAATATATCGTGATATTTTGGTGCTAAATTCGTAAATATAGTAATTACAACATAACATTACTGCGTATTGAACTACTTTTTCTGTCAAATTTGTTGTAAAACTTGATGTTTTGGTGCTTAATTTGTAAAATCATAACCTAATTTGATGTTTAATAGGCTTTTCCTTAATCCCTCCTTATTATCCAAGTTATTTGCTTATCCAAGCTTCTGCCGGCCCGTTTAGCGTGGATAAGTGAGACTCTACTATATATATATATCAGTACAGTATTGGCAGCTAAGTTTGTGTTGGACTCAAACATTTATTATTATGCCACTTCTGTGGTCTGCTGGGCATCTACACCTGGATCTTTTGGTGCATCTACATTGTCGAATTAATGCAGTTCAATGGGATTTAAATCACAGTGGCTCATGGAATCATGGCAGTTGTAATTTTGCAAGGTCTTTAGCCTTTTCTTGTAAAGAGAACTGGTGTTCCATCAAACTACAACTCCCAGGAGTCTAATACATTGAGCCATAATAGTAAAAGTGGTGCTAAACCACATTCATTCGACAGTGTGGATGCACTCCTGGGTGTTGCACTAGAGCTCTGAAGCCTCTTTTCACTACAAACCACACTGTGCAGATAATCCAATGTAAGAGTTTATTAAAAGCAAAGTATAATGAAAGCTGAATCTATGAAAAGTAAGCAAATATAAAAAAGGAATCACAGTTCCCCGGGTTATGTCCATAAAAGCCAAAAGTCCCAAAAATCCTTTCAGAGAAAGTCTCTAATAGGCATGTCCGATCAATGAAAAAAAATTATTTCAATTCTCGTTTCTAAAGTAGGGGGCGCTGATTTTTTCCGATTTTTTCACCCAAATATTTGGTATATTTCCGAAAATTCGTAATGATTCTAAATGTTTCTAAAATGGTGGACGCGCATGCGCAATCGCTACACACCGGGCTTGTATGGCAAACGTTAGCCCCCACCTTTGTGTCCATCGTGGAAGCTTCTATTGGCTGGGGAGCGGCAGCCATGTTAGGCTGCACTAAGCTCCCATTCAAGGTAGGTTGCAGAAACAATTTAAAAAAATATTTTAAAAATATATTAAAAAACATTTTCGGGGGCGGGGCGGGGAAATTAACAAATCATTAAGAGACAATTAGAGAATGGGCCAACAATGGTTCGAATTACATTGCTGGTTGCGCTCTGAGACAATGTCTCGGAATGCGTATCAAATAGCGAGAACAATCCGAATAATTCTGATATACGATTCAAAACGATTTTTTGGACATGTCTAGTCTCTAAGATAGTTCCAGCGAGATATGCAAGAACAAGGTACATCAATCTAAGGCAGGCAAAACTATGCCTCGCAAAATCCAAACACAGACACAGCTTGACGCTTGATTACATGAATTTCATGGCTCTGTCTGAAAGGTCTGTACTTGAACACAGCGTTGCTCTCACAATTATTGTATCAACATGAATCACTTTTAAAAGGCAAAAACCTCTCCCATGAGATCCTTCTTTTGCACCTGCTCTCCTTATCTCTGAACCGCTTGGAGAAGCGAGTCTTTACTTAACTGCCGGCTCTGTTGTCTTTACTCTAATCTCTCCGACTTTGACAATCATTCATCTTTCCCAGTTTCCTCAGACTGCACTTCTGGTCGTTTCCTATGGGAATGACCTTCATCATTCTCTTGAAAACTACCAGGAGTCCAAAACATTGCTGCCAGAAGATGCCAAAACATTTATTTCTGGGCCATCTGAATCTCTCCCAGCATTCCCAGAATCTGACACAACACCAGGGTGCTCCAGCCACTGAGTTGAGGATTATGGGACCATGGATGGTGGCCATGCTATGGGACTTGTTACCGCTTACAAATAACTTTTTCCAACTCTGTCTGGACAATCTGGTAATGCAAACAGGAGCCTTCCACATGCAAAAAACTCTCTTCCTGGTTTTAGAGGTATTTCTGCAAGAAAAATTCTTATCATACGCTGCATCTACATGCAGTGTAGAGGGGATTCGGTTTGATATTAGTCCAACTGCCATGGCCGAATATTGTGGAATCCTGGGATTTGTAGTTTGGTGAGACACCAGAACTTTTTATTTATTTATTTATTTGCAGTACAGTAGAGTCTCGCTTATCCAACGTTCTGGATTATCCAACACATTTTTGTAGTCAATGTTTTCAATATATCCTGATATTTTGGTGCTAAATTCATAAATACTGTAATTACTACATAGCATTACTGCGTATTGAACTACTTTTTCTGCCAAATTTGTTGTATAACATGGTGCTTTGGTGCTTCATTTGTAAAATCATAACCTAATTTGATGTTTAATAGGCTTTTCCTTAATGCCTCCTTATTATCCAACATATTTGCTTATCCAACATTCTGCTGGCCCGTTTATGTTGGATAAGTGAGACTCTACTGTATTTATATTCTGCCCTTCTTTCTCACCCCGAAGGGGACTCAGGGCAGATTACAATGAACACATATATGGCAAACATTCAATGCCAACAGACAAACAACATATATAGACAGACACAGAGGCATTTAACATTTTTTTCCAGCTTCACGATTCCGGCAATTTGGCAATTTGGCAATGAAGGCTAAAGGCTTTGCCAAACTACGAGTCCCAGGATTCCATAGTCATGGCAGTTAAAGTGGTGTCAAAATGCATTCATTCTACTTTGTAAACGCACCCATGGACGTTCCCATTTTATTTGTGCTTCCATGCATGTTTAAGATGAAGAAGCATTCATATGATATATCTCTTGCCTTTTCTTTACTCCTTTCCATTTTAATTGGCCTCTTTTAGAAAGAGGGAAAAAAGTATATACATCAAGACAGAGATTAATTCTGTCCGCACCTTGAGATCAAATTTAGTATGTATGGCCTTATTTTCCCCGGGAAAGTGGATCTCGGCATTGCAGACGTACATTAAAATGCAACAGAGCTTCCCTTGGGCTCAGGTCCCAGTCTAAATCCACACAGCTGTGAATAATCCACCATTTCTTTTTCATTCTTGTGCTTTTCGTAAAGTAAAGAGTGAAATATCAGCAAGCATAATTAGAGATGAAATACCTTTTAAGGTGAGGATATGGATGAGCTTTTTAATACATTGGCATAAACAATGTGCTCACCAGAGAGACCATTATATCAGGCAGGGTTGTGATGCACCATTTGGAAACGAAAGCAGTGTGTTTGTGTGTTTAGGGCTGAAATGCTGGTCTTAAAATGAGACCAGCAATCTCAGGAATTTTTTTCTTTATTTATTTACAGTATTTATATTCCGCCCTTATTTCTCACCCCGAAGGGGACTCAGAGCGGATTACAATGAACACATATATGGCAAATATTCAATGCCAACAGACAAACAACATACATTAGACAGACTCAGAGGCATTTTTTAACATTTTTCCAGCTTCACGATTCCGGCCACAGGGGGAGCTGTTGCTTCACCGTCCAGTAGTGGCTGTACTTCCTCATTCCTTTCCTCGTGTTTTGCTGGCAGTTTTATGGTGTTGTAAATTAGCCTCCCCGCATAAAGCGTCCCTAAATTTCCCTAATTGACAGATGCAACTGTCTTTCGGGACTGCATAGGTCAACAGCAAACCGGGGCTATTAATGGTCGGAGGCTTAACCCGACCCGGGCTTCGAACTCATGACCTCTCGGTCAGTAGTGATTTATAGCAGCTGGTTACTAGCCAGCTGCGCCACAGCCCGGCCCCAATGTCAGCTTTCCTTAATGGAACCTCACATGGAAGACACACAAAAGCTATTTTGCTCCAGGAACCAGCAAACAATCGTAGTTCTCAAGGCCAACACATCGGAGGTTGAGGAATGGGGAGGACACAACTCTCCTCCTGTAAATTTACAGAACCTTCCCACTGTCCCAATGTACCAGGGTTTAATGAAAAGTAATGCCTCCACTTGGGTTTGGATGGGAATCTTTTTATAAATCAGACACAGAAATAATCCTTAGAATGTGCTCTTTAACGACCACTATTCACTTTTCTACATCATCACTAGACAATTGGATACATTTCTGAACAAGTTTTCTGAAACGGTCACGGAAGAAGCTGTGGCGCAGCTGGCTAGTAACCAGCTGCAATAAATCACTACTGACTGAGAGGTCATGAGTTCGAAGCCCGGGTCGGGTTAAGCCCCCGACAATTAAATAGCCCGGCTTGCGGTTGACCTATGCAGCCCCGAAAGACAGTTGCATCTGTCAATTAGGGAAATTTAGGTACGCTTTATGCGGGAGGCTAATTTAACTAATTTACAACATCATAAAACTGCCAGCAAAACACGAGGAAAGGAATGAGGAAGTACAGCCACTAGTGGACAGTGAAGCAACAGCTCCCCCTGTGGCCAGAATCGTGAAGCTGGAAAAAATGTTAAATGCCTCTGTGTCTGTCTATATATGTTGTTTGTCTGTTGGCATTGAATGTTTGCCATATATGTGTTCATTGCAATCCGTCCTGAGTCCCCTTCAGGGTGAGAAGGGCGGAATATAAATACTGTAAATAAATAAAATAAAGAAGTCAACACTCTGTTTCCGCAACCAGCGTCTCACAGGACCCATCGTGCACAGATCTTCCGATAGGCAAGCAAAGCAATCATGTGACCCACACGTTCTTGTGAAATGCCAATGATGCTTGAAATTTCTCTCTGAGTTATACGACAATCGTCCTGAATCAATCTGTCCACCTTTTGCTTGTGAAACCCGGTGGTTGCAGTCACAGGATGTCCAACTCTTTGTTTGTCATGCAAGTCAGATGTTCCCACCTCAACATCTTTAAACTTACTCGCCCAATGACGCACAGGACTCACATCAACACAATCACAATAAACAGCTTGCATTCTCTGATGAATCTCCTTTGGAGTGACACCTTCTGCCAATATCGGAATTTTAAGAGTACCTTTTCAACCCGTGTTTTTCAGCCGATTATGCACTTCAGCACACATATTTGGCAAGTGTCCTGGTTTCCCTCGGATTTTAGGGCCTGTGTAGAAGAGACCAGAGATGCATCTTTTCTTTAACATCTCTGTGTGCTGATACTAGCTGAAACTTAGCTTTGAATATACATGAAATATATTTGAATGGTTTTAACTGTGAATCTTTTAATACTGTTATATTTTGTTTTAATATTGGTATATTTGTATATTTTAAATGCTGTGCTAACGTTTTTATGTTAAGCTCATTTGAGTCCCTTTCAGGTGAGCTAAGCGGGGTATAAATAAATATAATAATGATAATAATGATAATAACAATAATGGATTGTTGATGTTGCAATCCCAGGTCACGGTAGAATTGACGAGAAGCAACTGGAAAAGCTTACACGATACAATGATATCAAGATCGAACTGCTAAGACTCTGGCACACGCCATTCAAGGTGGTCCCAGTGGTGATCGGCAAACTGGGTGCAGTGCCTCAAGACCTTGGCCTGCACTTAAACACAATCAGTGCTAACAAAATTACCATCTGTCAGCTGCAAAAGACCATCCTACTCGGATCTGCACACATTTTTTGCCGATACATCACATAGTCCTAGACACTTAGGAAGGGTCCAACGTGTGATTCAATACAAAAGTCAGCATAGTGAATCTTGTCTGCTCTAATCTTGTTGTGTATCAAATAATAATAATAGCTGGTACTACTGAATTTGAAGCTAAAACTGTAGTAATGGTCTGTTTAAAGAGGCAGGAAGTCCATCTGTCAAGAGGGCTTGGATTGTGTCTTCCTTCCTGATGGAAGGGGGTTGGACTGGGTGGTTCTTGGGGTCTCTTCCAACTTTATATTGTTAGTATGTTTTGGTGTTAGAGTGTGAAATGTTAAATCAAATTGTATGCTGTTGGATTGTGCATCTGTGTTCTGGCTTGCAGGGCCAATAGGTCAAGACTTCTGTTTCAACTGCGGCAGACGGAACATTCATCATCAACTGTGGAATGTGGGATGTGCCTGCAAGCACTGATTAGAGCTTGGTGAATGGAAGTGCCATGTTTTTCCCTTGCTGGGGAACATGTGCCCGGAGAGAGATGGTGTTTGGAGTTGTATATAGTCTTGTAAATAAAGCCTAGTACCTCTGGGATCAGCAGTAAATCTACAACTGAGGTGTCATTTCCCAGTGCTACTTTTGCCGGCAGCTTAAGTGGTCTGACTGATGAGAGAAGGTCATCAACAGGTCAGGGTGACGGTCGAATCTCATCTCTCCACCTGCTCCTGCCCTCTGAGCCCTGGCATATGTTTGTATGGTTCTACGATTCTCTGACTCTAAGTTGGACACATACATGGAATGGTAGGATAACCGTATCTCTGGTTTCATGCCCACTCCCAATGGAAATCGTAGTGTTGGCTATCGAAAGATTTCAGACCCATTGCCATTTCATCATTTTCTACCCTCCCAATCATCATGCCAATCCCTTTATTCAGACATCATTGGGGAACATCGCTGGATTACAAACTGTGCCACGCTGACCAAACTAAACATTAAATATGAGTGGATTTCATGGAAATCATACAAATAAAAATGTATATTACTCTGGGCCCACTGAAAAGCCTCATCGATCACCTTGAATATCCTGTCTCCTGGCTGCTGTTATCTTCCAGCATGCGTAAAAGCGATGATGCCACAGTATTTCTGTCATTGCAAAGAGGCTAATAGCACATTTATAATGCCACCCATGGTATAATAGTATATGGTTTCGAAATCTCATTATCTGGGAACCATTTCCCCCCCTTGTTGATTGACTCTGATTTTCCAAAGGCTGTACTTTTGAAGCTTGTTTTCAACCCTAATTTTAGCAGTGCTTTCAGCTTCCCCCAGAATTGCCCAAAGTCAAGGACAGCTATGTTGTAATCAATGGCTGTTGACAAGCTCCTCTCCCTCGCAGGTGCTCCAGGTAAGTAAGAGGGGGAGGACGAAGCGAAATATTGTGGGACCAGGAAGATATAATGTCCCTGGGATGACAAATCCACGCCAGTGCATGCCATTGTGACACTCTTGCTGTCTTTGGCTCAACAAATAATAATAATAATAATAATAATAATAATAATAATAATAATAATAATAGGCATTGACAAAATTACGATCTGCCAACTGCAAAAGGCCACCCTACTGGGATCTGCACGCATCATCCGAAAATACATCACACAGTCCTAAACACTTGGGAAGTGTTCGACTTGTGATTTTGTGATACGAAATCCAGCATATCTATCTTGTTTGCTGTGTCATACAACAACAACAACAACAACAACAATAATAATTGATGTCGCCATCCCAGGTGACAGTCGCATTGACGAAAAACAATGGGAAAAACTCAGTCACTCTCAGGACCTCAAGATTGAACTTCAAAGACTCTGGCAGAAACCAGTGCAGGTGGTCCCGGTGGTGATCGGCACATTGGGTGCCGTGCCAAAAGATCTCAGCCGGCATTTGGAAACAATAGACATTGACAAAATTACAATCTGCCAGCTGCAAAAGGCCACCCTGCTGGGATCTGCACACATCATCCGAAAATACATCACACAGTTCTAGACACTTGGGAAGTGTTCGACGTGTGATTTTGTGATATGAAATCCAGCATATCTATCTTGTTTGCTGTGTCATAATAAAATAATAATAATAATTGCAAGGAAACCGACGAAATCATTGATCATCTCCTCAGCTGCTGTAAAAAAATCGCACAGACAGACTACAAGCAGGGGCACAACCATGTGGCCCAAATGATTCATTGGAACTTATGCCTCAAGTACCACCTCCCAGCAGCAAAGAACTGGTGGGATCACAAACCTGCAAAAGTCTTGGAAAATGAGTACGCAAAGATACTGTGGGACTTCCGAATCCAGACTGACAAAGTTCTGGAACACAACACACCAGACATCACAGTTGTGGAAAAGAAAAAGGTTTGGATCATTGATGTCGCCATCCCAGGTGACAGTCGCATTGACGAAAAACAACAGGAAAAACTCAGCCACTCTCAGGACCTCAAGATTGAACTGTAAAGACTCTGGCAGAAACCAGTACAGGTGGTCCCGGTGGTGATGGGCACACTGGGTGCCGTGCCAAAAGATCTCAGCCGGCATTTGGAAACAATAGGCATTGACAAAATTACGATCTGCCAACTGCAAAAGGCCACCCTGCTGGGATCTGCACGCATCAGGGAGAAAGTTACATACATTGTGATCCAGGTTTTCTTCCAGGTTTGTTTGCTTTCCTTTCCCTCCTCCAGCTTTTGCTGAAGTCACTCAATGTCTCCAGCTTTGTTTTTCTCCTGACTTTCCTTAAAAAATTGATTTCTTTGGGGAGGAGAGGCGGGGATGTTTAGTGAATGATTATTGCTGGTTGTCATGTGGATCTGTACAGAGAAATGACAATATAATATATTACTGTGCCCGGTGTCCTTGTTATTCCTGTTTTGCTCATTTGGTAGAGGAAAAACCCCACAATAACATAGCATGAGAACAACAATGAACAACATTACTTGTTAATGGCTGAGTTTTTAAAGGAGTTTTCATGGGTAGCTTGAAAATACTGTTGAAATAATTATGTTCCATGGGAATACTGCTGAAATGATAGAAGTCAATTGTATTTACCATATTACATGCGTCTAATACGCACTCAAAAATTAGATGGATGAATATTTCCAAAAGTTGAAGGAAATGATCCGTTGTTATCTTGTGTCATTGTATAGAGAATTCAAGGAGATAGCTCTTGTAGTCTTTAAAAATGTTGTTTATAAAAACTTTGAAAATTCCCCCAAAATTTGTAGATGAGTGAAACATTCTGAAACATGAGGACTCTGCCGCTTGCGCATCAACGAGCGTGGGGGAAAGTTGAGTGCGGGGATTTTGCTGGTTGAGGACGCAAGCGGCCGAGTTTTGTGGGGAAGGAGTTGCCTTCTTGACAGCCGTGACCTAAAGAAAGCGGCAGCTTTTTTGTTTTTTGTTTTCTGCTTTCTGCCCAAAAAGGCAACAAACCAGACAAAGAACATAATTTCAATGGATTATTGTTTCATCTGGGATTGTAATTTGGATACAGTCCCGGATCTGGGTAACCAGATATAATTTAATTACATTCTTCTCTATTTCCCTGACGGAACTCAGAACCAGCCGGTCACTCCTTCCCGCAGCTGGGCATCGTCGCCAAGTGCTTCATTGAGGATGCAAGTGGCAGAGTTTTGTGGGGAAGGAGTTGGCAAACTCATTCATCGCTATGATAAGTGCCTAGATTTGAATGGTGACTATGTTGAGAAGTAGTATTTGGGTGTGGCTTTCAACTGCACATGGTAAATGTTTTCTCCTATACTTTTTGAGGATGCAAGCGGCAGAGTTTTGTGGGGAAGGAGTTGCCAAGCTCATTCATCGCTATGATAAGTGCCTAGGTTTGAATGGCGACTATGTTGAGAAGTGGTATTTGGGTGTGGTTTTCAGCTGCATATGGTACATATTTTCTCCTATACTTTTTGAGGATGCAAGTGGCAGAGTTTTGTGGGGAAGGAGTTGCCAAGCTCATTCATCGCTATGATCAGTGCCTAGGTTTGAATGGCGACTGTTGAGAAGTGGAATTTGGGTGTGGCTTTCAACTGCATATGGTAAATATTTTCTCCTATACTTTTTGAGGACGCAAGCAGCAGAGTTTTGTGGGGAAGGAGTTGCCAAGCTCATTCATCGCTATGATCAGTGCCTAGGTTTGAATGGCGACTATGTTGAGAAGTGGTATTTGGGTGTGGCTTTCAACTGCATATGGTAAATATTTTCTCCTATACTTTTTGAGGATGGAAGCGGCAGAGTTTTGTGGGGAAGGAGTTGCCAAGCTCATTCATCGCTATGGTAAGTTCCTAGATTTGAATGGCGACTATGTTGAGAAGTGGTATTTGGGTGTGGCTTTCAACTGCATATGTTAAATGTTTTCTCCTATACTTTGTTCATTTTTAATTCCAAAACGTAATCTACTTTCTGGATAGCCCTCGTACTAGGGAAATCTGCAGTGTCATATAATGCCATTCCAAATTGCTTGCTAAGAAAACCAGTTTCTCCAAAAGCACAGAAAGAACAGGATGATATTTAAAAAGTGGCAAATAATTTCACCTACCCTACTAATGAAAAAGTGCTACCGTTTGATCCTCATATGCCCCATCTACACAGCCGTTATAATGCAGATTGAACTGGAGGATATGGCAGTGTAATCTCTTATAATGCAATTGATCTGGATTATATGAATCTACAGTCTCATATCATCCAGTTCAATGCAGGAAACCTGCATTCTGAAACTGCATTATATGGCAGTGTAGGTGGGGCCTCATATAATCCAGTTCACTGCAGTTCAGTCTGCATTATATGATTTTGCACTGACCATCTAATGCAGTTCAATCTGCATTATATAGCAGTTTGCATAGGGCCATAGTCTTGGTTCTCTTACAGGCCCATCTACTGCCATATAGACCACTATCAGATCCCAGATTTTCTGCTTTGACCTGGATTATATGGCAGTGTAGACTCATATAGTCCAGTTCAAAATAGATAATCTGGATTATATGGCAGTGTAGATCTAGCCTTACAGTCTGGTGCAGAAGTTCTTCTGGAGACAATTGAGGGTTTCTATGGAATAATAATGTATATACTCGAGCATAAGCCTAGTTTTTAAGACTGAAAAAGCCCCCCTCGGCTTATACTCGGGTGAGAGTCCTGGTTGGCTTATATTTGGGTCAGCTTATACTCGAGAATATATGGTACATTTATTATTTTTCTCTATTATTATTGGTATTATTACATTTATCATTTTTCTCTATTATTGTTGCTACTATTACATTTATTTTACTCTATTTTTTATTATTACAGTAGAGTCTCACTTATCCAACATAAACGGGCCGGTAGAACGTTGGATAAGTGAATATGTTGGATAATAAGGAGAGATTAAGGAGAAGCCTATTAAACATCAAATTAGGTTATGATTTTACAAATTAAGCACCAAACATCACGTTTAACAACAAATTTGACAGAAAAAGTAGTTCAATACAAAGTAATGTTATGTTGTTATTACTGTATTTACGAATTTAGCACAAAAATATCACGATGTATTGAAAACATTGACTACAAAAATGCGTTGGATAATTCAGAATGTTGGGTAAGTGAATGCTGGATAAGTCAGACGCTACTGTATTAGTACATTTATTATTTCACTCTGATCTTCTTCTTCTTCTTCTTCTTCTTCTTCTTCTTCTTCTTCTTCTTCTTCTTGCATTTATTATTTTACTCTATTTATTATTACATGTATTATTTTCCTGTATTTATTATTATTATTGTTATTATTATTACATGTATTATTTTATTCTATTATTATTAAAAGGATAAATAAGCACATTTACATTGAAGAAGATGAGAATCATGATTTGATCAGAGTTGGACAGTCTTCTCTTAAATTTGAGCTTTATGTAAATATTCAAAAACATTTAACCTACTGATGCCGCAATTAATGTAATTTTATTGGTATCTATTTTTATTTCTGAAATTTACCACCCTCGGCTTATACTGGGGTCAATGTTTTCCCAGTTTTTTTGTGGTAAAATTAGGTGCCTCGGCTTATATTCGGGTCGGCCTATACTCGAGTATATACGGTAATCTGTTTGGGGAAAAGTTTCTCCCTAAATCTTTTATCAAGGGACCAGAAAGAATCACAGCGAGGCATGCAGGAATCAATTGTCCCAATGCAAGGCCATATATTTGTATGTGTGTATGCATTTTGAGGAGGTGAGTGGACAATTCTTATATTATTATTATTATTATTGACACAACGACGTTGTATGACACAGCAAACAAGATAGATATGCTGGATTTCGTTTCACAAAACCACAAGTCGAACACTTCCCAAGTGTCTAGGACTGTGTGATGTATTTTCGGATGATGTGTGCAAATCCCAGTAGGGTGGCCTTTTGCAGTTGGCAGATTGTGATTTTGTCAATGTCTTTTGTTTCCAAATGCCGGCTGAGATCTTTTGGCACGGCACCCAGTGTGCCCATCACCACTGGGACCACCTGCACTGGTTTCTGCCAGAGTCTTTGAAGTTCAATCTTGAGGTCCTGATAGCGACTGAGTTTTTCCTGTTGTTTTTCGTCAATGCGACTGTCACCTGGGATGGCGACATCAATGATCCAAACCTTGTTCTTTTCCACAACTGTGATGTCTGGTGTGTTGTGTTCCAGAACTTTGTCAGTCTGGATTCGGAATTCCCACAGTATCTTTGCATATTCATTTTCTACGCATAATAATAATTTCATTATTATTATTATTATTATTATTATTATTATTATTATTATTATTATTATTTGACACAGCAAACAAAATAGATATGCTGGATTTCATTTTACAAAATCACTATTTTTATCTATTTTTATTTCTGAAATTTACTACCCTTGGATTATACTGGAGTCAATGTTTTCCCAGTTTTTTTGTGGTAAAATTAGGTGCCTCGGCTTATATTCGGGTTGGTTTATACTCGAGTATATACGGTATATTACAATAACTCAATCCGATGTGCAACTAAAGGACACACAGTTCTTATATATCAATTTTAAAAGCCCAGCTGTTGAGATCTTCCTTAGAGATCGGGAGTTATTCCTCTTTTTCCTTCCCAAAAGCCTTGTTGCTGTCATTCAGCAATTTTAAAATCAAAGTCAGCTGAGACGTGGCCCCATTCGTTCACTCCTTGGAGATGCTTAAAGGTCTCTTCCGTTTGTTTACCCAGAATGAAAAATTAGCTGATGACATTGAAATACATTTTGTGTTCAATTAAAAAAAAAAACACCCTGAGATGGATTCCAATTCTTTTCCCAAGACCTCCCTCTCCCAGACCAACTTTTTCATTTTTGTACCTTATTCTGTTCACTAATTGCTTTGAGACTTGCGATGCTTGTGACAGACATTATGATGGAATTTACAATGTAATATTTCTCCTTGCTGCCGCTTCTTTGTCTCCTCTCCTGCGACAGGTAGGGACGTTAAAAATGTCAAATGTCTGCAAGATAATCAAGATGAAATGTTACCAAAATGTTGATCTTCTCAAAGTTCTCCATTATTTAACAGAATCCTCCTCTCCGGAGACAGTGGGCAGCTTTTTCTCAGCTGGTCTTTATGGCTGTCTCTTTGGAGGGCAACCGAGCTGACCTGAAAGCTCCATAATACTTACCTATGAAGCTGCAAATAGGAAATGTTACACAACTGAACAATTAGCAACCGCTGAGAAAGAGCCTCCATAGGGTTTTAAATTCTTTAAAAATATATTTATTTGCTAAGTTTATTTATTTATTTATTTATTTACAGTATTTATATTTCGCCCTTCTTTCTCACCCCGAAGGGGACTCAGGGCGGATTACAATGAACACATATATGGCAAACATTCAATGCCAACAGACAAACAACATACATTAGACAGACTCAGAGGCATTTTTAACATTTTTCCAGCTTCACGATTCCGGCCACAGGGGGAGCTGTTGCTTCACCGTCCAGTAGTGGCTGTACTTCCTCATTCCTTTCCTCGTGTTTTGCTGGCAGTTTTATGGTGTTGTAAATTAGCCTCCCGCATAAAGCGTCCCTAAATTTCCCTAATTGACAGATGCAACTGTCTTTCGGGGCTGCATAGGTCAACAGCAAGCCGGGGCTATTAATGGTCGGAGGCTTAACCCGTCCCGGGCTTCGAACTCATGACCTCTCGGTCAGTAGTGATTTATAGCAGCTGGTTACTAGCCAGCTGCGCCACAGCCCGGCCCCAGGTTTGGCACGCTGCAAGTAATACGTATTACAGAAAAAGAAAAGGCAGAAGGGAGTTGAAACAAAGGAATATACAGTACAATTCCTGTATCCGTGAGGATAGGGCCGGGCTGTGGCGCAGCTGGCTAGTAACCAGCTGCAATAAATCACTGCTGACCGAGAGGTCATGAGTTCGAAGCCCTGGTCGGGTTAAGCCCCTGACCATTAAATAGCCCGGCTTGCTGTTGACCTATGCAGCCCCGAAAGACAGTTGCATCTGTCAAGTAGGGAAATTTAGGTATGCTTTATGCGGGAGGCTAATTTAACTAATTTACAACATCATAAAACTGCCAGCAAAACACAAGGAAAGGAATGAGCAAGTACAGCCACTAGTGGACGGTGAAGCAACAGCTCCCCCTGTGGCCGGAATCATGAAGCTGGAAAAAAAATGTTAAATGCCTCTGTGTCTGTCTATATATGTTGTTTGTTGGCATTGAATGTTTGCCATATATGTGTTCATAGTAATCCGCCCTGAGTCCCCTTCGGGGTGAGAAAGAAGGGCGGAATATAAATACAGTAAATAAATAAATATGTTCTAAGGGCCTGCACAGATATCTGAAACTATGGAAAAACTGTGGATTTTGACTATATTGAGCTAGAAGCGTACAGTGGATATTAGGCTTGTGCAATCCAGGTAAACCTTGACCCATTTCATGTCCCGGCTTTTGGTGGGGCCCTGATCCGGGTTTTTTTTGGAAATGACACATGAATTACAAACAACATTTCGCACAGCCCTAGGAAATATCCTTTCCAGGCCTACTGTGATTTGGAATGTTATGTTGGAATAAGGATGAAGGAGACAGTAAGGACTATAGTGTGAAGAAGACACATAGGAAAAATAGTTAAGGGAAATTGTATATGGACTGAGAGGAACCTAGGGATGATCATGTTGTTATTTAGTGTGTCCGTTTGCTTGTTAGTTATATTCATATCCCACCTCTATATACAGTAGAGTCTCACTTATCCAAGCCTCGCTTATCCAAGTTTCTGGATTATCCAAGCCATTTTTGTAGTCAGTGTTTTCAATATATCATGATATTTTGGTGCTAAATTCGTAAATACAGTGATTACAACATAACACTCCTGCGTATTGAACTACTTTTTCTGTCAAATTTGTTGCAGAACATGATGTTTTGGTGCTTAATTTGTAAAATCATAACCTAATTTGATGTTTAATAGGCTTTTCCTTAATCCCTCCTTATTATCCAAGATATTTGCTTATCCAAGCTTCTGCCGGGCCGTTTAGCTTGGATAAGTGAGACTAATGAATAATAAAAGTAATAATATAATAGTAATAATATGATAATATACTACAATAATAATAGAATGATATAATAATATCATATATCATATATCATATTTATATACACACACACACTAGCTGTGCCCGGCCACGCGTTGCTGTGGCGAAGTATGGTGGTATGGGAAATAAAGCTTTTCCTTAATCCCTCCTTATTATCCAAGATATTTGCTTATCCAAGCTTCTGCCGGGCTGTTTAGCTTGGATAAATGAGACTCTACTGTATTGTCCAAGCCCTAGGAATTTTACATAGAAAAGAAATGGTCACTGCACAGCCAGAGGCAGCAACAGTGGCAGCAAGACGAATAAAATTATTATTATTATTTTGACATTTTTGGCATTAAATTCTACCAGAAACAAACACCTTGATTTCTTCTCCCCAAGACAGGCTCCTTATTATACCCACTACACACACGGCTATTTTATCTTCCCCTCTTTTCCCCCAGCAATGTTTCTCCCCGAAGAGTAATCAGTCAACGATATTCTGCTCATAAAATGCGCTACTATTGCTGAACACGCTGCTCTTGACTGACAACATTATCCATCATATTTACTTCACCGCAAGTGCCTTTTGTCTCAACTGTGTCTGGCCCCACGTCCTTGCATGGATGCTCTTTTCAAACTACTGTTTGGAGAATCTTCCCTCCCCATGATTTAGCTTTTTGGTGCATCTACACCAAGCATGGGCAAGCTTCAGCTCTCCAGGTGTTAGGAATTGTGGGAGTTGAGGAATATAAATAAAGTGTTGTTATTATTATTATTATTATTATTATTATTATTATTATTATTTGTATGACACAGCAAACAAGATAGATATGCTGGATTTCGTTTCACAAAATCACAAGTCAAACACTTCCCAAGTGTCTAGGACTGTGTGATGTATTATTATTATTATTATTATTATTATTATTATTATTATTATTATTATTATTTTATTGTATGACACAGCAAACAAGATAGATATGCTGGATTTCGTTTCACAAAATCACAAGTCAACACTTCCCAAGTGTCTAGGACTGTGTGATGTATTATTATTATTATTATTATTATTATTATTATTATTATTATTATATTATTATTATTATTATTATTATTATTATTGTATGACACAGCAAACAAGATAGATATGCTGGATTTCGTTTCACAAAATCACAAGTCGAACACTTCCCAAGTGTCTAGGACTGTGTGATGTATTTTCGGATGATGCTTGTAGATCCCAGTAGGGTGGCCTTTTGCAGTTGGCAGATCATAATTTTGTCAATGTCTATTGTTTCCAAATGCTGGCTGAGATCTTTTGGCACGGCACCCAGTGTGCCCATCACCACCAGGACCATCTGCACTGGTTTCTGCCAGAGTCTTTGCAGTTCAATCTTGAGGTCCTGAGAGCGGCTGAGTTTTTCCTGTTGTTTTTCGTCAATGCGACTGTCACCTGGGATGGCAACATCAATGATCCAAACCTTTTTCTTTTCCACAACTGTGATGTCTGGTGTGTTGTGTTCCAGAACTTTGTCAGTCTGAATTCAGAAGTCCCACAGTATCTTTGCGTGTTCATTTTCCAATACTTTTGCAGGTTTGTGATCCCACCAGTTCTTTGCTGCTGGGAGGTGGTACTTGAGGCATAAGTTCCAATGAATCATTTGGGCCACATAGTTGTGACTCTGTTTGTAGCCTGTCTGTGCAATTTTCTTACAGCAGCTGAGGATATGATCCATGGTTTCGTCAGTTTCCTTGCACAGTCTCCATTTTGGATCATCGGCTTATTTTGCGATCTTGGCCTGAATTGCCTTTGTCCTGATGTCTTGCTCCTGGGCTGCAAGGATCAGGCCTTCTGTCTCCTTCTTCAGGGTCCCATTCGTGAGCCAGAGCCAGGTCTTCTCCTTATCAGCTTTTCCTTCAATTTTGTCAAGGAACTTTCTATGCAATGTTTTGTTGTGCCAGCTGTCAGCTCTAGTTTGTAGTGCGGTTTTCTTGTACTGATTCTTTGTCTGCTGTGTTTTGAGGATTTACTGATTTTTGACTTCAATCAAAGCAGGTTCTTCACTTTGCTTTACATATTCTGCCAGGGCATGAATATGCTTGTTTATCATCATCATTATTATTATTATTATTATTATTATTATTATTATTATTATTGAGAAGGGAGGGGAGATTTTGCACATGACTATGAGCTAATTGTGTAAACTGTTTTTCCACTATTTTTCTTTTCAAAGGAAGTTATGAACAAGTTTTAGTAAATTTCCCTCTTTTCCAAGAACGTCTTTGAAAAATGCTGTTTTAAAGACTTTTTGCAATGTGGGGCTTATTCTTTGTAACATTTGCACATGGTTGTCTCAAACAGGAAACAAAGCGCTATTTCGTGCTCAGAGAATGCTGTTTCATGTTCAGAAGAACCACACACAATTTTTATACATAAACCACCTCCCCATTACAACCTTATCTACACAAGATACATTTTTCTGTGCAGAAACTAATACTTAGGCATAAAAATATCACTTTCCATACATAAAATCCTGTTCCCGTTGCAGAAATTAATAAAAAATATCACATTCCATACAGAAAATCCTGCTGCCTTTGCAGAAACTAATAAAAATATCACATTTCATGCAGAAAATCCTATTCCCTTTGCAGAAAATGTTATTCTCTGCTCCAATTAACCATGTGCGAATTTTTCGCAGAGTAAGTCCCGAACTGCAGAATTCTTCTCAGTCTAGGATTCTTTATATCTTTTCAATAATTGAAAAGGACGCTTTTTTTAAATCTTTTCCCAAATATTCTTGAGCATTTTTTCCATCTCTGCTCTGAGCACTTTGGGGGAAAAAATGAACAAGACAAACGGTAATGATAGAGTAAGGGAACAGGATGCCAAAGAGATGATAAATAATGACATTCAAAACAAGAAGAAGGATTTGTTTCTTTATATTTCCTATTTGTTCTGTCCTGACTTGGTTGCATCCCGTTCTGAGAAAAATATAATTATCCTGAAAAATTATTTTTCAGTCTGGGAAATAACTTTGTTGAGACAAGAAAACACTTGCTCACGGCTGACACAGCCAGCTTTATTCAGTTGTCTCTCCAGACTTATCTTTTGTTTCAATCAATTTTGTGCTTCACGGGAAGCTAGAGACACTTAACGTGTTTTCAGCAGTCACTGAACAATCTGCTTTTAAAAGAAATAACCCCAAATCCTTTGCATTGTGTCTATTCCCCACTTCCAAACACCTGTGAATATACTGCCAGAGAGGGAAAACATTTAGATACAATCAAAGGAGAAAAAGATTGCTGTGAATTGTTGAATTTTTTGAACTCTGCTTACTGATAAAGGCTTGGTTCGTGCATGTATTTAACGATAAAATATCACTGTACGCAAAGCACAGTAAACTACTCTTGAACAAAGGATGAAATAAGGTAAATAACTGGCAATTATGTCTGTTCCAGGGCTCTGAAAGAGAAACATTCGATGGCCCAATGCTTCATGGTTGGAGAACGTGGCAGAGCAAAGCAGAACAGCTACAAGTACGTGAATACGCAATGATTTAATCGCGTGAACAATTGACATTTTAAAAATCATTGTCATGAAATGTATATGCTTGACAGAGCTGAAATACCTAGTGCTAGTAAGGAGTATGCGTTGTAAAGAAGGAAGACATTTTAACTGTGAAATTACCTGTCTCCATTTTGGTATTTTCTACATTTTGCCCGGGATCTATGAATTTAGTCCCCTGATTTTAATATTGCTTGATTCATGCTCATTTTAATGATTGTTTTTATTGATGTTGATGTTTTTATTAGGTTAATTGTGTTATGGTTTTGTGATTGGTTTTTTGATTGTTGTATTGGGCATGGCCCCATGTGAGCCGCCCCGAGTCCCTTCGGGGAGATGGGGCGGGGTATAAAAATAAAGTTATTATTATTATTATTATTATTATTATTATTGACACAACGACGTTGTATGACACAGCAAACAAGATAGACATGCTGGATTTCGTTTCACAAAACCACAAGTCGAACACTTCCCAAGTGTCTAGGACTGTGTGATGTATTTTCGGATGATGCGCAGATCCCAGCAGGGTGGCCTTTTGCAGTTGGCAGATCGTGATTTTGTCAATGTCTATTGTTTCCAAATGCCAGCTGAGATCTTTTGGCACGGCACCCAGTGTGCCCATCACCACCGGGACCACCTGCACTGGTTTCTGCCAGAGTCTTTGAAGTTCAATCTTGAGGTCCTGATAGCGGCTGAGTTTTTCCTGTTGTTTTTCATCAATGCGACTGTCACCTGGGATGGCAACATCAATTATCCAAACCTTGTTCTTTTCCACAACTGTGATGTCTGGTGTGTTGTGTTCCAGGACTTTGTCAGTCTGGATTCGGAAGTCCCACAGTATCTTTGCGTATTCATTTTCCACGACCTTTGCTGGTTTGTGATCCCACCAGTTCTTTTCTGCTGGGAGGTGGTACTTGAGGCATAAGTTCCAATGGATCATTTGGGCCACACAGTTGTGCCTCTGTTTGTAGTCTGTCTGTGCAATTTTCTTACAGCAGCTGAGGAGGTGATCAATGGTTTCGTCAGCTTCCTATTATTATTATTATTATTATTATTATTATTATTATTATTATTATTATTATTCTGATGGCCTGATGAGATCATCTAGATGGCCTTCGAGGGTTCCTTTCATTACCAATGGTCTTATGAGACCATCTAGATGGTCTTTGGAGGTCTCTTTGCTTACCTATGGTCTTATGAGATCGTCTAGATCAGGGGTCCCCAAACTAAGGCCCATGGGCCGGATGCAGCCCTCCAAGGTGATTTACCTGGCCTCTGTCCTAAACTTTAGACTTAGGGTTGACCTAACTCTGAAATGACTTGAAGGCACACAACAACAACAATCCTAATTTTGGACTATTTCATCATAGTCTGGCCCCCCAACAGTCTGAGGGACTGTGAACCAGCCCTCCACTTAAAATGTTTGAGGACCCCTGCTTTAAATCACTCACAGAATATTTACTTTCGGACATTCAAAGCAGACTCGTGAAGCAGACACCGGCGTGTTGATTTATGGGAGGAAGGTTATCCTCTCAGCACAAAGAGATAAAAGTTTATTCATTAAACCAAAGTGTAGATTCTGCAAAGACGGGGGAGTCTGCTGTTTTGATGGGTTTATTAATTTTTTGTTTGGTTTTCTTTCCCAACATGCATCCTTGTTTAAACCCTTGGCCACATTTATTGAGCCATTCTCCTTTTATTAGCTTTTAATGGGTTTGGAGTCCACACATGCTCAAGGAAAGCACAAAACCATTCATCACAGCCATCATATCTTTAGGAGCATTGGACATATAGTTTCTTATGTTTTTTTTCCTTTTAAATATTTTTCCTTCCAGTTAGGTGGCTTTTATATTGCTTGATGTGGTCTGTCCTGATGTAATTTGTTTGTACGAGGGTTGAATGAAAAGTAATGCCTCCACCTTTCTTTACTTGGGTTTGGATGAGAATATTTTAATAAATCAAATGCAGAAATAATCCTTAGAATGTGCTCTTTAACTACCACTATTCACTTTTCCACACTCAGTTGACACTCAGTTTCCGCAACCAGTGTCTCACAGTGCCCATTGTGCACATATCTTCCGATAGCCAAGCCAAGCAATAATATGACTTACATATTCTTGTGAAATGCCGATGATGCTTGAAATTTCTCTCTGAGTGATACGACGATCGTCCTGAATCAATCTGTCAACCTTTTGCTTGTGAAACTCGGTGGTTGCTGTCACAGGACATCCAACTCTTTATTTGTCATACAAGTCAGATGTTCCCACCTCAACATCTTCAAACTTACTCACCCAATGACACACAGGACTCACATCAACACAATCCCCATAAACAGCTTGAATTCTCTGATGTCTCTCCTTTGGAGTGACACCTTCTGCTGTCAAGAATTCAGTGACTGCACGTTGCTTAAGTCGCATTGACCGACCGTCTGTGCAGGGTTGCATACTTCACACTTTAACAACACAACCGTTCAATGCTAAGACTTCCCGCCAAATGGAACTGTAGAGGAGAGTCTACTGAACAAGCCGGTATCCGCCGCATACCGGTACGGTCATCTGTTGAGGAGTTACGGAGTTACTTTTCATTCAACCCTCGTATTTCTTTCTTTTTGGCATTGCATGTTTGCCATACATGATAGAAACCGCCCTGAGTCCCTTTGGGGATATATATTGGCCTACAAATATTAATATAGTATTTTTGTTATTATTGTTATTGTTGTTCATGTTATTCATGGACCTCAAGGGCTCCGCGGAGCACACTCTGAGAACCGCTGCTCCAGACAGTTCTTCTGAGAGTCCTACTTCTAGAACGTGAAGGATTACTCCTCTCTCATAGTCATTTCCAACCATTGATGTTCAACGGACATGCCACCTCTGATGCTGGATATAGCAACCAGCTATCATGATAAAAAAAGCCATTGATCGATAGCCATTGAGTTGAGTTATCCTCTGTGAGGAGCTAATAACGACTGCCACCAATTTGTAAAGATGCAACCACCAAAAACTCAGAGAGGAGACCTTTTACTTTTTTTTCTTTCTTCTTCTTATTCACTTTAGATGGTAACGTAACTTGGTTTATAATATATGCGGCAGAGGCTTAGATGTTGGAAGAACAATAACAAGTTTATTCAGGCACAGAGCTTAGTGATTACAATATTGTTTCTCACTTGGAGGTATTTTTATTAACAGTTACAATACTAGAATGAGCTGAGTCAAACTCTCTAAAGTGTCACTTCTTTTACTTAAAGTAGTTAGAACTTCTTTCTCTGCTACTTTTAAACTACAGTCACCCCTGTGATACACGATCACAGATTCTCTTCCTTACCAGGACACAGACTACATTAAATAAGTCACCAAACTTATTTTATACCGACTCAAAATGAACAATTGAGTCTCCTTGATCCCCTCAACCTAGGACCAATCTTCCCTGTGCCTCATCAGAGCACAGACTGACTCTCTTTTTTAAACTCTGCACTTCTTCAACAAAACAGCAGTTGGCTCTGCCTACTTCTCCATGGCAACCAACCTCTGAGTGCTGAGATGCAACAACTGTAATACTTACCCTTTTAAAACACAAACACACAATTAAACATAACATCTGTAAACCAAAGATTCGTACTTCATTACATCCTTCAATACACTGAATAAGATAAGCATTTATATCATGACAAGGAGAAAGTGCTGAGCAGTGTCAAGAGAGCTCAAGAGACATCCAAACATCTGAGGATGGGTTTTGGAATAAATTATGAAAGCAGACTCAATCCACTTCTAGGGCTGGTTTCAGACTCCAGGAAACCTCTGAGCTCCTCACAATCTTAATGAAGCAAAACTCCCAAGTTAGCTTAAGCTTTGAAAGTAGAAAATTATCTCTCCTATTTTAACACGCTGAGATCAAAACTCAGCACAATTCTGAGGAACATCAGGTAACGTGGTCCAGAGATACAACATTTGTTATGGAGGCACACCAGCTCTCTGTGGGTTTAGGCAATAATCTTAGGAAAAGGTCACTTCTTGCTTCAGGCTCAGAGGAGAGCCATTACAGAGCAAATGGTTGAGATTAATCAGAAATAAACTGTGAGGGCATGATAAATGGACTACAGATTATCTGTACCACTAATTGGGCATGGCAATTAGATTTCATTAATGAAGATTAAGAAGTTAAACACCTTGGTGAACCATTCTCAATTCCACCTTGGGCAAGTGTTTGAAACACCCAGGAAACTAGGATTTTGGACAAAGGAAAAGAGCAGATGGAATAGGAAATTATAAATAAATAAATAAATAAATAAATAAATAAACAAACCAATAATTCATAGAGATTATACAAATTTCCATCCAATCTAGCCAGAATCTTCTTCTGTTTTCTTCTTATGGAAACCTGCCCATTGGCAGATTTCTATAAAATACTAGCTGTGCCCGGCCACGCGTTGCTGTGGCAAAGTATGGTGGTAAGGGAAATAAAGTATTGAGGAATTGGTGGTAGTTAAGGTAAAGGGTAAAGGTGTGGAGTCCAGATAATCCAGTTCAAAGCAGATAATAAAATATTATATGGGTTATATAGCTGTGTGGAAGGGCCTTGAGTCTACACTGCCATCTAATCCAGTTAAAATCTGATAATCTGTATTTTATAGGCAGTGTGAAAGAGGCCTAAGTGAGGCGTAACTCTGCCTGTCCCCTGGGTGAGTGGGTTACTAGGAGACCAAGTGTGCAGAGCTTAGCCTTCTAACTGGCAGCAATTGGATAAAAACAATTCTTCCTCTCCCTCTAATTAGGACTTTATTTTTCTTTTCTTTTTGTTGTATCAACCTAGAGGCATGGATGATGGGTTGTGTTGTCAATTTTCGAGGTTGTGGGGTGTTTAGTTTTGTTGTTTTGGCGGTCACCAGGATTCCATCACTCATATAGATTATTCTTAGTTCCAGGATGGAATATTTTATGTTTCCATTGTATTCCTTGTTGCCTTCAGTCAGGTAAATCATTTCTAAAGAAAAGTTCCACCTGTTCTTATTACTTTAGAGATTAGTTCTTTAGAATTTCCTTGGAAATCAGTCCCATTCAACATGCCACTGGGAAATCAATACACGTCTTGAAAACAGGGCTGTGAAATGATGCAAGAATTATTAGCTGATTAATCACCTGCCTTCTTACTGATGTATTGATTGCATTTAAGTAGATTTGAATATGGTGAAAACTTTCACAAATTTGCTTTTGTGAAATAAGGAAGGAAATGGAAAGAACGTTGCGGATTTAGGCAAAAGACAAGATGATACCTACTCCATTCCATCGGCAAAAGCCAGACAGCCATCAATTGACTCCCACTTCCATTAACAACAAGATAATATTATCTTCCCTTGATCACTGCTAGTTGACCACATTTTCTATGTTGTGGATATTCTATAGCATCATGCTAACTTCAAGACCTGCCAGGAGAAGCTTTACCTCCTTGACTGAAATTCAGTATGAGTATTCCTTATCTGAATTGCATGGAATGTATTTTGGATTTCTTTCCATATTTCGGAATACATGCATTTGCATATGTGGACATAATGAGATTTCTTGGAGATGGGACACATACACACATAGTCTCAAGGTGATTTTATACAATAACTTTAAATAATTGTTGTTGGCCAGTCGCCAGAGGCGGATGGTTTAATTGATGATTTTGAGAGGATTGTGAGCTTTCTTATGGCACAAAGTGATTAGCCCTCAAGTCTGGGAAATGATGGCTCTCTCTGTGAGAAAACCAGCTTGGAAAGTGCAGGGCTTCAAGGGCATTCAGAGGAGTCAGAAGAAGCAACAGCAGATAAGGAATTAAGGGAAGAGCTGAGTGTTAAGGAGGATTCCCATGTGAGCCCACTTGCAGCTACGGAGATCAAGAAATGTCTTTGTTTACAAATGAGAGCCTAAAATAGATTGCGCCATTCAGAGAGATTATGTAAGAAAATTGAGAAAGAAATTCACGGGAAACAGAATGCTTTCATGGGTGTCTATTAAGCAACAAGTTGTTTACCATAAGTTCAGTTCAGGCAACGCTGCATTAGAGTGAGAAGCTAAGCCTGAGTTCTCTTGTTCCTGATTCAAGTCAAGCTTTGGTTTTGGATTTTATATATCCTGGAAGTTTTCTATGTTCCTGTTCATATATTCCTGCTGAAGTTTCACTACTTATATCTTCATGATTGTGGACTTACGCTGTATCTGTGATTCTTGGCTGTTCCTGGACTTTATCACTTTTGGAACTTCATTTGGATTATTATTTGATTCTCCCCTTTTGCTAAAGCTTTTTGGATTGTATATCTTCCTTTCTTATTTCTGATTTGTATATGCTTTTTATATGTTTTTTTACAATACACTGTTTGCTTATATTCCCGGACTCTTGTGTGATGAAGTGGTCATAGGTGTTTCCAGGCCTGGAGTGCAACAATAACTGTGCGCATGAAACAACATTTGTGCACATCGAACTTTGAGAACGCAATGGTGTCGGCATCTCAGCCACCTATGTGAACGATTTTAGGCTTTGGAATATTTCATAATAAGGAAAGGTCAACCTGGATTATATAATGTACAAGATACAAAACCAATCATTGTAGGAAAATTAAGTTTTCATGTACAGTGTTCCCTCACTACTTCGCGGTTCACTTTTCGTGGATTCGCTGTTTTGCGGTTTTTCAATAAACTCTAAAAGATTATCATAAATCATAAAAAATTACAATTTTAATCAGGAAGGAAGGAAGGAAGAAGCTGAAAGGAGAGAAAAGGAGCCCAAGTGGCAACGGGAGGAGAAGGAGGCGATTTATTGACACATGATTGGTTGATAAAGACTTAAAACAGTAGTCAACGACTAATTTTCAATTTCATTTTATTTTTTATATTTAATTTTTATATATACTGTATCTTTTTTTCTTTTTCTCTTTTCTTTTTTTCTTCATTTTTTCCTTAGTTTTGTTTAGCCTTTTGTATGGGTTTTTCTCTATTTTTATTCTCTACTAGTTGTGCCCGGCCACGCGTTGCTGTGGCTAGGATTTAATTTTTCTTTTCTTTTTGTTGTATGAACGTAGAGGCGTGGATGAGAGGTTGTGTTGTCAATTTTCAAGGTTGTGGGGCGTTTAGTTTAGTTGTTTTGTCCAGTGCCGTGATTCCATTACCCTTATATATATATACTAGCTGTGCCTGGCCACGCGTTGCTGTGGCAAAGTGGTGGTGGTATTGGTTAAAAATTGTTGTGTAATTTTTATTTGACTTTATTTGCATTTTTTAATTAATTTTATTGTAAGTTATATTTTATTATATTTTATTATTTTCTTGTATTATTTTTAGTTATTTTCTGTTATTATAGTATTTTATTGTATTAATCTTTTATTGTAAGTTATCTTTTTATTTATTATATTTTATTATTTTCTTGTATTATTTTTAGTTATTTTCTGTTATAGTATTTTATTGTATTAATCTTTTAGTGTTTTTAATTATTTTTTAGTGTTTTTTATTGGGTTGCTAGGAGACCAAGTTGGAGGAGCTTAGCCTTCTAACTGGCAGCAATTGGATAAAAGCAATTATTCCTCTCTCTCTCTAATTAGGACTTGATTTTTCTTTTCTTTTTGTTGTATCAACCTAGAGGCGTGGATGATGGGTTGTGTTGTCAAATTTCGAGGTTGGGGGGCCTGTAGTTTTGTTGTTTTGTGGGTCGCCATGATGCCATCACTCTTTTATATATATAGATTACAAAATATAGAAAGCATGGCACATTGCCTGTTAAGGGTTTTGGCCCTTTTTTGGTGTTGTGATTGTATTTTTTTGTGTGATTGTGTTGTATCTTACTGGAGGCATGGATGATGGATTGTGTTGCCAATTTTAGAGTTTGGGGGGTGTTGGGTTTTGTTGTTTTGTGAGCCGCCGTGATGCCAAAAGCCTTTTATATATATATATATAGGTAGAATTATTCTATCTTTTCACCCACCTTTCCTATCAGAAAAGTTGTTCTCACACTTTCACTGTATACAATATTTGAAACTCTAATAAATTATTTTTTAAAAAGACTTAAAATAGTGTATAACTACTAAAATAATGTATAAATATTAAAATAAATATAGTGTCCCTACTTCGCAGATTTTCACTTATTGCGGGTGGTCCTGGAACCTAACCCCCGCGATAAGTGAGGGAACTCTGTAATTCGAAATATTATATGTGGTGGTATTTTGAGTGAGCGGGGTCCATAATGGCTAGAACTGTGTCTGCAGGTTTGGCATCTGTTGTTCTGGCAAGATCTTGTCGCACTCCGGGTGGTTGTTGTGTTCTGCAGACGTATATACACCTGGGCAGCTTTCCTTGCAAATCCGTAGACGAATCCCCTTGTGCTGCCACTAATCTAATTACGAGGGGAAACCTTCTGTAGCTTTGTGCTCGGTGAAAAGACCCAGATGGCCACATTCACTGGAATGCTGTCAGTCTTTCCTTGTGTTGCATTAACATTGCCATCTGCAGCTGATAGGAAACCTGCTGCAGGCGGAAACCTGGCCCGGCGGCGGAAGTAAATTTCTCATGCCACACTAGGAGGTCTGGCATCGGATAAAGTAATGGGTTAGCCATGCTTCGGAGTAGTAAGCCTTCACCTGAATGCTTTCTGTTTGCAAACAGACTTCCTTTAAAACCAGCATGCCGTTGCTTTGGCTGAAGAGAAATGGCATTTACTGTATATACTCGAGTATAAGCCTAGTTTTTCAGCCCTTTTTTTTAAGAATGAAAAAGCCCCCCTCGTCTTATACTCGGGTGAGGGTCGTGGTTGGCTTATATTTGGGTCAGCTTATACTTGAGAATATATGGGACATTTATTATTTTTCTCTATTATTATTGGTATGATTACATTTATTATTTTTCTGTATTATATTTTTTAAAAATATTTTTTATTGAAGTTTTACCTTATAAGATAGAGTAAATTAACATCGAAAGAGTGAGAACATTTGATTATATAGAAAGTAGGAAAACTGAGATTAAAAAAGGATCAAAAAGGGAGAGAGAGAGAGAGAGAGAGAGAAAACCAAAAACCATAAACAAAGTGAAAGTGTCTATATTTATATAAAAAAGAAAAATAAATAAATCTGAACAAATGGCGATATAAAAATGCAAAAGTACTTGGCAAAGAAACACACCAAAAAACAATTATTATTGCTACTATTACATTTATTTTACTTTATTATTATTATTATTATTATTATTATTATTATTATTATTATTATTACATTTATTATTTCACTCTGATCTTATTATTATTATTGCATTTATTATTTTACTATATTTATTATTACAGTAGAGTCTCACTTATCCAAGCTAAACGGGCCGGCAGAAGCTTGGATAAGCGAATATCTTGGATAATAAGGATTAAGGAAAAGCCTACTAAACATCAAATTAGGTTATGATTTTACAAATTAAGCACCAAAACATCATGTTATACAACAAATTTGATAGAAAAAGTAGTTCAATGCGCAGTAATGTTATGTTGTAATTACTGTATTTACGAATTTAGCACCAAAATATCACGATATATTGAAAACATTGACTACAAAAATGGCTTGGATTATCCAGAACGTTGGATAAGCGAGTGTTGGATAAGTGAGACTCTACTGTATTACATTTATTTTACTCTATTTTTATTATTAATATTAATACATGTATTATTTAACTCTGATCTTATTATTATTATTGCATTTATTATTTTACTCTATTTATTATTACATGTATTATTTTCCTGTATTTATTATTATTATTATTACATGTATTATTTTACTCTATTATTATTAAAAGGATACATAAGCAAATTTACATTGAAGACGATGAGAATCATGATTGGATCAGAGTTGGACAGTCTTATCTTAAATTTGAGCTTGATGTAAATATTCAAAAACATTTAACCTACAGATGCCTCAATTCATGTAATTTTATTGCTATCTATTTTTATTTCTGAAATTTACCACCCTCGGCTTATACTGGAGTCAATGTTTTCCCAGTTTTTTGTGGTAAAATTAGGTGCCTCGGCTTATATTCGGGTCGGCTTATACTCGAGTATATACGATATATGGATCCCACTGTCAGATGGAGCTTTCAGAAGTGATTTGCTCAAGCTCTTATCTTTTTAATGCACTGCTTCTTAAAAGTGGGTCATAAGAAGGACCAAGATCTTAGAAAAATTAAGGCATCGGTTTGAATCCATTCTGTGGCGGCCTTAGCTGGTATTCCTACCAATGCAAATGCAACAATATATTAGAGATACAACTTTGAATTTCTGGATGATGTTAAATTACTTGATTAAAAAACCCATGCGCCCAATTAACTAAAATATGCCCTGGTTCATCGGGTCGTTGATTAAAAAAATAAAATATATATATAATCTAAAAGAGCACCACGGGGCAGCAATCCATTAATGGCTATCTGATTAATGATTAACCGATGGATGATGAATGGCTAACTGCTTGATGATTTAATGCATAATCAATTAGTTAAATGAATTGATTAGAGGCTCTCTTGTTTGATTAGGCAAAATATGCTCTGATGAATTACCGTATATATTCGAGTATAAGCCAACCCGAATATAAGCTGAGGCACCTAATTTTACCACAAAAAAAACTGGGAAAACATTGACTCCAGTATAAGCCGAGGGTGGTAAATTTCATAAATAAAAATAAATACCAATAAAATTACATTAATTGAGGCATCAGTAAGTTAAATGTTTTTGAATATTTACATAAAGCTCAAATTTAAGATAAGATTGTCCAACTCTGATTAAATCATTATTCTCATCTTCTTCAATGTAAATGTGCTTATGTATCCTTTTAATAATAATAGAGTAAAATAATACATGTAATAATAATAATAATAATAATAATAATAATAATAAACATACAGGAAAATAATACATGTAATAATAAATCAATAGGAGTCTAGTGTCCAGATCCATAAATCCTCGTATGTCTTTCACCATTCTGGAGAAAGCAATTAATAAAAATATTTTTTAAAAAGAATCAGGAAAATTTTTTAAAAAGAGGATTTTCTTCCTTACCAGAAGAAAAATTGATGACCCTGCCATCAATGTTCCCAAATGAAAAAGAAAGCCATGTTTTATGCTCACGCCACAGCCCACAGCAATGGTCTACGGCCAGGTCGGCAAAGCAGATCTCTGAAGTCCATTGCCACATAAATATAGGCTCCTTCCAAGTCTCATTACCTTTAATGGGCTCCCCAAGGCTTAGCTTATAAGGGAAGTTGTCATAAAGGGAATTAGGAATCCCGTCTTTTTCTCAGTTTAATATGGTTTCCCCTCTTTGTAAAAATGTATGCACCTCTGACGCAAAAAGGAAAAGAAACTAGCATTAGTTGGCATTCATTACCATTCATTTGCTCAGAAGAAAACGCTAGGTATTTTTCATGTGCTTTGAAGTAAAGGTAATGAGAAGAAGGGAAAAAAATGATTTGACCGTTTAGAAAATCCCTATTAGCTTTGGAATCGTTAACTTAACTAAAGAGATAAAAGCTAGCAAAATGTCAACCGTTCCATAGCTCCTATTAAAAATTTAAAACCTGTTCTTCCATCGAATATGGAGAATAGGCTTCACTCTTCAATGGAGATAAAGTGGTGTCAAGGTGTACTAATTCTTCAGTGTAGAGGCATCCTTGCTTACTCAGTGATATCTCGCAAAGCGGGCACAAGACTCCTTTGAGTATGAAAAGTCTTAAAATGGAAGAAATAGAGCTCCAAAAAATAAGAAATGGGGATGAACTATGGCAGCCTTCTTACAGGCCATTGTAGTCCTTGAAGAGGAACTGAGTCCTTCAAGAGTTATCTTCAGACCGAATTTCTTGCTTTGGGAGGTAAAGCATTTAAGGTTCAAATCCCAGTGGGGAGCATATTTCGAAACCGTAAAATAAACTCGCTGGAGAGACTGAGGTCCCCACATCTATACTTCAAGAGTGGATGTTTAAAAGTCTCCAGAAACACTTGGAAACTTTGTACAGATTTTCAGAGGAGTTTTTGCAAGATATAGCAAAAGACAGACAACCGCTGTGTATGGGTCTTCCAATGGGTTAAAGAGGGCGAGAGTGAATATTTTGCACAATGGGCCCTCAAGTCTGGGGAATGATGTTTTTTTCTGTGAGAAAACTGGCTTGGAAAGTGCAGTGCTTCAAGGGCATTCATGGGAGTTAGAAGTAGCAACAGTAGATAAGGAATTGAATGAAGAGTTGAGCAATAAGGAGGGTTCTCATGGGAACCCACCTGCAGCTACGGAGATCAACAAAGGTCTTCATTTACAAATCAGAGCTGAAAATAGATTGTGTTGTTTAGAGAAAATACGTGGGAAAGTTGTGAAAGAAATTCATGGGAAACAGAATGCTTTCATGGGTGTCTATTAAGCAACAAGTTGTTTAGTGGAGGGAAAGTTGGAAAGTGCAGGGCCTAAAGGGCATTCAGAGGAGTCAGAAGAAGCAACAACAGATAAGGAATCGAGGGAAGAGCTGAATGATAAGGAGGAGTCCCATGGGAGCCCACCTGCAGCTATGGAGATCAAAAAATGAATTTGTTTACAAATGAGAGCCTAAAATAGATTGCGTCATTGTAAGGTTCTCTTCTCCCAGTTGTGCTGTGGTCCATCTTCCAAAGAAAAGCACCAAGACACACGCGGGTAGATTCCAACAAGTTTTTATTGTACCGAATGCCAGAACCTTCCTTTGTCCCACATATATAGGGACTCCCACATACCAGAGGGTAATTGATGTTTTATGGCCGGCCTGTTTTATGGCTGGCATCTGTTCCATGTCAGCCAAACAGAGATATCAAGGATTGGAGATCATGACAGAGAGATTACGTAAGAAAATTGGGAAAGAAATTCATGGGAAACAGAATGCTTTCATGGGTGTCTATTAAGCAACAAGTTTATTTATTTATTTATTTATTTATTTATTATTCAAACTTATATGCCGCCACTCCCCTAGGGCTCGGGGCAGCTTACAAGAAGTTGTTTACCTTAAGGTCAGTTCAGGCAACAATGCATTAGAGTGAGAAGCTAAGCCTGAGTTCTTTCGTTCCTGGTTTAAGTCAAGCTTTGATTTTGGATTTAATATACTCTGCAAGTTTTCTATGTTCCTGTTCATGTACTCCTGTCCAAGTATTACTAGTTATATCTTCCTGATTGTGGACTTACGCTGTATCTGTGATTCTTGGCTGTTCCTGGACTTTATCACCTTTGGAACTTTATGAGACATTTGGATTATTGTGTGGTTCTCACCTTTGCCAAACCTTTATTGGATTATATATCTTCCTTTCTTATTCCTGGTTTTTATATGCTTTTATATGTGTTTTTCAACAAACTGCTTGCTTATATTCCTAGATTATTGTGTGATGCAGTGTTCATAGGTGTTCCCAAGCCTGGAGTAAAGCATTGTTTTTGGTATGCATTTATACTCACATTGGCATCCTCTACCCAACTGCAGAAGATGAAGGAAAAATTCTGCTAGGCATGAATTCCCAACAAGTAATGGAGGAGTGATTAATTATTTGAAGGAAGAGCCCATGTGCTAGGTAGAGCACTCCGAAGACTGGCTTCCTATGGAGATAAAAGAAGCAATCTCATTAGCCTGAGTCGGCAGGGAGTCCGTTAAACTCAAGCTCACCATCCCTCATGTTGCCCCACCTGTTAAGCCCCAGAACATTATTTGGAAGGTCAGGACCAAAAGCCCCATATTGAGCTCCAAATATAGTGATCTTTCAGAGCAAATAGGCACAGCTGGGTTTCAGAACAAGCTCAGGAGACAAACTGCAATATATTATATCTACAGAGTGTGAAGGGGGAAGATGAAATAATTCCATCGGATGAACCTGCCCTGCAGTTTCCCTGCCCTATAGATTATTGTACTGGAGAGATGTCGCAAGGAAGGTGTCAATTGCGAAGAAAAATGCCTTCCTTTCCTCATTTGTCATACCTGGCTAGTAGGACTGTGTGATCGATAAAAACAGCTTCAAAAGTTATTACAAAATTAGGGATGCTGGCGTTTTGTTTCTAAAGCGATTCTAAAATATAGTTAGTTAACATTTCGTTACTATAACGAGAGTCACAAAATTTCGTTACTTTTTCATTATAGTAATTGTGCAAGTGGGGAAAATTCAGGGTCTCCTTTCTCCCTCATCTTTACGGCTATTGGAGTGAAACTTGCTACAATCACCACTGTGAGCCCATCAAGTTTCAGAATGTTTCGTTTATCCACAGATTTATGGGGAATTTTCAAAGTTTTTATAAACAATGTTTTTTTTAAAAAGAAAACTGCAAGAGTGATCTCCTTGAATTTTCTTTCCTTTGGAAAGTTTCTGAGATTTACAAAATTAAAATGAAAAAGTATTGGGTAAGTTTAGATTGTGAATGTGTTGTCGAAGGCTTTCATGGCTGGGATGACAGGGTTGTTGTATGTCTTTCGGGCTGCATGGCCATGTTCCAGAAATATTCTCTCCTGACGTTTCGCCCACATCTATGGCAGGCATCCTCAGAGGTTGTGAGGCATGGAGAAACTAAGTAAGGAAAGGAAAGAATATATATCTGTGGAGAGTCCGGGGTGTGGCAAGGGTCCTTTGTCACTGGGAAGCCAGTATTAATGTTTCAGTTAATCACCCTGTAAAGATGTCATGATCATTGTGTTTTATTCATGATTGCTATGTTTAGGTTGACTGTTTAAAGTTATATATTTCAGCTATTCTTATACAGAAGCTGGGAGCCTCTAAGGCATGGCCAGGAAAAGGGGCGTGGCTTCACCTTGCTGGTGGAAGCCTTAGAATTCAAAATTTAGCAGTTGGAATTTGGCAGTTGGAGTTTGTCGGTTGAGCAGAGCAGTTGGTTCTATTCAGTGGGAAAGGAGTGTGATCGAAATAAAGAGATTGTGGGAGGAAGTTGAGCAGCTAGAGAGTTTTAGCGGAGAAGGGCTAAAATTAAAGTTGCTGAGCCTTTAGTAGGAATAACTAAAGAGCTGAGGTTACATCCCTAAGTCATAGAAGGACTAGGGTTAACCAGTTAAACTCCCCAGTCCAAGTTTGATCGGGTACAGATCAATTAAGTTCAAGAAGGACAGTATTCCTAACTGAAAGAAACAAGTCTTATAAAGCTAATACCATACTAAGCTCAGTGAAATGATTGAAAAGTCTTGCAACACTTACTGTACAGAAGTAACATCGTTCAACTTAAGTTATAACATTCTTGCAACCATCAAGCTTTGTACTATAAATAAACAAGTTACTGTTTCTTCAAATGTTGCTTATTATTTGAGCAAAGCATCTTTCAAAGGTGGTGGCAGCGACAACATAGAAAAGTGAAATACATAGAGGTAGAAGGTGAACCCTTCGCATTTTGGTGGCAGCGGTGGGATCCAAAAAGGTTCCATCCCTGTCATCACATCAAGTCTTCACATTAATTGGTGGCAGCGGTGGGATCTGAAGGGATTCCATTCTCTGCCACGTCAAGTCTTCACACACCCTAATTAGCATTGGAAAGGTTTTGTCTCTTGCCTGGGGTCAACTTCAACAGAAAGCAAGAAATCATGAAAATGAACAAAATCTGGCTACCAGTATTAAAAAACTCTAAAATCAAACAGTAGATGGGAACCAACACTCTGAGGGCAGAGGGCAGCTAATGACTGAACAAAGGATGCCCCCAGGCAAGAGACAAAACCTTTCCAATGCTAATTAGGGTGATTAACTGAAACATTAATGCTGGCTTCCCAGTGACAAAGGACTCTTGCCACACCCTGGACTCTCCACAGACATTTCTGTGGAGACATTTCTACTAGACATTTCTAAGAGGCATTCAAGGGTTAATCTCCTTGAGCACTAATACGTCTAAAAGCATTTATTATAACCATAAACATATTAATAGGCATCTATTAAATTCATAATGGGAAATAGATTTGTATTAGCATAGTTGTTTATTAAAACATTATGGCAAGGATTATTTCTCCATTGATTGAGCGGTTGGGCGTTCGCATTGTCAACCTTTCTTAGAAATAATAATAATACTAAAGGGCACAAATCTTTTCTTTGCTATTAACGGAAAAGAAGAAGCGGTGCCTATTAGTTAATGTCAATAAACAATTAATGTGATTTACTCGTCTGGAAAGTGTTCTTGAAAGTTCCAATCATGTTCAGATGGGTAAGTAGGTTTTTTCTCTCTCTAAGCAAATCCAAAAAAAGTAATTATAAGAGAGAACTAAATCAGCCAGTGTTGATGGAAAGTCATTTGAAAGGTCTTTAAATCACTAGGAAAGTCTCTCAGATGGAATCAGGACTTTTGACGTCTGGAAGTTGCTTGAATTAAGACATGCAACATTCCTGTGTATCGTGGTTCCATTTGTGGACGAGAAACAGAGATACTTTTGAAGATGCTGGGTCCCTTTTTTATTAGTTTTATGTGTCATAAGATGATTTTTAGCATTGCTTCGTGAACAATTCATAGGAACTCCTGCAAAGGCCAGATTTGATGAAATTGCTTCTTTGATGGACACTTCTTATGGTGAAGTATGAGGGCTATCCAGAAAGTAGATTATGTTTTGGAATTAAAAATGAACAAAGTATAGGAGAAATTTTTTTACCATATGCAGTTGAAAGCCACATCCAAATACCACTTCTCAACATAGTCACCATTGAAATCTAGGCAGTTATCATAGCAATGAATGAGCTTGGCAACTCCTTCCCCACAAAACTCTGCCGCTTGCATCCTCAACGCAGCGATGATGCACAGCTGCGGGAAGATGCGGGGAGATGGTGGCGGGATACAAAAATAAAGTTATTATTATTATTATTATTATTATTATTAGTAGTAGTAGTAGTAGTAGTAGTGGATAGTAAACAAAAGGTGTCAGTATATGGTGGGCCAAATGGAATTCGAAATTATGGATGTAAAATTAAATGATTCAAAAGGTAATGAAAATAGAATGCAAGAAGTTGAAGAAAAATGGAACCGGGTCAAGAATTATATTATGAATAAGTCTAGAGATCAGGCCATAAGAAATAGGATACAAATGTTATATAGTATGTAAATCTAGAAGGGTTGTCTCAATCAGGATTAATATGTAAAAGAAAATAATCCTCGTGGTGGTGGTGGGAATTGTAAATCTTGTGTATGTGTATGTCCTAAAATAATAACAATAAATTATTATTATTTTATTATGACACAGCAAACAAGATAGACATGCTGGATTTCGTATCACAAAATCACAAGTCAAACACTTCCCAAGTGTCTAGGACTGTGTGATGTATTATTATTATTATTATTATTATTATTATTATTATTATTATTATTATTATTTTATTATGACACAGCAAACAAGATAGACATGCTGGATTTCGTATCACAAAATCACAAGTCAAACACTTCCCAAGTGTCTAGGACTGTGTGATGTATTTTCGGATGATGCGTGCAGATCCCAGTTGGGTGGCCTTTTGCAGTTGGCAGATCGTGATTTTGTCAATGTCTATTGTTTCCAAATGCCAGCTGAGATCTTTTGGCACGGCACCCAGTGTGCCCATCACCACCGGGACTACCTGCACTGGTTTCTGCCAGAGTCTTTGAAGTTCAATCTTGAGGTCCTGATAGCGGCTGAGTTTTTCCTGTTGTTTTTCTTCAATGTGACTGTCACCTAGGATGGCGACATCAATGATCCAAACCTTTTTCTTTTCCAAAATTGTGATGTCTGGTGTGTTGTGTTCCAGAACTTTGTCAGTCTGGATTCGGAAGTCCCACAGTATCTTTGCATGCTCATTTTCCAATACTTTTGCAGGTTTGTGATCCCACCAGTTCTTTGCTGCTGGCAGGTGGTACTTGAGGCATAAGTTCCAATGGATCATTTGGGCCACATAGTTGTGCCTCTGTTTGTAGTCTGTCTGTGCGATTTTCTTACAGCAGCTGAGGATATGTTCAAAGGTTTCGTCATCTTCCTTCACAGTCTGCATTTTGAGTCATCAGCTGATTTTTTCGATCTTGGCCTTAATTGCCTTTGTCCTGATGTCTTGCTCCTGGGCTGCAAGGATCAGGCCTTCTGTCTCCTTCTTCAGGGTCCCATTCGTGAGCCATAGCCAGGTCTTCTCCTTGTCAGCTTTTCCTTCAATTTTGTCAAGGAACTTTCCATGCAATGTTTTGTTGTGCCTGCTGTCAGCTCTAGTTTGTAGTGCGGTTTTCTTGTACTGATTCTTTGTCTGCTGTACTTTGAGGAGTTTCTGATGTTTGACTTCAATCAAAGCAGGTTCTTCACTTTGCTTTACATGTTCTGTCAGGGCATGTTGTTGTTATTGTTGTTGTTGTTGTTGTTGTTGTTGTTGTTCTCCTGCTCCTGCTCCTGCTCCTGCTCCTGCTCCTGCTCCTCCTCCTCCTCCTCCTTCTTCTTCTTCTTCTTCTTCTTCTTCTTCTTCTTCTTCTTTCACCAGTCTTGAAGAACAGTAAGCCAGGAAATGGGAGCTATCAGGTGGGCTTCATTTGATCTTTCAGAAGTTTTGGAACTACTATTTTCTCCTGTCGTGATGAGGGCAAATGGGAATTGCAAGTCCAACAAAATCTAGGGAGGCATCTTTCTCTAGTGTGCATCCCAGTTTGAGTTAATGAAAAAATACTACTGGGAAGGGAGCTGGAGGGATCAGGTAATGGGGAGCCAATATGTAAGAATGAGGAATATTATGTAGAGAGAACAAGGGAGTATTTCTGTTTTATCACCTCCCTTGGAGGCCTCAAATGGAGGTTTCTCTTGAATAATATGGTAAATGCAACAAATATTTAATGCACAAAGCTATTAGAGGTAATGGAAGTGTGTGGCTGAGAATCCATCTGAAGAGTTGTTTTGCCTGATGAAGTGTGCAGGCTGTTGCGGAGAGAGAATATTCTTCTGACGCTGTTTGTAATGATACTTTAAGAGAATTTTGGAGGCATCAGGCTTCAAAGTGTTCCCTCTAATGTGATGAACTGGCTGCTTTTCTTGTACATCTCTTATAAGCCCAGTACCTACACTTCTGTCAGCTGAAATGAAGGCGCACAAGCACAATCATATACATAGGTATGTTACCCAAGGTTTGTTTTCCGCACACACACAATGACATTAATTCTAATACATTTTTGCAGTTCCATTTAATGTTGCCATCTCCGTGAAGGAAGGCAGGGGTTTAATATTGCAAGGAGGCTTAATGTGTCTTTTATTACTGAAAGCCATTTCAGATTTCTTTATATGGGAGATATCTGAAATTACTTCCATAGCCTGACAGCTGGTGTAGACGGCAACCAAGTAGGCCCATAGGAAACATTTGGGTCCTACCACCAAATTGGACTAAGACGATGGGATTCCGTACCTCATGGCTTAAATGAGTTGCATCTCAATGCTGGTTCCTAGTAAAGCTGAGTATTTTGAAAGTATCGATTGCAATAGAATGAAAACTGATCTTTAGTATGAGGTTTAGATGCATCAAGAAGGGGAGCTAGGATGAGAAAACCAGGATGGGAAGCAGAAAAGTAACCTAAATACGAGGGTTATCCAGAAAGTAGATTACGTTTTGGAATTAAAAATGAAGAAAGTATAGGAGAAAACATTTACCATATGCAGTTGAGAGCCACGCCCAAATACCACTTCTCAGCATAGTCGCCATTCAAATCTAGGCACTTATCATAGCGATGAATGAGCTTGGGAACTCCTTCCCCACAAAACTCTGCTGCTTGCGTCCCCAAAAGGTATAGGAGAAAACATTTACCATATGCAGTTGAAAGCCACACCCAAATACCACTTCTCAACATAGTCGCCATTCAAACCTAGGCACTTATCATAGTGATGAATGAGCTTGGCAACTCCTTCCCCACAAAACTCTGCTGCTTGCGTCCTCAAAAAGTATAGGAGAAAACATTTACCATATGCAGTTGAAAGCCACACCCAAATACCACTTCTCGACATAGTCGCCATTCAAATCTAGGCACTTATCATAGCAAGGAATGAGCTTGGCAACTCCTTCCCTACAAAACTCTGCTACTTGTCTCCTCAACGCAGCGTTTTGGTGACAATGCGCAGCTGCGGGAAGGGGAGACCAGCTGGTTGAGGATGCAAACGCCAGAGTTTTGTGGGGAAGGCTTTGCCAAGCTCATTCATCGCTATGGTAAGCGAATTCTTGACTGAATTCTTCACCGAATTCTTGACAGCAGAAGGTGTCACCCCAAAGGAGATTCCTCAGAGAATGCAAGCTGTTTATGGGGATTGTGTTGATGTGAGTCCTGTGCGTTGTTGTGCAAGTAAGTTTAAAGATGTTGAGGTGGGAACATCTGACTTGTGTGACAGACAAAGGGTTGGACATCCTGTGACAGCAACCACCGAGTTTCACAAGCAAAAGGTTGACAGATTGATTCAGGACGATCGTCGTATCACTCAGAGAGAAATTTCAAGCATAAATGGCATTTCACAAGAACGTGTGAGTCACATGATTACTTTGCTTGGCTATTGGAAGATCTGTGCACAATGGGTCCTGTGAGACGCCGGTTGCGGAAACAGAGTGTCGACTTTTTCCGTGACGGCTTCAGAAAACTTGTTCATCGTTGGCAGAAATGTATCCAATGGTCTGGTGATGATGTGGGAAAGTGAATAGTGGTAGTTTAAGAGCACATTCTAAGGATTATTTCTGCGTTTGATTTATTGAAATATTCCCATCCAAACTGAAGTAACGAAGGTGGAGGCATTACTTTTCATTCAGCCCTCGTATTCAGCTTGCAGTGGTTCGAAGAGGTCATGATTTGGAAACTGTAAATCACTCCACATACCAGCACATCCCGTGACATGCTCCTCCAGGTGTTTTGAACTTCAGCTCCCAGAAATCACAGCCAGCTTACCAGCTGTTGGGAATTATGGGAACTGAAGTCCAAAACGTTTGGAGGAGCATAGTTTGAGAAACTCTTAGCTAGAGCAATGCTTCTACCTATCCCACTTCAAATCCATCAGAAATGTATCCAATTGTCTGGTGATTATGTAGAAAGGCGAATCGTGGTAGTTAAAGAACATTCTATATGTGTGGACTTGTAAAATTGCAAAAAAGTTCTGGTCAAAAATCCACGGGAAAATTCAAGAAATTCTAGGAATAAATTTCCAAATGAAACCAGAATACTTCCTCTTAGGAATGCCAGACTTTGAAATGGACGTAAGCAAAGATATATTATTTAATTATCTGGTGACTGCGGCAAGAATGATCTATGCCAAAAATTGGAAATTGAAAGAAGTGCCCCAGATAGAGGATTGGTTTTTGAAAATATTAGACATCATGAATATGGACAATCTAACACAACATCTCAAAAGAAACCTTGGGTTACCAAAAAAATCAGCAGACTGGTCTTTATTGAAAGAACATTTTAAATAAGACAAGAAGAAATCCAGATTACCAACAAGAAGAATAATATGACTACATGGGTGGAGGTTTTGCTTTAAAGAAAAGAAAGGTATATTTCTAGGTTTTTGGACATTGTTTTTTTCAAACCTCGATACAAAAGATCGGAAGTTGACAACTTTCCCCTTCCTGTTGTCGGGTTTTTTTTTCCTTTTTTCCTCTCGGTTTGTAACTCTCTCTTCTCTTTTTCCTACTTTTCTTTACCATTTATGTTCTCCTACTTTCACTGTAAAGAAAAAAATGTGCAGTTTGCCTACTATATACGTACAAGTATTATGGGGGTTTCAATTTGTTGTTTTCTTTATTTTATTGTTCTCTACAACTTTTAATAAAAAATGATAAATAAAAAAAGAACACATTCTAAGGATTATTTCTGCGTTTGATTTATTGAAATATTCCCATCCAAACTGAAGTAACGAAGGCGGAGGCATTACTTTTCATTCATCCCTCGTATCATTCTATTTTAAATGTTCATTTTAACTGTACATTGTGTTAAGGCATCAAATAGTTGCCTCTGTGTAAAGCTGCCTTGGGTCCTTTCCAGGGTTGAGAAAGATGGGGTAGAAATGACGTAAATACATAAATAAATACTATTCACGAAAAGCCACCCGTCGAATGAATTAGTCTCCAGTGTTAATATTGTATGTTTTATGTTGATTTTAACGATTGTTTTTACTGTAATTGATGTTTTTATTGGATAACTGTTTTATTGCTGTGTTTTGATATTTGATTGTTTTATCGGGCAAGGCCCCATGTAAGCCGCCCCGAGTCCCTTCGGGGAGATGGGGCGGGGTATAAAAATAAAGTTATTATTATTATTATTATTATTATTATTATTATTATTATTATTAATGATCTCTTCCTACTCCCATAAACCCCAAATTGTGAGATTCTTTTCATATAAATCTAGTTTAGCGATGAGACACACGCCTTCCTATGGGCTTCAGGGTTTGGCAGTTACATGGAGAATCGGAAGGTTATTGAAGAAATTTCAGACAGCTTTCACCAAGGAATTTAAAACTCCCTGCCATAATAAAGTGCGAATCAGCACTCCGGTGATATTAGAGCACTAAGTTTCCCCATGGAATGACAGTTACATCAACTGGAACTGTCAAAAGGCATCCAGATGAATGAAAAATTACAGTAAGAAGGCCAAATGTACACCTGGGTCACCGGGTCTTCATTTCTTTCCCAGCAAAAATGAAGGTCACCGGATGGGAAAATCCAGCTTTGAATTCTCAGCCCATGATCACTGCCTTGAGCTTCGCGGGTGAATGACAGCATAAATATGTGATAAATAACACACCCAAGGCCATGTTTTTCTTTTTCACTCTGTAAGCAATACAGTGATAACTTATCGAGATATTTCCATCTGTACAAAATCTCATGATCTTCCATTTTTTTAAAAAATGCACTGGATAAAGTTGATGCCGGAGTCTGAAAGTATTTGCCTTGAGCTTTGAAGACTTGCCAAGGTCTCCTTGATTATCAAGAAGGCGAAAAGTGATAAATCGACAAAAACCTTCACATCAATGATCTACATAGGATAAGAGAGAGAGAGCCATCAATGAAGAAAGTGAATGGCAATGCGAAATATTGTGGTCAATGGATTCCACATGGATAAAAGAGTCCCGTTTGTAAACAAAGAAGGAGAAAGAGCATCAATGAATGATTATACCTCAACTTATTCTCCAAACATAACAAATGGAAGCCCCTGCTTGAAAAAGAATGGCAGGATCAAAAGATGTCATGACCCAAGCAATTTATTTGGAGCATCTTATCTACTGGAGAGCCATAAAATCCCATGGATTGATCCCTTTAATAGCCTCCAATCGACTCTTTATTTTCCTGCCTGTTTATACAAATAAGGAAGTGTTGCTTATAATTCATGGTTGATGTCTTAACTGAATTTTCCACATGACACCAGTGGTCACAGTTTAAAGAACACTGACTTTATCTCCTTCACTTGAAAGCTCCTTAGTTTCTTTGTCGGTTAAATCATCCCTAAATCCATTTGTGATGTGGGCCGTAGCAAGCATCTCCAGGAACGCGTCAGGCGCAGTTCTGGAAGGGAGAGAAACAAGATAAATAATGACGATGTTAATGATGCAAACATGGAATGCATCCACATGGCAGAATTAATGTGGTTTGACACCACTTTCACTACCATAGCTCAATGCTATAAAATCACAAGAGCTGTGCTTCTGTAGCCAAACAGCTGGATGGCATTCACCAGGCAATAATCCAAAAGTAGGGGCCGGGCTGTGGCGCAGGCTGGTTAGCAGCCAGCTGCAATAAATCACTTTGACCAAGAGGTCATGAGTTCGAGGCCAGCCTGTGTCAGGGTGAACACCTGACAATTAAAAATAAAATATAGCCCCTGCTCGTTGCTGACCTAAGCAACCCGAAAGATAGTTGCATTTATCAAGTAGGAAATTTAGGTACCACTTATATGTGGGGAGGCTAATTTACGACACCATAAAAATCATCCAGCCGCAGTTGGAATGAGGAAGTTGCCATTGCAGTGGATGATGAAGCAGATGCTCCCCCTGTGGCCAGAATCGAGCATACACTCAGAAAGCTGGAAGCTGGAGAAGGTTTAAATTGCCTCTGTGTCTGTCTCTGTTCTATGTTATATGGCATTGAATGTTTGCCTTATATGTGTACAATGTGATCCGCCCTGAGTCCCCTTCGGGGTGAGAAGGGCGGAATATAAATACTTTAAATAATAAATAAATAGAAGTAGTTGTAAAACAGTTTATTGAGATAAGACATATTAAAAGGAAAAGTCACCATAAGAAATAAGAAAAGCAAAATCCAATAGTTATGGCAGAAGTAGTCAATAAGTAATAAGCCAACCCAATCTGGCAATAGCAAAAACACTCCAAAGGTAATAATAATCCAAACAGTTCAAATCTGTTCCATTAAAAAAGGTACAGGAAAACCGGAATCAAAACATGAGCATGTATCCAGGAAAACAAGAATCAAAACATGACTCATATACATATTCATATGAATCATATACATATAATATACATATTTATAAGATTTGAAAAAAATTGGTACAAGATGATGTACTAATGGTATATTACACCCCAAAAGTTGGCCAAGTGTTACAAAAATGTGAAGGAAGAGTGCTGGAAATGTGAAAAGCAGATGGGGAATTTTTACCACATGTGGTGGTCCTGTAGAGTTGCAAATAATTATTGGAGAAATATACATGAAAAGATACAGAAAATATTTAACATAAGATTCCAAATGAAATCAGAATCCGTTATCAGTGCAAGCAGGCACCTCCTTGCATTCCACAGTTCATGACGAATGTTCCATCCACATAGCTGAAAGGAAGTCTTGACCCATTGGTCCTCCTGGCAATCAATCAGGGCTGGCTGCAATTAACTCCTGGACTGCTGAAATGCTTGCCGGAAACAGTGTTGGAGCTGAAGACAATTGAATTCATGTAGCTTCTTATCCCTTTTTATTCTCACAACACTCTTTATCCCCTTCTATCCTTTCAACACAACCTCTGTGAGTGATGTTAAGGTGCGAGATCATGAACGGTCTAAGGTTATTCAGTGAGCAATGTTGCTGAATCGAAACTGGAAACCAGTTGTAGCCCAACACCAGAATTTGCAATGCTATGCAACACCAACATGTTTTGAGCACTGAGCTGGAGGTCACGGGTTCAGAATCCCTGCTCGACTATGGACACCCAGTGCTGACCTTGTGCAAGCCACACTCTCAGTGAAAGTCAATGGCAAACCTCTTCTGAACAAATCTTGCCAAGAAAAGCCTGTGACAGGTTCACTGTAATTCAGACTTGAAGGCCAACAACAACAACAACAACAACACCTTGTTGACTTTCAAGATCATCACCAATTACAGTTAGGTAATTGCTATTACAGTAGAATCTCACTTACTAAATGGGCTGGCAGAAGCTTGGATAAGCGAATATCTTGGATAATAAGGAGGGATTACTCTATTATTATTATTGACACAAAGACGTTGTATGACACAGCAAACAAGATAGACATGCTGGATTTCGTACCACAAAATCACAAGTCGAACACTTCCCAAGTGTCTAGGACTGTGTGATGTATTTTCGGATGATGCGTGCAGATCCCAGTAAGGTGGCCTTTTTCAGTTGGCAGATTGTGATTTTGTCCATGTCTATTGTTTCCAAATGCCGGCTGAGATCTTTTGGCACGGCACCCAGTGTGCCCATCACCACCGGGACCACCTGCACTGGTTTCTGCCAGAGTCTTTGAAGTTCAATCTTGAGGTCCTGAGAGCGGCTGAGTTTTTCCTGTTGTTTCTCATCAATGCGACTGTCACTTGGGATGGCAACATCAGTTATCAATATCAATTATCAATTATCAATTATCAATTATCAATAATAAGGAGGGATTACTCTATTATTATTATTATTATTATTATTATTATTATTATTATTATTATTGAGTATATTATTATTATTATTACATTTATTATTTCACTCTGATATTATTATTATTATTGCATTTATTATTTTACTCTATTTATTATTACAGTAGAGTCTCGCTTATCCAAGCTAAACGGGCCGGCAGAAGCTTGGATAAGCGAATATCTTGGATAATAAGGAGAGATTAAGGAAAAGCCTATTAAACATCAAATTAGGTTATGATTTTACAAATTAAGCACCAAAACTTCTTGTCATACAACAAATTTGACAGGAAAAGCAGTTCAATATGCAGTAATGTTATGTTGTAATTACTGTATTTACGAATTTAGCAGCCAAAATATCACGATATATTGAAAATATCGACTACAAAAATGGCTTGGATAATCCAGAAACTTGGATAAGTGAGGCTTGGATAAGTGAGACTCTACTGTATTTGTGACTGCATTTGTAACCATTCTTTGAAAGCTTCCGTGTTCTGTTATAAAGGCCTTGGGTCCTGCTATTTATTTATTTATTTACAGTATTTATATTCCGCCCTTCTTTCTCACCCCGAAGGGGACTCAGGGCGGATTACAATGAACACATATATGGCAAACATTCAATGCCAACAGACAAACAACATACAGTATAGACAGACACAGAGGCATTTAACATTTTTTTCCAGCTTCACGATTCCGGCCACAGGGGGAGCTGTTGCTTCACCGTCCAGTAGTGGCTGTACTTCCTCATTCCTTTCCTCGTGTTTTGCTGGCAGTTTTTATGATGTTGTAAATTAGTTAAATTAGCCTCCCGCATAAAGCGTACCTAAATTTCCCTACTTGACAGCTGCAACTGTCTTTCGGGGCTGCATAGGTCAACAGCAAGCTGGGCTATTTAATGGCCGGGGGCTTAACCCGACCCGGGCTTCGAACTCATGACCTCTCGGTCAGTAGTGATTTATTGCAGCTGGTTACTAGCCAGCTGTGCCACAGCCCGGCCCTAGATAAATGGATCCTAATACAGTAGAGTCTCACTTATCCAACATAAACGGGCCGGCAGAATGTTGGATAAGCGAATATGTTGGATAATAAGGAGGCATTAAGGAAAAGCCTATTCAACATCAAATTAGGTTATGATTTTACAAATGAAGCACCAAAACATCATGTTATTCAACAAATTTGGCAGAAAAAGTAGTTCAATACGCAGTAATGCTACGTAGTAATTACTGTATTTATAAATTTAGCACCAAAATATCACGATATATTAAAAACATTGACTACAAAAATGCGTTGGATAATCCAGAACGTTGGATAAGCGAGTGTTGGATAAGTGAGACTCTACTGTACTACCGAACAAAAGGCATTGTACAATGATTCTAATGGATATTATGTAATCTAAAATCTAATTGATTTTATTTAATCAAAAGCTTTAGGTAAATGCAGGAAGTATTGTAACAGAAAACGAGGGAATATACAACTTCCACACAATTCTGATGTTATTTAATGTAGGTTTATTGTTCCCTCACTTCAATAATTGTGCAGCTTCACTGTTTTAGTTTCTTTCTGCTTTTTAAATGGTTGCTGAGTTAAATAGAGTTCATGTAATTCTTTTAGTGTTGACAACAAAAAAGATGAAGATACTTGGCACACTTGCTTCATCGGGAAGAACATGTCTATCCGATTTGCGCTGCCTGGCTCCATGTAAGGCAGGTTATTTCAGCACCCTGGACAGAGACTGAGCACAGATTTTTCTCCTTTTCTCTTTTGTGCTGAACATTTTCCCCACTTAATCTTGAGTCCTCTCTATTGTTCACTCCGACTTCACCTGTCGGGATCCATGCTGCTCTTTGTATCTCCTTTTCAATCAGTGGAAAAGCTTGTTGGTGAACCACGCAAGCTCCAATCATCCTATCTTTCAATAGAGTGCTCCCACTTTCTTTAAACTCCATCTTCACTCGAGAGCGAGAAATATATATATATGTGTGTGTGTGTCAGATAAGACACAAAGAGAACAAACGGGTTGCATTTGTATGAAAAAAATTGTCTCCACATCTTTACAACTTTTCAGCTTTCTATTACCAGCTTTGGCTAGCGTTTGGGAGCATTTGTTACCAGGAAAGGAAAGAGAAGAGATAAGATATTAGCCTTGGAATTGTCTTAATAATAATAATAATAATAATAATAATAATAATAATAATAATAATAATAATAACTTTATTTTTATACCCCGCCCCATCTCCCCGGGAGGACTTGGAGCGGCTTACATGGGGCCATGCCCGACAACAATACAACAGCAGCAATAAAACAATAAAACAAATATCGAGAATAAAACAAATGTCGCATCAATAAAACATCAACATCAGTAAACAGTCATAAAAGTCAGCATAGAGCATAAAATGGTTAAAAACGGGAAGGCTAAAAACACGGATCTGGGCCAGAGTATTGGCTTGTTGGTATCCTAGGTTCCTCTTGATAATGAAAATCAAGGAGGCTAACAATACATTTTAAAGCAATGCAGATTAAAAACTGTATTTAATAATACAGTAGAGTCTCACTTATCCAAGACTCGCTTGGATTATCCAATACATTTTTGTAGTCAATGTTTTCAATATATCGGGATATTTTGGTGCTAAATTCGTAAATACATTAATGAAAACATAACATTACTCTGTATTGAACTACCTTTTCTGTCAAATTTGTTGTATAACATGATGTTATGGTGCATAATTTGTAAAATCATAGCCTAATTTGATGTTTAATTGGCTTTTCCTTAATCCCTCCTTATTATCCAAGATACTCACTTATCCAAGGTTCTGTCGGCCCATTTAGCTTGGATAAGTGAGACTCTACTGTAATAATAATAATAATAAAATCGCACAGACAGACTACAAACAGAGGCACAACTATGTGGCCCAAATGATTCATTGGAACTTATGCCTCAAGTACCACCTCCCAGCAGTCAAGAACTGGTGGGATCACAAACCTGCAAAAATAATGGAAAATGAGCACGCAAAGATACTGTGGGACTTCCGAATCCAGACTGACAAAGTTCTGAAACACAACACACCAGACATCACAGTTGTGGAAAAGAAAAAGGTTTGGATCATTGATGTTGCCATCCCAGGTGACAGTCGCATTGACGAAAAACAACAGGAAAAACTCAGCCGCTATCAGGACCTCAAGATTGAACTGCAAAGACTCTGGCAGAAACCAGTGCAGGTGGTCCCGGTGGTGATGGGCACACTGGGTGCCGTGCCAAAGGATCTCAGCCGGAATTTGGAAACAATAGACATTGACAAAATTACGATCTGCCAACTGCAAAAGGCCACCCGACTGGGATCTGCACTCATCATCCGAAAATACATCACACAGTCCTAAACGCTTGGGAAGTGTTCAACTTGTGATTTTGTGAAACGAAATCCAGCATATCTATCTTGTTTACTGTGTCATACAATAATAATAATAATAATAATAATAATAATAATAATAATAATATTCACCAATACATCACACAGTCCTAGACACTTGGGAAGTGTTCAACTTGTGATTTTGTGATACGAAATCCAGCATATCTATCTTTTTGCTGTGTCATAAAATAAAATTAATAATAATAACAATAATAATAATGCGAAAGGCCACCCTACTGGGATCTGCCCGCATCATCCAAAAATATATCACACAGTCCTAAACACTTGGGAAGTGTTCGACTTGTGATTTTGTGATACGAAATCCAGCCTATCTAACTTGTTTGCTGTGTCAGACTTTGTCATTGTGTCAATAATAATAATAATAATAATAATAATAATAATAATAATAATAATAATATACTTTATTTATATCCCGCTCTATCTCCCCAAGCAGACTCAGGGCAGGTTACAGAATACATATATGGTAACATTTGATGCCGTTATACAATTAACAAGGACAGACAATACATAAACAGAGGTAAAGGCTTTCCCCATCTTTTCCATTTCTGGAGGCCGTGCTTGACTCCGGCCATTGGTCGCTTCATCTTCCATGCTGAGGACCTATTTCATCCTTAGACGTCAACATGTCTTTATGGATGCCTTTTATTACCTATCTGCTTAAGCAGTACCTATTTATCCACTCACATTTCTGTTTTCAATCTGCTATGTGGGCAGGGAACTGGGGCTGAGGGCGGATGCTCACCCCGACCCGGGCTTGAACTGGCAACCTTTCGGTCGGCAGGATTTTCCGCAGCTAAGCCCAGCCCCTATTTCATTAAAGGCACAACTATAAAAGCTATTTTAAAACAATTAAACAACTTGTAGAATTGAAATACATTTTAAAACCCTGCATATAAACAAATGCCTGTACCACTTCCTCGATGTGTAAGACGGCAACAGAATCGCAACCAAAATATCACATCACTATGCAGATGAGATCATAATGCAACACATTGCCAATTGTATTTTTCAAGGATCAAGTGAATTATATTTTCCTGGGATCATTATTTTGTTGATATTTTGCCACTGGGATCGTGTTGAATGAGGGAACAATGTAAATTCACGGATTCATAGGCATTGTTGCTAAACTTTCCGCTTTCTGTGTATAGTTTTTTTTGCTAGAGCTCAAAACAGTTTCCATTTGGCTAAAGGAAGATCCATTTTTAAACCCCTGCAAGGAGACTCTAAGGTTGGCAGCCAATGCAAACTAACAAGTTTGAATGCCTTTGGACAGGAACTGTGAGCCGAGAGTTAGAATGTGGAGTTAAATTCTTGGAAGACATTGTATTCGGTCCCTATGCTCTCACACTTCAAAAAGAGATGAGGTGAGACTTCAGTGAGTTCAAAGGAAGGACACAAAGCTTGCCAAAAAAGCAACGTTTACCGGTTACGACATAAGTAGGTTGGCTAGAACAAGAGTGGATAGGAGAGAGGTTGAGGAAAAAAAGAAAGAAAAGTTCAAGTTGGATCAAAGGTTTGATATGTTTCACCAATCTACTACTGCAAATGTCGATCGGAAAGACACATTCTTATTTTAAGCAACCAGATGGGTCCCAATCTATATATATATATAAATGTTCTGACCATTTCTGCCTTAAAGTAAACAGAGAAACTAAACACCCAAAACCCACGAAACTTGGCCACAAAAGACATGGTCATCCCCACTGTGTTTAGACATTAAAAAAACAAGAAAAATGAAGTCCTAATTAGAGGGAGAGTAATAATTGTTTTTTTCCCATTGCTGCCAGTTAGAAGGCTAAGCTCTGCCCACTCGATCTCCTAGCAACCCACTCAGCCATTTAATGGTGCCCTGGGCCGCTTCAATCAGGCCTCTTCCACAATGCCTATAAAATAAAATAAAATAAAATGATTTTAATCTGGGACATTCTTAAAATTTTATATAATGTGATTTTATTTTGTAATGGTATCTGTTTTATATGAACTGTTGTTTTGTAGATTGTTTTATATGAATTGTTGTTTTTACATTGTTTTTAGGCGTTGAATTTTTGCCATTTACTGTAAGCCGCTTTGAGTCTCCTCGGAGAGAAAGGCGGGGTAAAAGTGATGTAAATAAATAAACAAATAAATAAAGATGATCTGATTTGAACTGGATTATATGGCAGTGTAGACTCAAGGCCCTTCCACACAGCTATAATACCCATTTATAATCGTATATTATCTGCTTTGAACTGGATTATCTTGAGTCCACACTGCCATATAATCCGCTTCAGTGTGCAGTTTATACAGCTGTGTAGAAGGGGACTCATATAATCCAGTTCTAAGCAGATAATATAAGATTATAAATATACAGTAGAGTCTCAGTTATCCAACATAAAAACCCCGGCAGAACGTTGGATAAGCGAATATGTTGAATAAGGGATTAAGGATAAGTCTATTAAATGTCAAATTACATTATGATTTTACAAATTAAGCACCAAAACATCATGTGATACAACAAATTTGACAGAAAAAGTAGTTCAATATGCAGTCATGCTATGTAGTAATTACTGTATTTACGAATTTAGCACCAAAACATCACAATGTATTGAAAACATTGACTACAAAAACATTGACTACTAAAAGGCTGACTGTGTTGGATAATCCAGAACATTGGATAAGCGAATGTTGGATAAGTGAGACTCTACTGTAATATGAAATAATTACTGTGGCATAATAATACAGAACACTATAATCTCTAAAACCAGGACAGTAAATAAAGAGCAACACTCTGAAAGCAAGGAAATTGGGAATTCCAGAAAGGAAACAACCAGGGCCAGCTAACACTTCCCAACAAAGGATTCTCCCAGGCAGGAAGCAAACTGGCTTCGAAGCTGCAAGGCCATTAAATGCTAATCAAGGTGCCTAATTGCAGCATTCATACCTGCCAGACCGAGACTATTCATTGCTATTCAAACTGGCCAACCAAAGATTCCGCAAGGTAGAAAGCGGCCTCCCCACATAAGCGGTACCTAAATTTCCTACTTGATAGGTGCAACTATCTTAGGTCAAGAACAAGATGGGCTATTTTAATGCTATCTATGCTATCTAAGGCTTCTGGGAGTTGAAGTCCAAGACGTATGGTGGGTCCAAGCTCCTTCTGCAATAGCAAGCGGCTCATTTACAAGAAGTAGAACTGGAGCCTTGAAAACTTTCTGATGCCAGCAATTCCAAGCATCCATCTATCCACATGCCTTGAAAATCTATGTGTTCATTTGTTATCTGAAAATGCAGTTTGTCAAAAAAAAGGCAAAGGAAAGCATGAATTAAAAATAGCACAATTTTTATGCCAGAGGGCTGCAGTTGGGTTTGTCAGTTGCATAGGCACGAAATGTCCACAGTGGTAGTTTAATGGAGCCATTAGCGTGGTCACCGGGGGCCACTCTGGCAGAGAAATGGCTTGCCTTCCGCCAGCCTGCCGAGAAAGGGAAACAGCTTTGAACAGAATTGCTTCCCTTTCTCTTTCCAAGAGAGCCCATTCTCCAGGATGGAAATTTAAATTCCAACATACAATTTGAATCTTCTGATGAACGATTTCATTCCAGGAAAAGAGAGAAACTCTGCCTGACCCTTGAAATCACGGTGTGCAAGCCAAGATAGCTCAGCGTCATTTGCTTCAGATAGCTGGCTTCGGGAGAGGTAATGAAAGGAGAACTCTGAGCATGGCACCCGAATGGATAACAGCAATAGCTGTATTGCCACAGCAGCCGTGGAGAATGTGCAGCGTCAGCTCAGAGCCCTCCCTTGATTCTATATTTATTTCAGGCACTTTAAGATCAGCTTCTAGGGGTTTGCAAAATTGTCGTTAGTCCTCGTAAGTCGGATCAAATTCAGCAAATTCGTACTTACAATATGATACCCAACACGTGGGCATTATTGCCCTCGGTTCTATATTTATTTCAGGCACTTTAAGATCAGCCTCTAGGGGTTTGCAAAATTGTTGCTAGTCCTCGTAAGTCAGAACAAATTCAGCAAATTCGTACTTACAACATGATACCCAACACATGGGCATTATTGCCCTCGGTTCTATATTTAATTCAGGCACTTTAAGATCAGCCTCTAGGGGTTTGCAAAATTGTCGTTAGTCCTCGTAAGTCAGAACAAATTCAGCAAATTCGTACTTACAACATGATACCCAACACATGGGCATTATTGCCCTCGGTTCTATATTTAATTCAGGCACTTTAAGATCAGCCTCTAGGGGTTTGCAAAATTGTCGTTAGTCCTCATAAGTCAGAACAAATTCAGCAAATTCGTACTTACAACATGATACCCAACACATGGGCATTATTGCCCTCGGTTCTATATTTAATTCAGGCACTTTAAGATCAGCTTCTAGGGGTTTGCAAAATTGTCGTTAGTCCTCATAAGTCGGATCAAATTCAGCAAATTCGTACTTACAACATGATACCCAACACATGGGCATTATTGCCCTCGGTTCTATATTTATTTCAGGCACTTTAAGATCAGCCTCTAGGGGTTTGCAAAATTGTCGTTAGTCCTCGTAAGTCGGATCAAATTCAGCAAATTCATACTTACAACGTGATGCCCAACATGTGGTCATTATTGCTGCATATGCATGTGTGAGGGTTGAATGAAAAGTAATGCCTCCACCTTCGTTACTTCAGTTTGGATGGGAATATTTTAATAAAACAAATGCAGAAATAATCCTTAAAATTTGCTCTTTAACGACCACTATTCCTTTTTCCACATCATCACCAGACAATTGGATATATTTCTGCCAACAATGAACAAGTTTTCTGAAGCCGTCACGGAAGAAGTCGACACTCTGTTTCAGCAAAAGAAGGGGATTATGGTGTCGTATTTAACATCAATCTAAACTGGATTTGGCTAGAAACAGTGGTAGATCAAGGCCCTGTCCCTATGGAATCTCTTACATTTACTCGTAGTATTGATGTTAAATACGACACCATAATCCCCTTCTTTTGCAGCTTGTATTACAAGTGCCACTAAAAGTTGTTTATATAGAAGATAATATTACATTACCAACAGTACTTACACACTATATCCCATACTTTCCTTTTGTACGTTTCACTGTATAGATTCTCAGCCCTGTCTTGGGCTCTTGGGAAGAAGCCCCGCCCCTCCTCTGGCCCCGCCCCCTGGATCACTGCAGCGCCCACCAGGGGGCGGTAGCGCCCACTTTGGGAATCCCTGATTTAAAGTAAAATACACTCTGATGTACACCCACTAAATAATACCAATGACTCAGGAAAGCTGTAATTGTATAGAGAAAACAGAACAGAATAGCTTGTGAAACCCGAGAAGGAAGGAAGGAAGAGAACATCGAGACTATCCCGCTGTTTCCTATCCGAAAAGACCCACATTTGTGCACGGGTTCACCTTTAACAGGATTCCAATTGTAGTTTACAAATCTGTATAGAGAAAAATGTCCTGAGCAAACATGTTAGTAGGGCAGATGTCTACTCATAGCATATTTATGAAGGATCAGCAGAGGGTTGGGACTAAAGGATTATGCGGGTGAAGGATGAGGAACATAATTTACCTGGACTTGAAGCAGAAGCTTTAACACTCATCTGCAAGGTCAGTATGTTATATGGAATGAATTACCAGAACAGATTAAGAACTCATTTCGATCTCAGAAAGGAAAATACCCCAAGTGGTTTGTGCTGCTCTCAGTATTTTTCCGGATAAAAAGGCACATTTCCTCAACTCTATTTTTAGCACCAACAAGTACTTGTAAGTTTGAAAAAGAGCTGCGGAGCTGCTTCAACAACAGGCCTCTGTGCATTAAGAAGTGAACTAAAAAACGAAATAAACCTGCAGAGCTACTGTGCAAAGGATGCATGTAATCATTCCAAAAATGATTATTTAAAAGATCTAAAACCCATAGGATACCTGATTACTGAAACTAAAAAAAACCTATTTTTGATGATGGATTGATTAAAAAAAACACCTTTTAATTGAAGTGTGGGTATGAGAATCATAGAATCATAGAGTTGGAAGCACAATCAAAGCATCCCCGAGAGATTTATTTATTATTTATTTACAATATTTATATTCCGCCCTTCTTTCTCACCCCAAAGGGGACTCCGGGCGGATTACAATGAACACAAATATGGCAAACATTCAATGCCAACAGACAAACAACATACTGTATAGGCAGACACAGAGGCATTTAACATTTTTTTCCAGCTTCACGATTCCGGCCATAGGGGGAGCTGTTGTTTCACCGTCCACTAGTGGCTGTACTTCCTCATTCCTTTCTTCGTGTTTTACTGGCAGTTTTATAATGTTGTAAATTAGTCAAATTAGCCTCCCGCATAAAGCGTACCTAAATTTCCCTAATTGACAGATGGGCATCTGGTCTCTATTTAAAAGCTTCCAAGGGGTCCAGAATTGGACACAGTGTGATTCCAAGTAAAGAGGTCTCACCAAAGCCGAATAGAGATCTAGATACTACACTTAGTCCAAAATCCCATTGGCTTTTTGAGCTGCTGCGTCACACTCTTGGCTCATGTTCAACTTTTTCTCCAGAAAGACGCCAAGATCGTTTTCACACGTACTGCTGTCGAACCAGGCATCGTCCCCATTCTGTATCTTTGCATTTCAATTTTTTTTTTCTGCCTAAGTGTAGTATCGTACATTTGTCCTTTTTGAAATTCATGTTGTTAGTTTTGCCCAATCAGCTCTCTAATCCATTAAGATCATTTTGAATTCTAATCCGGTCTCCTGGAGTATTAGCTCTCCTTCCAAATTTGGTGTCATTTGCAAACCTGAAAGGCAGACCCTCTAAAGCTTCATCCAAGTCATTAACTGAACAGTACTAGGCCCAGAAAGAGATATTCAGAAACACTGTGGCCATATTTTCATGTATCTCATTTCCATAATAGGGCCGGGCTGTGGCGAAGGCTGGTGAGCAGCCTGCTGCAATAAATCACTCTGACCATGAAGTCATGAGTTCGAGGCCAGCTTGTGGTGGAGTGAGCACCTGTCAATTAAAAAAAAAATAGCACCTGCCCGTTGCTGAGCTAGCAACCCGAAAGATAGTTGCATCTAGCAAATAGGAAATAAATGCTCTTATCTTCAAGCTTTCAAGTCTTTCAAACCTTTCAAACTCTCTGGTTTCCAGACTCTCCATCTTCAAACTCTCTTCAGCTCCTCTCCAACATCAACACCATCATCATCACCATCACTAACTCAAGATTTACTCAGTCTCTATTAATAGCACTCAGTCTTTAGCAGGTGGCTTCATTGCTGCTGGTCATACATGGATAGGACATGATTCTTACAAACACTTATCCATTTTCACATAAGAAATGACTTAAATAATATAAAACTCTGACATAAACAACAACAACAACAAGCACCTCTTCAAAGCATTCTGAAGGCTGCAATTGCTTTGTAATATGAGTGGGAAGTTGTTGTTTCTTGCTTGTTGGTATCCCGGCTGTTTCTAGTTTGGCTGCTCTGAAAAAAAAAGAGCTTGGTCCAGATAGGTTTTTGCATCAGATTCAGAAGAGCTCTTGAGATGTAGACAACGTAGGCTGAAGAAGAAGATGAATCCACATCGCACATGCTCTCGCAATGACTTTTAAAAGGAAGATCTGAGCCACAGAAACACATATTTTAAGGAGCTCGAGGGCACATCTAAAATGCTGTTTTCATATTGCATCGTGTAACAGTCTATAAAATTAAGTAAAAGCACACCCCACGACCTTCATTGCCCACTACAATTCTTTTCTTAAGTTGCCTTTCCCATCTCTTCCCAGCACACAGGCAAGCAGCCTTATGAAAGTGTCAACATAATTACCTTTTTCAATCAAATTCTGCCTCCGGGCAGCCTTATTACCAGTCTGAAACTATGATTTATTATGTAGCGAGTCAAGCAAAGATGTAACCTTCAATCTAATACGGTTTTCTTCTGTTTTCAAAGCTGACTCCAAACCTAATTCGTTCCTTAGCTGTGTTGGTAATACAGTAGAGTCTCACTTATCCAACATAAACGGGCTGGCAGAACGTTGGAAAAGCAAATATGTTGGATAATAAGGAGGCATTAAGGAAAAGCCTATTAAACATTAAATTAGATTATGATTTTACAAATTAAGCACCAAAACATCATGTTATACAACAAATTTGACAGAAAAAGTAGTTCAATACACAGTAATGCTATGTAGTAATTAGTGTATTTACGAATTTAGCACCAAAATATCACGATATATTGAAAACATTGACTACAAAAATGCGTTGGATAATCCAGAACGTTGGATAAGCGAGTGTTGGATAAGTGAGAAACTACTGTACTTATTTTTGGTCTCTCGAGAACGTGATGTAAATACAATATATTTTATGAGAGAGTAGATGTTTTTTGGGGCAACTGAAATAACACTTCTGAAGATCTGCAATATATTTTATGCATTGGCATATCTTTGTTTCAAACAGTTCAAAGAGATAACCAGGCATATCAGTCTAACAACTGAGAAACCTAAATTGCCTTGCAAGAGTACTAGTGGATATTTACTACTAAGGAGAAGATTGACTCAAGCGAGCATGTAACTCTTTTCAAGAAGAGTAATCATACTGTACAAAAAGTAATCATACTTTACAAAAAGGTTATGATTATTCCAAATAGTGCGAATTCCAATTGATCTCCAAAAAGAGTCACGCTTCCAAATGGCTTTGGAGATTCTGCTTTTCCAAAAGATTATGATCTCCAACAAAGTCTTGCTTTTCCAAAAAGTATTCCCTTCCTTTCTTCTGCTACATTTAAGGGAAAAAAAAGAAGCTTTTCCCCATGCCCACTCACAATAGTGATTACCTTACAAAATCTTAGCTCTGCCTGATACGTTTTCCAAATGAATCAACAGCATTAAATAGCTTAAAGCTCTGCCTTCGGCTGTACCTTATATTCCTGGCACTGATCAGATAATGAAAGGATAGAATGTAATTGATGCACAACATTAAAATAGATTTTTTAAAAAATGGTTGGATTTAAACATAAATCTGCACAATTATTCCAGGGTAGCAAACTCTCAGCTAATAATGAAGGTTCCTGCATTAAATCCAAATGTCACATATTTATGCTGCAGTGAAAAATGAGTGCATCCCTTTACCTCCCATTTGGAGCCTTCATTGTCTACTTATTTTTCACTGCATGGCCCAGCAGGATAGGTCTTGGAAGCTTGCTTTTGTTGTGTCTTTCAAAATAGAATCTCATAGGTTTGTATTTGTTGGTCCACCACCTGCAATGCAACATTGCTTCGAAGTTTTGAACCCCAAGAGGTGGAAGTGGAGCCCCACAACATGAACTTGGATTTAGTGTTCGGTTTACATTACAATCAGTGAAAACAGCTGTGTTGGGCCAAACCAAGGCTGTAATATAGTTAGAACACAGATATTTATAACTAAGATACACGAGGTATTACGAGGATTGAATGAAAAGTAATGTCTCCACCTTCGTAACTCCTCAACAGATGGCAGTCCTGGTCTGCGGCAGGTATTGGCTTGTTCAGTAATAATAATAATAATAATAATAATAATAATAATAATAATAATAATAAAACTTTATTTATATCCCGCCACCATCTCCCCAACGGGGACCATGCCCAGAAAATACAATATAGCAAAATATAAAAACAACATATCATAATACAATTACAACAATACAAAAATAATCATGTACAGTACAACACAAAATCAAAAAAGCAATATAACAGGGCAGGCCGCATGAACACTCAGTTAAAACCTGGGGTGAGAAAAAGATAAGAATAAAACCACGGGGAGCAGAGACATAAAATAGCAAACAGTCTGGAGGATAGATGATGGGGGGAGTAACAAAAAAGTGTGTAGACTCTCCTCTACAGTTAGTTCCATTGGGCGGGAAGCCTTAGCATTGAACGGTTGTGTTGTTAAAGTGCGAAGTATGGAACCCTGTGCAGACGGTCAGTCAATGTGACTTAAGCAATGCGTAGTCATTGAATTCTTGACCGCAGAAGGTCTCACCCCAAAGGAGATTCATCAGAGAATTCAAGCTGTTTTCTCAGCATTCTGGATACCCATCGTGCACAGATCTTCCGATAGCCAAGCCAAGCAATAATGTGACCCACACGTTCTTGTGAAATGCCGATGATGCTTGAAATTTCTTTCTGAGGGATATGACGATTGTCCTGAATCAATCTGTCAATCTTTTGCTTGTGAAACTTGGTGGTTGCTGTCACAGAACATCCAACCCTTTGTTTGTCATGCAAGTCAGATGTTCCACCTCAACATCTTTAAACTCACTCGCCCAACGACGCACAGGACTCACATCAACACAATCATCATAAACAGCTTGCATTTTCTGATGAATCTCCTTCTGCTGTCAAGAATTCAGTGACTGCACATTGCTTAAGTCGCATTGACCGACCGTAGAATCATAGAATCATAGAATAGTAGAGTTGGAAGAGACCTCATGGGCCATCCAGTCCAACCCCATTCTGCCAAGAAGCAGGAAATCGTATTCAAAGCACCCCCGACAGATGGCCATCCAGCCTCTGCTTAAAAGCCTCCAAGGAAGGAGCCTCCACCACGGCCCCGGGGAGAGAGTTCCACTGTCGAACAGCTCTCACAGTGAGGAAGTTCTTCCTGATGTTCAGGTGGAATCTCCTTCCCTGTAGTTTAAAGCCATTGTTCCGTGTCCTAGTCTGCAGGGCAGCAGAAAACAAGCTCCCTCCCTCCTCCCTAGGACTTCCCTTCACGTATTTGTACATGGCTATCATGTCTCCTCTCAGCCTTCTCTTCTGCAGGCTAAACATGCCCAGCTCTTTAAGCCGCTCCTCACAGGGCTTGTTCTCCAGACCTTTGATCATTTTAGTTGCCCTTCTCTGGACACTTTCCAGCTTGTCAACATCTCCCTTCAATTGCAGTGCCCAGAATTGGACCCAGTGTGATTCCAGGTGTGGTCTGACCAAGGCAGAATAGAATAAAGGGGGAGCATGACTTCCCTGGATCTAGACGCTATTCCCCTATTGATTCAGGCCAGAATCCCATTGGCTTTTTTAGCTGCCACATCACATTGTTGGCTTATGTTTAACTTGTTGTCCACAAGGACTCCAAGGTCTTTTTCACACGTACTGCTGTCGAGCCAGGAGTCCCCCATTCTGTATCTTTGCATTCCATTTTTTCTGCTCAGGGTTCCATACTTCACACTTTAACAACACAACCGTTCAATGCTAAGGCTTCCCTCCAAATGGAACTATCTGTAGAAGAGAGTCTACTGAACAAGCCGGGACCTGCCGCAGACCAGGACTTCCATCCTGGTTATGAAGGTGGAGGCATTACTTTTCATTCAACCCTCATACAAAAAGGCTTACCCTCTTCACACTGCCTCCTCCCTCCTGAGCACAACCCTCCACAATCAGCAATGGAGACGGAGGAATCGAACACGGAAGGAGCAAGCCCTGGTATGCCATCAACTTTATGTAATCGCCAGAAGCAAATTGTGCACGGCCAGATTAGAAAGAAGATTCAAAGCAAGCAGGCTCATCATTGCCCGAGGCTTGCTTCGGATTCACTTAAAGCCTGAACATGCAAGACACCAATCAGCTTAATTGTAGACTGTTTATCTAAGTTTGCTGGTAAAGGAGTATGATCCTCCTCCATGCATCCATATGTAGGCCTAGATAAATATTGCGGGAACTTTAGTAAGAGTAATGGTGAGCATGCCTGCCATAGATGTGGGCGAAACGTCAGGAGAGAATACTTCTGGAACATGGTCATACAGCCCGGAAAACATACAACAACCCATCTGTATAGTTCATGGGTCCTCAAACTTTTAAAGAAGAGGGCCGGTCCACAATCCTTCAGACTGTGGAGGGGCCGAATTATCATTTGAAAAAAAAAAAACGGACAAATTCCTATGCACACTGCACATGTCTTATTTGTAGTGCAAAACAACAACAACAATGAAAGAACAATACAGTATTTAAAAATGAAACCAATTGTAACCAACATAAACCTATTGGGATTTCAATGGGAAGTGTCGGCCTGCTTCTGGCCAATGAGATAGTAAAGTTCATTAGGATTATTGTTGTTGTTGTTGTTGCGTGCCTTCAAGTCATTTCAGACTTTGGGCGAGCCTAAGTCTAAAATTATTTATTTATTAATTTACTACAATTATTTATTACATTTATATCCCACCCTTCTCACCCCGAAGGGGACTCAGAGCAGCTGTATGTACATACAATATATAATATTATTAGCATAGCACAATATTAGCATTATATATTACTATATTGAACTATACCACTATACTGTAATATTATATGTAATATATAACATATAATTAATATTATTGTATGGTATTATTATTAGTATTATATTGTAGACCAGGGGTCCCCAAACTAAGGCCCGGGGGCCGGATGCGGCCCTCCGAGGTCATTTACCTGGCCCCCGCCCTCAGTTTTATAATATAATATATTGTATATACATATAATATTGATAATACTATTATAATGTAGTACAATATAACACTAATAATAATACCATATAATAATATTAATTATATATTCTATATTACATATAATATTACTAATAATATTATAGTATAGTGGTATAGATCAATATAGTAATATATCATGCTAATATTGTGCTATGCTAGTAATATAATATATTGTATGTACATATAATATTGATAATAATATTATAATGTAATACAATACAATAATAATACCATATAATAATATTAATTATATATTCTATATTACATATAACATTACTAATAATATTACAGTATAGTGGTATAGTTCAATAAAGTAATATATAATGCTAATATTGTGCTATGCTAATAATATAATATATTGTATGTACATATAATTTGTAAGCCACTCTGAGTCCCCTTTGGGGTGAGAAGGGTGTGATACAAATGTAGTAAATAAATGCAGTAAATAAATAATAAATAAATAAATACATTTTAGACTTAGGCTCGCCCAAAGTCTGAAATGACTTGAAGGCACGCAACAACAACAACAACAACAACAACAACAACAACAACAACAACCCTAATTAACTTGACTATCTCATTGGCCAGAAGCAGGAGCACACTTCCCATTGAAATCCTGATAAATGTATGTTGGGTTAAAATTGTTTTTATTTTTAAATATTGTATTGTTCTTTCATTGTTCTTGTTTTTGCACTACAAATAAGACATGTGCAGTGTGCATCGGAAATTGTATTTTTTTTTTCAAATGATAATCCGGCCCCTCAACAGTCTGAAGGATTGTGGACCGGCCCTTGGATTAAAAAGTTTGAGGACCCCTGTTGTATCAATATTATATGTACATACAATATATTACATTATTAAAAATGATATAAAATATTATATTATAAAACTGAGGGCGGCGGCCAGGTAAATGACCTTGGAGGGCCGCATCCGGCCCCCGGGCCTTAGTTTGGGGACCCCTGCTCATGATGTTAATATTTTGTGTATAGTTGGTGTTAGGCTATGCCAGCCTCTTAAAGGAAAAGAACACTTCTCTCTGCAAAGAAATTCTACCAAAAATATCTTGAGCGGATGAAAATGTTTGCCGTCCCAAAGTTATTCTGCACAAAACTTGCACACAGTTGGTTTGCACATTAAAACATTACGTTTCTAAAGGGTTCGCTCGTGCTATTTTGGGGTCTGGTCACTTCTCTCTCTAAATAAATTGGGTTTAGGGATTTAGCAGTGATAACGTGTACCTTGTGAAAAAATTAACAGTGATGGTGATACTGATCCAGTTGGGAAACAGTGAGTCATTCATTAATCTCTATGTTCAAATAAATTGGGTTTCAGGATTTGCGGATGATAAAATGTGCATTATAAAAGATGTCAATACCATTTTTTGCACGAACTAGTAAAGCAAGAATATTGGATAGTGTGTGCCTTTCTGATTAATCAGTCTCTCAATTTCTGCTTGTCATTGACGTGTGCACTTAGCTTCACAAAGGGAAAAAAAGCATGACTAGCTTGTGTCCTCAGAACCTCTTGTCTTGTGCTGAAGACGAGAGAGAGCTTCAACTAGGTTTAGAAAATCCATCTTACCATATCAGGTTGTCTTGACCAAAACTGAGAAAACAGCAAGACAAAGCACTTCCCTACTCAAGATCTTTGGATATTTTATTACTCAAGTATCCACTCACTCCCCACAAATGTTCTTCTATGGCTCAGAATATCAAATTGGATTCATTGCCTCTGTAATCGGGGCTTAGACTACAGTAGAGTCTCACTTATCCAACATTCACTTATCCAACGTTCTGGATTATCCAACGCATTTTTATAGTCAATGTTTTCAATCCATCGTATTATTTTGGTGCTAAATTTGTAAATACAGTAATTACTACGTAGCATTACTGAGTATTGAACTACCTTTTCTGTCTAATTTGTTGTATAACATGATGTTTTGGTGCTTAATTTGTAAAATCATAACCTAATTTGATGTTTAATAGACTTTTCCTTGATCCCTCCTTATTATCCAACATATTTGCTTATCCAACGTTCTGCTGGTCCGTTTATGTTGGATAAATGAGAGTCTACTGTATTTGGTAGTTGCATGCATAAAAGTTATTTCTTTTTTGATATTTGCTTTCCCAAAAACAAACATTATCTGGAACTCCTACAAACCACCTTAAAACTACATGAATTATGAAACCACCTGTAGCTGTACTTAGTTTTTTAATTTAGATGCCTTATCTCCTGTTGAAACTTTTAGGAAGCTTTCACGGATTGCTGGAAACTACGAGGGTTGAATGAAAAGTAATGCCTCCACCTTTGTAACTCCTTAAGCTTGGCCCCATGTAAGCCGCCTTGAGTCCCTTCGGGGAGATGGGGCGGGGTATAAAAATAAAATAATAATAATATAAATAATAATAATAATAATAATAATAATAATAATAATAATAATAATAATAATAATAATTAACAGATGGCAGTCCTGGTATGCGGCAGGTCCTGGCTTGTTCAGTAGACTCTATAGCTCCATTTGGCAGGAAGCCTTAGCATTGAACGGTTGTGTTGTTAAAGTGCAAAGTATGGAACCCTGCGCAGACGGGAAAGCCTTAGCATTGAACGGTTGTGTTGTTAAATTGTGATGTATGGAACTCTGCGCAGATGATTGGTCAATGAGACTTAAGTAACGTGCAGTCATTGAATTCTTGTCAGCAGAAAAAGGAAGGTGGATGGTATGAGATTACTAAGAGGAACAGAGTAGGCTCGGGTGAGAATTCATAGGTACCTGCATTTGCCCTTTGTGGAGCTGGACTTCCTTAGGATGCCTAGAAATGGAACCGGGCTATGGTTAGTAGCCAGCTGGTTAGTAGCTAGTTGCAATAAATCACTATCGACTGAGAGGTCATGAGTTCGAAGCCAGCCCATGTCGGATTGAGCACCACACCTGTGCTGTAAAAATATCCCTGCTCGTTGTTGACCTAAGCAACTCGAAAGATAGCTACATTTATCAAGTAGGAAATTTAGGTACCGCTTATGTGGGGAGGCTAATTTAACTAATTTACAACACCCTAAAAATCACCCAACAGCGTGCAGAAAGGAATGAGGAAGTAATCCATGAAGGACTCAGTGTCACAGTGGATGATGAAGCAGCAGCTCCCCCTGTGGCTGGAATCGAGCATACCATCAAGAAGCCGGAAGCTGGAAAACGATAAATTGCCTCTTTGTATTTGTCTCTGTCTGTATGTTGTATGGCACTGAATGTTTGCCATGTATATGTACACTGTGATCCGCCCTGAATCTCCTTTGGGGTGAGAACAGCAGAATATAAATACTGTAAATAAACAAACAAACAAATAAACCGATGGATGGATAGAATATTGCTGCTGTCGGTGGATCCAGTTCCAAAAGTTGCATGTCCAAATCAGAACGAAATGTTGACAAAACACGGAGCACATTTGTCTCCAAGCCAACAGTTCTGCCCATCAACTATAATGAAAAGCAAGCTTTTCAAGGCAACCATCACCAAACATTTCAGCAGCGAGCGGCTGTTAATATTTTGCAGCAATTAAGTGGCCACAACTTCCAAGGATCACGGAGAAGCATTTGCAACCACCCTCTTCCCGCCCGCACTCGAGTTAAGTAACATTTCCATGGCAACAGACCGAGATGCTGAAAGGTTTCGAGAGAGCCACATTTCGGCCGATAATTCATCCAGAGCTGCCATGTATTTTTCTGTCCATTACCCAAGACAGTGTTTTACAAGAAGCATTCCAAAATTTTTAAAACATCATGCAAGGGTTTCCTTTGGCACTTTATATTTTTGAAGTTCAGCAAACAAGATTCTTTTCATGCCTCAAATAGTATTTTTTTAGACGTGCCCGATAACCTTGCTGTTTATACACTCGTCCAATTGGGCAATCTCAATATGATTTCTTTTATTTTAGGAATAATTTTGGCCTTTTCATCCACCCAGTTAAAGCAAATGGGAGAGAAAACAACTTAACTGTGGACCTGCAGACAGAAAAGTGATGGATGGGTCCAGGCATTTAAACGTACCGTATATACTCGAGTATAAGCCAACCCGAATATAAGCCGAGGCACCTAATTTTACCAGAAAAAACTGGGAAAACTTATTGACGAGCTTTTGTCTTTCCTGAAACCAGCTTTGCTGTGGAATTATACATGGGTCTTTTTTTCCCAATAATTGTACCGTATATACTCGAGTATAAGCCGACCCGAATATAAGCCGAGGCACCTAATTTTACCAGAAAAAACTGGGGAAACTCATTGACTCGAGCTTTTGTCTTTCCTGAAGCTAGCTTTGCTGTGGAATCAAACATGGGTCTATTTTTTCAATAATTGTATACAAAATATGTCTCTTCAGAACTTTGTAAAATTGGTACAATAAGGAGATTGGTCTATAGCTTTAATATCATTATGGTTTTTGTTTTATATAATAGTAAAACTTTGGAAGTGTTTGATATGTGATCTAATCCAAGTGCCAGCATAGTGATTGTGTTTGCTGTGTACTAATCTTGTTGTGTATCAAATAATAACAACAACAACAACAACACTTGGGAAATGTTCAACTTGTGATTTTGTGATACGAAATCCAGCATATCTATCTTGTTTGCTCTGTCATAAAATAAAATAACAACAACAACAACAACAATAATAATAAGTGCTTGAGGAGTGTTCGACTTGTTATTTTGTGATATGAAATCCAGCGTATCTATTTTGTTTGCTGTGTCATAGAATAATAATAATAATAATAATAATAAGAAGAAGAAGAAGAAGAAGAAGAAGAAGAAGAAGAAGAAGAATTGTCCACTCACCTCCTCAAAATGCATACACACATATAAATATATGGTCCTGCATTGGGACAATTGACTCTTGCATGCCTCGTTGTGATGCCTTCTGGTCCCTTGATAAAAGATTTAGGGAGAAACTTTTCCCCAAACAAATTACCCTATATACTCGAGTATAAGCCGACCCGAATATAAGCCAAAGCATCTAATTTTACCACAAAAAACTGAGAAAACATTGACTCCAGTATAAGCCGAGAGTGGTAAATTTCAGAAATAAAAACAGATACCAATAAAATTACATGAATTGAGGCATCAGTTGGTTAAATGTTTTTGAATATTTACATAAAGCTCAAATTTAAGATAACTGTCCAACTCTGATTAAATCATTATTCTCATCTTCTTCAATGTAAATGTGCTTATGTATCCTTTTTAATAATAATAGAGGAAAATAATACATATAATAATAATAATAATAATAATAATAATAATAATAATAATAATAATAATAATAAATAATAATACAGGAAAATAATACATGTAATAATAGATAGAGTAAAATAATAAATGTAATAATAATAAGATCAGAGAGCTGAAAAACTAGGCTTATACTTGAGTATATACAGTAAATGTTTTTGAATATTTACATAAAACTCAAATTTAAGATAAGACTGTCCAACTCTGATTAAATCATTATTCTCATCTTCTTCAATGTAAATGTGCTTATCTATCCTTTTTAATAATAATAGAAGAAAATAATACATGTAATAATAATAATAATAATAATAATAATAATAATAATAATAATAAATACAGGAAAGTAATATATGCAATAATAAATAGTGTAAAATAATAAATGAAATAATAATAATAATAAGATCAGAGTGAAATAATAAATGTATTATTAATAATAAAAATAGAGTAAAATAAATGTAATAGTAGCAACAATAATAGAGAAAAATAATAAATGTAATAATACCAATATTAATAGAGAAAAATAATAAATGTAATAATACCAACAATAATAGAGGAAAAATAATAAATGTAATAATACCAGTATTAATAGAGAAAAATAATAAATGTAATAATACCAACAATAATAGAGAAAAATAATAAATGTACCATATATTCTCGAGTATAAGCTGACCCAAGTCTTTTCTCTTTTTGCCTGAGTATAAGCCGAGGGGGCCTTTTTCAGTCTTAAAAAAAGGGCTGAAAAACTAGTTTTATACTCGAGTTTTATACTCCCGGTGTTTCCAAGAAAAGTCAACCAACAAGCCTTGTTCTTCTTTTATTGGAATTTTTTTTATCAATTTTTATCTCCAGCAAAATGAAAAAGCTAATCATGCCATTGATCACTTTGTATCTGGGACGAGAATCAAAGCATTCTGCTCTTTCAAAGAAATCTTTCTCATAGATACAGAAACGGTAAGTAATTTTTTTGCAGAGAGCAATGGGAATAGGAGCTTTAATTCTATCCAATTAAATGTAATTTGGGTATCAATATTGTACACTCGATGACAGGCAGCTGATCGCTTCCTCAATGGAAAGACAGTGGCGTGTACCCGGAGCTACAATTTGTCCCGACCGCCGTGCAAACGAGCCCCGTTATTTTCTCATTAAGCCACAAAGCTTTCATTTTCAATCTCGGAGACGGCAAGGGGAAATTCTTGACTCTGGCCTCTTTCCTTGATTTCTCCGGGGATCGCGACCCAGCAGCCGGAGCCAGCTGCTCTAATTGGCACAGCAAATAGCAACTTTGCATGAAAATAAGGACGAGGGAAACATGAGAAATCTTTCCGAGGAATTCTATGGTAAGAAACGTTGTGGCCAAGTTTGACCTAGAACGGAATCCATAGGGATAAGGCTCTGGTATTTTAAAAGGGAAAATTTCAAAAGAATAGAAGGCAAATATTTGAATCTGGGGATCTTCAGTCAACCTAGTAGTTCAAAAATAAGTAAATGTGAGTAGATACATAGGTACTGCCTGGTGGGAAGGTAACAATGCTCCATGCAATCATGCCGGCCACATGGCCTTGGAGATGTCTACCAACAATGCCAGCTCTTTGGCTTATTATTATTATTTATTTATTAGCGACATTTATATCCCACTCTTCTCACCCCGAAATGGGACTCAGGGCGGCTTACAAGTTATTATTATTTATTTATTATTATTTATTAGCGACATTTATATCCCGCCCTTCTCACTCCGAAAGGGGACTCAGGGCGGCTTACAAGTTATTATTATTTATTTATTATTATTTATTAGGGACATTTATATCCCACTCTTCTCACCCCGAAATGGGACTCAGGGCGGCTTACAAGTTATTATTATTTATTAATTATTATTTATTAGCGACATTTATATCCCACTCTTCTCACCCCGAAAGAGGACTCAGGGCGGCTTACAAGTTATTATTATTTATTAATTATTATTTATTAGCGACATTTATATCCCACTCTTCTCACCCCGAAATGGGACTCAGGGCGGCTTACAAGTTATTATTATTTATTTATTATTATTTATTAGCGACATTTATATCCCACTCTTCTCACCCCGAAAGTGGACTCAGGGCGGCTTACAAGTTATATGTAAATACAATATATTATATTATTAGCATAGCACAATATAATAAGCATTATATATTACTATATTGTACTATACGACTATACTGCAATATTAGTAGTAATATTACATGTAATATAAATTTACAATTATAACAGTGTATTATTATTAGAACTGGAGATGAGCACCAACCCCCAGTTGGACATGATTAAATAACTATGACCAAGAGGTCATGAGTTCGAGGCCAGCCCGTGTTGGAGTGAGCACCTGACCATTAAAATTAATGTGTCTGTCTCTGTGTCTGTCTCTGTGTCTGCCTCTGTGTCTGTCTCTGTGTCTGTCTCTGTGTCTGCCTCTGTGTCTGCCTCTGTGTCTGTCTCTGTCTCTGTGTCTGCCTCTGTGTCTGCCTCTGTGTCTGTCTGTCTCTGTGTCTGCCTCTGTGTCTGTATCTGTCTCTGTGTTTGTCTCTGTCTCTGCCTCTGTGTCTGTCTCTGTCTCTATCTCTGTGTCTGTCTCTGTCTCTGCCTCTGTGTCTGTGTCTGTCTCTGTCTCTGTCTCTGTCTCAGTCTCTGTGTCTGTCTCTGTGTCTGCCTCTGTGTCTGTCTCTGCCTCTGTCTCTGCCTCTGTCTCTGTGTCTGCCTCTGCCTCTGTGTCTGTCTCTGTCTCTGTGTCTGTCTCTGTCTCTGTGTCTGCCTCTGTGTCTGTCTCTGTCTCTGTCTCTGTGTCTGTCTCTGTCTCTGCCTCTGTGTCTGTCTCTGTCTCTGCCTCTGTGTCTGTCTCTGTGTCTGTCTCTGTGTCTGTCTCTGTGTCTGTCTCTGTCTCTGTGTCTGTCTCTGTCTCTGTGTCTGTCTCTGTGTCTGCCTCTGTGTCTGCCTCTGTGTCTGTCTCTGTCTCTGTGTCTGCCTCTGTGTCTGCCTCTGTGTCTGTCTGTCTCTGTGTCTGCCTCTGTGTCTGTATCTGTCTCTGTGTCTGTCTCTGTCTCTGCCTCTGTGTCTGTCTCTGTCTCTATCTCTGTGTCTGTCTCTGCCTCTGTGTCTGTCTCTGTGTCTGTCTCTGTGTCTGTCTCTGTCTCTGCCTCTTTGTCTGTGTCTGTCTCTGTCTCTGTGTCTGTCTCTGCCTCTGTCTCTGCCTCTGTCTCTGTCTCTGTCTCTGTCTCTAGTCTGTGTCTGTCTCTGTCTCTGTGTCTGTCTCTGCCTCTGCCTCTGTGTGTGTGTCTGTCTCTGTGTCTGTCTCTGTCTCTGCCTCTGTGTCTGTCTCTGCCTCTGCCTCTGTGTCTGTGTCTGCCTCTGCCTCTGTGTCTCTCCCCGTCTCTGTCTCTGTGTCTGTCTCTGTCTCTATGTTCATATGGCATCACCCTTTGGGGTCAGAAAGAAGGATGGAATATAAATACTGTAAATAATAATAATAATAATTATTATTATTATTAAAGGCCATGGCTCCAAATATCAGTAGGGCTTTGTGCCATCCTTGTACTCTGAATGTAATGGGGGAACCGTTGAGTTGAACGCTTTTCCCCAGCAGCTCATTTTAACATTAAGAATACCCGACAAGGTCTTAATACGGCGAGTGCTAGCAAATGCATTTTCCTCCTCCCACACCGTCTCTTGAATTCTTAACCAGGTGCATGCGAGTGTGGAGATCTCTCCCGAGTGTTAAGCACTGACTCAAGTCCTGTCCCTTGTCTTGTTGAGCCAAAAAGAGTGAATGACTGGTCCTACCATCCATTATATTAAAGGTTAAGATGAGAAGGCCTCTGAGTTTATTTAATAAAGCAATTACTCCATGAACTTCAGTTGACTCGTATGATGCCTTGGACTGGTTCATTTAACAATCCCAGGCACAGCCCAGGGTAGGGAACTGGGATTTTATGCCACATCCAGGAGTGGGATATGTTGATGAGGTGACTAAGATGTTGAATCATTCAAAGCCAGGCAGACAACGCCAAAGAAGTTAAAGTGGAGGCAGTGATTGGAAATGTGCTCAGGGTAATGCATTAAGAAGACAGGGAAATGTGATATAGAATCAAATCAGAATCTCTGAGAGTAGCAAACTAGGAGCCCCCGGTGGTGCAGCGGATTAAGCCGCTGAGCTGCTCATCTTGCTGACTCAAAGGTCGGTGGTTCGAATCCAGGGAGCAGAGTGAGCTCCCTCTGTTAGTCCCAGCTTCTGCCAATCTAGCAGTTCGAAAGCATCTAAATGTGAGTAGATCAATAGGTACCGCTCTGCCATATAGCATAGCTTGGAGCCCCCAGTGGCGCAGCGTGTTAAAGCACTGAGCTGCTGAACTTGCAGACCGAAAGGTCGCAGGTTCAAATCCGGGGAGCGGAGTGAGTGCCTGCTTTTAGCCCCAGCTTCTGCCAATCTAGCAGTTTGAAAACATGTCAATGTGAGTAGATCAATAGGTACCGCTCTGCCATATAGCATAGCTTGGAGCCCCCGGTGGTGCAGTGTGTTAAAGCACTGAGCTGCTGAACTTGCAGACCGAAAAGTCTCAGGTTCGAATCCAGGGAGCTGAGTGAGCGCCTGCTTTTAGCCCCAGCTTCTGCCAGTCTAGCAGTTCGAAAGCATCTAAATGTGAGTAGATCAATAGGTACCGCTCTGCCATATAGCATAGCTTGGAGCACCCAGTGGTGCAGCGTGTTAAAGCGCTGATCTTCTGAACTTGCAGACCGAAAAGTCTCAGGTTCAAATCCGGGGAGCGGAGTGAGTGCCTGCTTTTAGCCCCAGCTTCTGCCAATCTAGCAGTTTGAAAACATGCAAATGTGAGTAGATCAATAGGTACTGCTCTGCCATATAGCATAGCTTGGAGCCCCCGGTGGCGCAGCGTGTTAAAGCACTAAGCTGCTGAACTTGCAGACCGAAAAGTCATAGGTTCAAATCCGGGGAGCGGAGTGAGCTCCCTCTCTTAGCCTCAGCTTCTGCCAACCTAGCAGTTCGAAAACATGTAAACGTGAGTAGATCAATAGGTACCGCTCTGCCATATAGCATAGCTTGGAGCCCCCGGTGGTGCAGTGTGTTAAAGCATTGAGCTGCTGAACTTTATTTGTAACCCTGGTGAGCATACAACAGTTGGATGAGTAGATGGGCCGGGCTGTGGCGCAGCTGGCTAGTAACCGAGAGGTCATGAGTTCGAAGCCCGGGTCGGGTTAAGCCTCCGACCATTAATAGCCCCGGCTTGCTGTTGACCTATGCAGCCCCGAAAGACAGTTGCACCTGTCAATTAGGGAAATTTCGGGACGCTTTATGCGGGAGGCTAATTTACAACACCATAAAACTGCCAGCAAAACACGAGGAAAGGAATGAGGAAGTACAGCCACTTCTGGATGGTGAAGCAACAGCTCCCCCTGTGGCCGGAATCGTGAAACTGGAAAAATGTTAAAAATGCCTCTGAGTCTGTCTAATGTATGTTGTTTGTCTGTTGGCATTGAATGTTTGCCATATATGTGTTCATTGTAATCCGCCCTGAGTCCCCTTCGGGGTGAGAAAGAAGGGCGGAATATAAATACTGTAAATAAAATAAATAAATAAATATGACACGGGCAGCCATACCCAACTATTAAATTAAAATTCATTTAAATCCCACATTTACTAATCGGGAATGGACAGCTCATCCATCCACGTAATCAACAAGGAGATTAATGTAGTATAAAGCTTTTCAGAAGCTTGAAAGCAGAATTGAATAGAGTATCCATTGTGACTGACAGTCGGACTTCCAAAATTTAAACAAGGCAATTATGAGTCCTGCTCAGGCAGCAGCTTCAAAACCCACGGGTGGGTGATGGATGGACAGACAAACAGTTGTAATTTTCTAACAGAAAGGCAACGTGTACTTTGCGAAGAAAGGATGAATTAAAAACAGTATCAGCGTAGGACGTTCTTGATAGATATATTTGACTGGGTAGATAACAGGATTTGCAGACTTCTCAAGAACTTGGCGGATGATTAATAATATTGCAATTGTAAGTATGTTTACGCGGAAGCTAATCCTTCTCAGTTTCATGGGATTTACGGCCTAAGACTACAGCCGATGGAATGAGGAAACCTTTGCAAACGGAGGGATTTCTTGGGTTACAAAATTAATTGAAACAAACCTGAACGGAATGCATGTGGAGGCAAAGGTGAAGACAACATCCAGAAAAACTGAACGTGTTATTGAAGAAGTCGTGAACATTTCAACAGCTTTGACATCCGGTAGTTAAGGATAATCAGATCTCAAGCTAGAATTAAGAAAGGCTGGGACCAGTGTTTGATTTTACTTTTTCTGTCAATTTGTTGTAAAACATGATGTTTTGGTGCTTCATTTGTAAAGTCATAACCTAATTTGATGTTTAATCCCAATTTATTGTTCAAGATATTCGCTTATACAAGGTTCTGCCGGCCTGTTTACCTTGGATAAGTGAGATTCTACTGTAATTATTATTATTATTATTATTATTATTATTATTATTATTATTATTATTATTATTATTATTATTGACACAAAGACAGAGTATGACACAGCAAACAAGATAGATATGCTGAATTTTGTATTTATTTGTATTTATTTATAATAATAATAATTATAATAATAATTATTATTATTATTGACACAAAGACGTTGTATGACACAGCAAACAAGATAGATATGCTGGATTATTATTATTATTATTATTATTATTATTATTATTGTATGACAGCAAACAAGATAGATATGCTGGATTATTATTATTATTATTATTATTATTATTGTATGACACAGCAAACAAGATAGATATGCTGGATTATTATTATTATTATTATTATTATTATTATTTTATTGTATGACACAGCAAACAAGATAGATATGCTGGATTATGATGATGATGATGATTATTATTATTATTATTTTATTGTATGACATAGCAAACAAGATAGATATGCTGGATTTCGTTTCGCAAAACCACAAGTCGAGCACTTCCCAAGTGTCTAGGACTGTGTGATGTATTTTCGGATGATGCGCGCAGATCCCAGTCGGGTGGCCTTTTGCAGTTGGCAGATCGTAATTTTGTCAATGTCTATTGTTTCCAAATGCCGGCTGAGATCTTTCGGCACGGCACCCAGTGTGCCCATCACCACCGGGACCACCTGCACTGGTTTCTGCCAGAGTCTTTGAAGTTCAATCTTGAGGTCCTGATAGCGGCTGAGTTTTTCCTGTTGTTTTTCGTCAATGCGACTGTCACCTGGGATGGCAACATCAATGATCCAAACCTTTTTCTTTTCCACAACTGTGATGTCTGGTGTGTTGTGTTCCAGAACTTTGTCAGTCTGGTTTCTCAAGTCCCACAGTATTTTTGCGTGCTCATTTTCCAATACTTTTGCAGGTTTGTGATCCCACCAGTTCTTTGCTGCTGGGAGGTGGTACTTGAGGCATAAGTTCCAATGAATCATTTGGGCCACGTAGTTGTGCCTCTGTTTGTAGTCTGTCTGTGCGATTTTCTTACAGCAGCTGAGGAGATGAACCATGGTTTCGTCAGCTTTCTTGCACAGTCTGCATTTTGGGTCATCAGCTGATTTTTCGATCTTGGCCTTAATTGCATTTGTCCTGATGTCTTGCTCCTGGGCTGCAAGGATCAGGCCTTCTGTCTCCTTCTTCAGGGTCCCATTCGTGAGCCAGAGCCAGGTCTTCTCCTTGTCAGCTTTTCCTTCAATTTTGTCAAGGAACTTTCCATGCAGTGTTTTGTTGTGCCAGCTGTCAGCTCTAGTTTGTAGTGCGGTTTTCTTGTACTGGTTTTTTGTCTGCTGTGCTTTGAGGAGTTTCTGATTTTTGACTTCAATCAAAGCAGGTTCTTCACTTTGCTTTCCATCTTCTGCCAGGGCATGTTCTTCTTCTTTGACTGCTTGTTTTACTTGCAAGAGTCCTCTGCCCCCTGATCTTCTAGGCAGATATAGCCGGTCAACATCACTGCGAGGGTGCAGGGAATGATGAATGTTCATGAGTTTTCTTGTTTTTCTGTCCAAATTGTCCAGTTCCATCTGTGTCCAGTTTATGATGCCAGCAGTATATCTTATGACAGGTATGGCCGAGGTGTTTATGGCCTTGATAGTGTTGCCTCCATTGAGCTTGCTTTTGAGAATTATTATTATTATTATTATTATTATTATTATTATTATTATTATTATTATTTGCCACCAGACCAAGGGATGGAAATTATATTGAAAATTTATCTCTCACACAAACACTTACACAAAAATTTATAAAGTTGATGTAATGAAAAAATTGGATAAGACACCAGCATGAATTCATAGGGAAAAAGGTGGGATAGATATGCAAATAAGCATCCAATGAATGTTTTTGCAATCATTATGACCTTGTTTACCATAACCGTGGCTTATCTGGTCAGACCTTTGCAGATCTGAAGTGCCGGCGACACCAGGGAGAGTGTGTAATCCACGGAGAGAAGTAAAACATTGTACTCATGTTTGGGTTGTCACTCCTTGTTTGCATATGAAAAAATATTGGTGCCGCGATTATTAGATTTAAGAAGAGAATGCTCTAATCGCGCCAGCAAAACACACAGAGAGCCAAGAAAGTGACTCTGTAATTGTTTGCACAGGAAATGTGTTATTTACCAGAAATGAAATTAATGTGTTACAAGGTTAGCTTTTCCTAGGCACTTTAAGTGGTGTCGGAATAATGTGAACACAAGCAAATGGCGTTTTCTCTCTGCTTCCCACCCATTATTAGCCAAGACACTTACTTACCTCTGAGAATTAAATTCTTATGATGAATGATGTATACTGTATTTTATCTCAGTATAATTGCTGGGCTAGGTGGCATTCAGCTGGGGATTACAGCAATGTCTACACTGTGTATTCACATTCTGCTAATTCTACGAGGGTTGAGTGAAAAGTAATGCCTCCACCTTCGTAACTCCTCAAGAGATGGCAATCCTGGTCTGCGGCAGGTCCTGGCTTGTTCAGTAGACTCTCCTCTACACTTCCATTTGGTGGGAAGCCTTAGCATTCAAAGGTTGTGTTGTTAAAGTGCGAAGTATGGAACCCTGCGCAGACGGGGAAGCCTTAGCATTGAACGGTTGTGTTGTTAAAGTGCCAAGTATGGAACCCTGCGCAGATGGTCAGTCTATGCGACTTTAGCAACGAGCAGTCGTTGAATTCTTGATAGCAGAAGGTGTCACCCCAAAGGAGATTCCTCCGAGAATGCAAGATGTTTATGGTGATTGTGTTGATGTGAATCCTGTGCGTTGTTGGGCGAGTAAGTTTAAAGATGTTGAGGTGGGAACATCTGACTTGCGTGACAAACAAAGAGTTGGACGTCCTATGACAGCAACCACCGAGTTGTACAAGCAAAAGGTTGACAGATTGATTCTGGCCGATTGTCGTATCACTCAGAAAGAAATTCCAAGCATAATTGGCATTTTGCAAGAACGTGTGGGTCACATTATTGCTTTGCTTGGCTATCGCAAGATCTGTGCACAATGGGTACTGTGAGACGTTGGTTGCAGAAACTGAGTGTCGACTTCTTCCGTGACGGCTTCAGAAAACTTGTTCATCGTTGGCAGAAACGTATCCAATAGTCTAGTGATGATGTGGAAAAGTGAATAGTGTCAGAGTAATTTACGGAGCGCAGCAGCAGTTGGATGGAGTCAGAGGAACGTAGCACGAAGAGACATCAGAGAGGATGGTACAACTATATACAAGTTTTACTGAAAGCAGTAATAAAGACAAACAGACTTGAAGACAATGGACACAGGACTTGACTTCTCAGCAGACAGCAGAACAGAACTGAACTGAACTGATGTAATCAGTAATGCACAAACACTTGTGTCTGGACACTCCCCAGTTCCAGCCACACATCAAGGTCAACACAGCTTCTCAGTAATTAACTCTTTACAGACTATAGTACTCTCTGGATGATGCAATCAGTATGCAATACAAACCAAGACACAAATTGCATTTAAACACTATCAATACACAAATCCCACATTTACAAATAGTGGGCCTAGCAATCCTTGCTGTTCAGGCTTGAACAAAAACAGAATAAACTGAACTTTTCCCATTAACCACATGAAAACAAATCAAGTCAGGATTTACATTTGTAATCCAACACGTTCAACTTGTAAAGCCAGGAGGGAAGCACTTTCACCGTGGAATCCCTTCCTGTAATGACTGGCTGAAAATTCAAGGTTATATTTAGTGCTGTCTACCAAGACATTTCCAACACATCAATCCCTCCTCCGGTCCCTTTAATAATTGGGTAATAGCCATCTATTTAGCTTAAAACCACTCGCTGGCTAATGAAAAATCATTTTGCATCATTGGTGAATGACAGTCCCTCTTAAAAGTGAAGCCTTCTTGCTTTTAATTAATTAGACTGGCTTATGAATCATATGAAGTGCTTACAAAAAGTAGCAGTTAATCAGAAATATGGATATCTGAAATAAACTAGCACTTTGGTCCTTTTTCCCTGATATTAATCAACGTCTTATTGAACGACATGAAATATTTCTATGGAGGGAATTCTGCAACTATTCTCAATGGTTTCCTATTCTTGAAGGAGCACCTTTATCTTCATACATCTGCTGGAACTAGTCCAGTGTTCTGCAGCCAGGTTACTAACTGGAGCGCCATTCAGGGAGGATACAACTCCTCTGTTGAAGCAGCTCCACTGTCTGCCTGTTAGTTTCCGGGCACAATTCAAAGTGCTGGCTTTGGCCTACAATACCTTAAACGGCTCTGGTCCAACTTACCTCTCAGAACGTATCTCCCCTTACGAGCCGTCCTGCAGATTAAGATCTTTAAGTGAGGCCATGATCTCGGTCCCGCCGCCATCACAGGTGCGGTTAGTGGGGATGAGAGACAGGGCTTTTTCGGTGGTGGTGTTGTGACTCAGCTGGAGCCTCAGAGTGACTCTGATGGGGATTATGGGATTCAGGTTCAAGATGACTCTGATGGGAATTATGGGAGTCAGGTTCAGAGTGTTCCTGCTGTGGAAGATGAGGAGCAGGGAGGCTTTCCCACGGCAGGGAATGGTGTTGATTATACTGAAGCTAGCCAGGTGCAAATTGACTCAGGAAGGGAGGACAGCTCCCAGTCTGAGAGCAAGCAGACAGACGCTAATGCTAACAAGCTGTCTGGCCTTGATGAAACGGAATCTTTGGATTGAGCTGGTCGTTTGGAATTCAGGATTCGCAGGAGTGTTAGGATAGCAAACAAGAGGGAGGTCAGAGGCCAAAGAAATGCTTTCATGCTATGCAAAGGGTATTAAAACGGTGTGCTGAAAGAGAAACCTTTGTCAAAGCAACTTCTTGCTCGAATCAAGAAGCAAGCTCTCGCTTTCCCGGATTGTCTTGCAGCCTTAGTGTGTTCATGTTCATGGGACTTTGTCATGCATTCATGGGACCTTGTTGTATGCCTTATGTTTTCTTGGATTATTCTTTAAAGCCTTGTTTTGCAACAATCTTTTGGAACTTTATGTTTGCTTTTTAAGGACTATTTAGTTCCTACTTCCTAATAAACTACAAAAGACTTCAATCTGTGTATTTAGCAAGGTGAAGCTAACTGGCTCCGCAGCTGGCTCCGCAGCTGTGGAACTCCTTGCCAAGGAGGAAAGCCCCCTCACTCATATCTTTTAGAAAGCAGCTGAAGACCTGTCTGTGGGACCAAGCCTTTGGCCCATCCTAGGATATGGGTTGATATGGCCTGATGGATTCTGTAGATTAATATGAAGTTGAACACGGACTGGCTCTGACTTTGGCTTGAAACTTCCCCTGCTGTAATAGTCACATGGTTTTAATTATTTTATTTTGATTTGGATCCTGGCTTTTATTTGTGTTTTATGTTTGGTTTTTACTACATGTTGTATTATATGTGCCATTTAATTCTGCCATTGTGTAAGACCGCTCTGGGGGAGAAGAGCGTTATATATATAAAATAAAATAAAATAAAATAAAATAAAATAAAATAAAAGCTTCTTTGTGCTCTAAAGTTTCAGACCCAGTTCTGCTCCTGAGATTTTGAGCCTCTCTCTTGTGTTGCATTTCCAAAATGCCGCCGGGAAGATGTTTAGTCCAGATGAGTATTTCCTTTTCAAACGTTGTTCTGGGGAACGGTGATATGAAAAGGAAGAAAGAAACCGACTACCAAAGGGAGCCACTTTCCTGCGCTTGTTCAGAGGCAGATTTCTTATCAAAGAGAGATATTGATCTGAGATACAGTTGCCTTTCCTTAATTAGATTTTTCTTTTATCTACACATGACCTGCCAAAACATTGCTTTAAGGAATCAGGAGGGGAGGGGACACGGCACAGCAGGTGCATGTTTTATCGAATTCATTACTTCTCCTTAATTAGATTTTTACTTTGTTTTGTTTTAAACCCTATTATTGTTTTTCATTTAGGCCAGCCTCACACAAACACACATATCTCCTGGTGTCTATATTGGTGAGATGGGATCAGATCACGGCTCACATAATAGTGCCTGGGTGTCATACCCCAACCACCTTTGGCTTCTGAACCTGATCCAGAAATGAACTTTGACCAGGATGAAGCTTATTCTGACATTTTGCCCAGTTCTCCCAGCTCCTTTCAGTTCCAGCTGCCGGCTGTTGATAGTTCAGATGCTTCTTTAATTGGGACAGATACTGGAAATATTATTTCCATGGCTGAACCAGATGTTCTTAGTTCCCCAGAGAATGCGTCCTTCAACAGAAGGGAGATACAGGAGATGTTACTCCCGTGGTTGAACCAGATGTCCAGAATTTGCCAGAGAACGTGCTCTTCAACCGAAAGGAGTTTCTGTATCACCAGAGATCAGAAAAACAAGAGCTTAGAAAGAGTGACCTCTTGGCATCTTGAGGGGATTGTGGATAAGAAGATTCCCTTGGGAACTTTTGGGGAGTTTGGTCTCCCTTCATTGGGAACTGATCTTCGTTCCATAAAAGTGTCTTGCACTGCAAACACTTTGTGGTGTCAACGTAGTGTTTCCTTGAGAACACTTCACCGACTCCAGTTCCCTGATTTCACCAAGCCAAGTCTCCTGTTCCTGGCGGCCAAGCCGAGCCGCAACTCCCGATTTGAACCGGAGTAAATTTACTTCCTTGCCTTGTTCCTGAATCAAGATTGGTTTTAACTCCGTCTCGTTCCTGCCTTGATATCAAAGATTACCTAGTGACTTTGGACCTTGTTCTTTGGACCTTGTTCTTTGGACCTTGTTCTTTGGACCTTGTTATTCACTCTTGCTTCCTTGTTGTTTTTCCCCGCTCAAGAACTTTCAAACAGTTTTGAGCGTGTTTCGGTTTCTGGACTTTGGACAATAATATTGGACATTTCTCTTCAATTCTTTGGACTAATTCATACCTTTTTACAAAGGACTAGTCCTCTCTCATCGCTTCCACTTATTCATTCCTGAATTTATTATTGTTTTAACAAAGATACTATATGATTATTGGTCTCTGTGTGGTTTCCAGTGCTCATGCTGCCTTGAGGTGCAACACTGCGGTTGGTTCTCCACACACACAACTTGGCAACTGGAGCCCGGGGTGGCGCAGTGGGTTAAATAAAGCCTTGTGATTTGAAGGTTGGGTTGCTGACCTGAAGGCTGCCAGGTTCGAATCCAACCCGGGAGAGCACGGATGAGCTCCCTCTGTCAGCTCCAGCTCCATGCGGGGACATGAGAGCAGCCTCTCACAAGGATGGTAGAAAAACAACAACATCCGGGCAATGTCCCCTGGGCAACGTCCTTGCAGACGGTCAATTCTCTCACACCAGAAGCGACTTGCAGCCAATCAAATTATCCAAAATGTATAAAAATGCCGACACAAATTGTTGGAAGTGTTTGGAACACAATGGAAGTTTTTTCCATTTATGCTGGACTTGCAAAATATCCACCAAATACTGGACAAAAATCCACAAGGAATTACAAACATTATTTAAAAGAACCTTCCCCAAGAATCCAGAATATTTATCTTCTAGGTCTATTAGATAAGGACTTGATCTTAACAAAAAATGAAGATATTTTATTCACATATCTATCGACGGCGGCAAGGATAGGCTTTGCAAAACATGGAAATTACAGGAAACACCAGATTTGGATACATGGAGAAGCAAAATAAGGGAGGTAAAAGATATGGACCAATTAACTTTTTTTTCTTAAAAAGAATTCAGGAAACCCTATAAAACAAACAGACTTTAAGAAGATTGAAGAATTAATAGAATATTAATATCTGGAGAAGAATTAGGGTCAGAAGGATAATGAATAACTTTCGATGAAAGAAACAACAGAACCCTAACCACAAAGGATTAAAGGAAGTGATCGCATTATTATTATTATTATTATTATTATTATTATTATTATTATTATTATTATTTGTTGTTGTGTTTTTGTTTGTTTGTTTCTTTTTTCTTTTTTCTCTCCTCCTTCCCTTCACTTCTCTTTTCACTCTCTGTTCTATACCCAACATTGTTCTCACTCTTTCAATGTTTAAAACTACCTAATATATATCTATATATATAAAAGAGTAATGGCATCACGGCGACCCACAAAACAACAAAACTACAGGCCACCCAACCTCGAAATTTGACAACACAACCCATCATCCACGCCTCTAGGTTGATACAACAAAAAGAAAAGAAAAATAAAGTCCTAATTAGGGAGAGAGGAATAATTGCTTTTATCCAATTGCTGCCAGTTAGAAGGCTAAGCTCCTCCAACTTGGTCTCCTAGCAACCCAATAAAAAAATATTAAAAACCCTAAAAAAATAATACAATAAAATACTATAACAGAAAATAACTAAAAATAATACAAGAAAATAATAAAATATAATAAATAAAAATATAACTTACAATAAAATTAATTTAAAAAAATGCAAATAACTTCAAATAAAAATTACACAACAATTTTTAACCAATACCACCACCACTTTGCCACAGCAACGCGTGGCCGGGCACAGCTAGTATATATATATCTATATACTGGCTTTAAAAGCCAAAATTTATTCTCTGAAACACATGCCTTCAAATATAACTTTATTTGTTCTGCATTCACATCAAAGCGAGGTTGGCCAAATTACATATGCTTGATAAACAACTACCTTCAGAATAATATTATACCCCCCAGAGAGAGAATATATTTACTTTCTTAAATTTCAACTTACAGAATACACAATGATATTGTGTATTTCCCCGTACTGTAAGGTGATTAAACATTATAACAAATTTCAATAAGCCATATATCCTATTTTGTACCAATGCATTAAAACCAAGGCAGAATCCTTTGAAAAAGAAATAATTAGAGATGCAAGCAGCATTTGCCTTTGTTTGATTGCTCCAAAATAATTAGAAAAGGAAACTATGATTTGAATTAAATACTGAGCTTTCCAGGTGACTTGGTGGGAGTTTATTTTTAACAATAAATAATTGCTTTCCATTTTAACAGCATCATGTGGTTTCCTAATTGCAAAATACTTACAGTTGAAATAAAGTACCGTATATACTCGAGTATAAGCCGACCCGAATATAAGCCGAGGCACCTAATTTTACCACAAAAAAACCTGGGAAAACATTGACTCAAGTATAAGCCGAGAGTGGTAAATTTCAGAAATGAAAATAGATACCAATAAAATTACATTAATTGAGGCATCGGTAGGTTAAATGTTTTTGAATATTTACATAAAACTCTAATTTAAAATAAGGCTGTCCAACTCTGATTAGATCATTATTCTCATCTTCTTCAATGTAAATGCCCTTATGTATCCTGTTAATAATAATAAATAGAGTACAATGATAAATGTAATAGCAATAATAATATCAGAGTGAAATAATAAATGTATTAATAATAATAAAAACAAAGTGAAATAAATGTAATAGTAACAATAATAATGGAGTAAAATAATAAATGTAATAATATTAATAAAAATAGAGAAAAATAATAAATGTACCATATATACTCAAGTATAAGCCGAGGGAGGCTTTTTCAGTCCTAAAAAAGGGCTGAAAAACTAGGCTTATACTCGACTGTATACAGTAGTTAAATTAGCCTCCCGGATAAAGCGTACCTAAATTTCCTACTTGACAGATGCAACTGTCTTTTGGGCTGCGTAGGTCAACAGCAAGCCAGGCTTTTTCAGTCATAAAAAGGGCTGAAAAACTAGGCTTATACTCAAGTGTATACAGTAGTTAAATTAGCCTCCCGCATAAAGCGTACCTAAATTACCTACTTGACAGATGCAACTGTCTTTCGGGCTGTTTAGGTCAACAGCAAACCAGGCTTTTTCAGTCATAAAAAAGGGCTGAAAAACTAGGCTTATACTTGAGTGTATACAGTAGCTAAATTAACCTCCCGCATAAAGCGTACCTAAATTTCCTACTTGACAGATGCGACTGTCTTTCGGGCTGCTTAGGTCAACAGCAAACCGGGCTTTTTCGGTCATTAAAAAGGGCTGAAAAACTAGGCTTATATTCAAGTGTATACAGTAGTTAAATTAACCTCCCGCATAAAGCGTACCTAAATTTCCTACTTGACAGATGCAACTGTCTTTCGGGTTGCTTAGGTCAACAGCAAGCAAGGCTTTTTCAGTCATAAAAAGGCTGAAAAACTAGGCTTATACTCGAGTGTATACAGTAGTTAAATTAGCCTCCCGGATAAAGCGTACCTGAATTTCCTACTTGACAGATGCAACTGTCTTTCGGGCTGCGTAGGTCAACAGCAAGCTGGGCTTTTTCAGTCCTAAAAAGGGCTGAAAAACTAGGCTTATACTCGAGTGTATACAGTAGTTAAATTGGTCTCCCGCATAAAGTGTACCTATATTTCCTACTTGACAGATGCAACTGTCTTTCGGGCTGCGTAGGTCAACAGCAAGCTGGGCTTTTTCAGTCCTAAAAAGGGCTGAAAAACTAAGCTTATACTTGAGTGTATACAGTAGTTAAATTGGTCTCCCGCATAAAGCGTACCTAAATTTCCTACTTGACAGATGAAACTGTCTTTCGGGCTGCTCAGGTCAACAGAATGACCTCTCGATCAGTAGTGATTTATTGCAGCTGGTTACTAGCCAGCTGCGCCATGGCCTGGCCCCATTCATAGGGTTGTCCAAAGTCAAAGAGTTGTCAACATTATTTAAAAACAACAAAATGTTGGATTGAAGCCTATGTGTCTTTGTAGTTGGTGTGAATACCAGGATTTAGACCACAGTGTCTTTTTCAGAATGAGAAACAGCAACAAAACAAAAACCAAAGAGCTGCAGCTTGTCTCTAGACATCACTCTTGGAACACCTTTTCTCCTCCGTCAGCACTTCTTTCCTCGGCTCACAGCAATTAGCAACATGGAAGAACAAAATGTGATCCTTGTTTTTAGAATGTTATGACAAATTTAATCATTACTGCAGATGTGTTAGCGGGAACTTGGTTGAATGCTGAATGCCTTTCGAAGCGCCGACTCAGCAGAACGGTTGCCACTCTTTGTTCATTTAAATGTTACTATGTAATTGCCTTTAAAAATAAGCCACTAAAAACATAATGCTCTCTAAAACTATAAGCAGATGTTACCTTGATTCCATTATCAAATTTTATTTAATGGTCCTGGGGGTGCTTCCATTATTCTTTGTGATGGGCCATATTAGATGTCAACTAGTATCAAGTATTGTGATATCCTTTTCTTCTTGTGTTGTGAAGAGACAAGAAGATTAAGCAAAGAAGAGTTTGAAAACTTTATTACACAATATTACACAACATTGTTATACAACAGCAAGGGTCAAAACCAAGCTGGAAAGGCAAATAAAGATATTGATCATAAGATTGGATATTATACTGGTGTAACTTTGAGTTGTGTTATTTATTTATTTATTTATTTACAGTATTTCTATTCCCCCCTTGGGGAGATGGTGGCGAGGTATAAATAAAGTATTATTATTATTATTATTATTATTATTATTATTATTATTATTATTATTACGAGGGCTATCCAGAAAGTAGATTACATTTTGGAATTAAAAATGAACAAAGTATAGGAGAAAACATTTACCATATGCAGTTGAAAGCCACACCCAAATACCACATCTCATGTAGTCGCCATTCAAATCTAGGCACTTATCACAGTGATGAATGAGCTTTGCAACTCCTTCCCCACTAAATTTTGCCACCTGCGTCCTCAACCAGCTGGTTACCCGTTCCTGCAGCTGCGCAGCATCGCCAAAACACTTTGTTGCCAGCCACGTCCCCATTATTGGAAACAAGTGGTTGGGGAAGCAAGTGGCAGAATTTAGTGGGGAAGGAGTTGCAAAGCTCATTCATCACTATGGTAAGTTCCTAGATTTGAATGGTGACTACGTGAGATGTGGTATTTGGGTGTGGCTTTCAACTGCATATGGTAAATGTTTTCTCACTTTTTTAATGTGAAGGGCCGATTCACAGTCCCTCAGACTGTTAGGGGGCCAGACTATGCTGAAATAGTAAAAAAAATAAGATTGTTGTTGTGTGCCTTCAAGTCATTTTAGACTTAGGTCAACCCTAAGTTTAAAGTTTAGGACAAAGGCCAGGTAAATCACCTTGGAGGGCTGCATCCGGCCCATGGGCCTTAGTTTGGGGACCCCTGATCTAGACGATCTCATAAGACCATAGGTAAGGAAGGGGACCCCCAAAGGCCATCTAGACAGTCTCATAAGACCATAGGTAAGGAAAGTAACCTCCAAAAGCCATCTAGATGATCTCATAAGGCCGTAGCTAAATAAAGAGACTTCAAAGACGATCTAGACAATCTAATAAGACCATAGGTAAGCAAAGTGACCTCCAAAGACCACCTAGATGGTCTCATAAGACCATAGGTAAGGAAAGGGGCACCCAAAGACCATCTAGACAATCTCGTAAAACCATAGGTAAGGAAAAGGGCCCTCAAAGGTCATCTAGACGGTCCTATAGGACCTCAAAAAGTCATCTAATCATCTCATAAGGCCGTAGCTAAGCAAAGAGACCTTCAAAGATTATCTAGACCATCTCATAAGACCATAGTTAAGCAAAGGGACCTCCAGAGACCATGTAGATGGTCTCATAAGACCATAGGTAAGGAAAGGGACTTCCAAAAGCCATCTAGATTGTCTCATAGGACCATAGGTAAGGAAAGTGAGCTCCAAAAGCCATCTAGATGGACTCATAAGGCCGTAGCTAAGCAAAGAGATCTTCAAAGACCATCTAGACGATCTCATAAGACCATAGGTAAGCAAAGAGACCTCCAAAGACCAGGTAGACGTAGGTCAACCCTAAGTCTAAAGTTTGGGACTGGGGCCAGGTCAATGACCTTGGAGGGCCACATCCGACCCTTACTTTGGAGACCCCTGTTCTAGAGAGTGGATGTCATGATACTGAACAAAAAACTCAATCAAAAGTCCTGTTCATATGTGACGCTTCAACTGGCAACATACATACATGCAAGGAGCATTGTGTTGTGGCCACCCTCCATTCTTCAGTTGCCATGTGAACAAGAAACATGATATTGCAAATCTCTTCTCTTAATTAATTACTTTCCATGTTTCCTTAGAATTGCTACTCAAACCACTTTACGGTATTATAACAGATACAAGCAAAGAGAAATGCAGATAGAAACATGCCAAAGGTTAACCCTGTTAAATGCAAATTTAACAAACTATAGTAGCAAAAGACTAATGAATTAGAAACAAGCGAAGACGCATCTGTTTAAAATAACAAGGATGAAAGGATTATACCAGAAGTCTGTTAAAATCACCAAGTTGCATTTTAAAGCTACTTTGAAAGTATGTGGAACTTTTGATGCTGCCAGACACGCTTGCAAAATGCAGGGCAGCTTTGTATTCGATTGCAGTAGGTGAAGAAAATGTGTCTCGGAATATGTATATGTATGTAAATGAAATACCCCGGTTCTCTGGAACGTGATATCTAACGTATCAGGCAACATAAAATCCTGGGTTCTATGAAATACGGCTTGGCTTTGAAAGCTTTGCTCTTGAGCTCTTGAAAAGATGAGCCGGAGACTTGTAAGACAAGAGTCTAGGTCTGAATTAATAATCATAATTAGAAAAGATTAAAAGAGCCTCCCCACAACTATATCAAAGACCGTCTTCCTTTTACTGGGAGGAAAATACTTACTCTGTTGTATCTTTTATTGCACTCACTGGATTATTAATGGCTTATTCAAATTTGATTCCCCAGCTCCTTTCAGCAGTATTTAATATTTCCTCATTCTTTAGGTAGTAAAAAGATATGCTGCATTTTTTTAAAACTTCAAAAAGATGAGGTTTTTCTTCACCTACACATATAACTCTTTGCTTCTACATAAAATTAATAGGTGCAAAAATCTTTTATTCCAGTCAGGTGTCAAGCTCTTTCGACAGTTTTGTCAACTCCGTTCATAATTTGCCACAATGAAGCTTGCTCAATATTGAAAATGTCTATTATTTTTTTTCACTGATATTCTACAATGTTAATGTGGCATTTGTGTATTGGTAGTGTTTAAATGAAATACAGTAGAGTCTCACTTATCCAACATAAACGGGCCGGCAGTATGTTGGATAAGCGAATATCTTGGATAATAAGGAGGGATCAAGGAAAAGTCTATTAAACATCAAATTAGGTTGTGATTTTACAAATTAAGCACCAAAACTCCATGTTAGACAACAAATTTGACAGGAAAAGTAGTTCAATACGCAGTAATGTTATGTGGTAATTACTGTATTTTCAAATTTAGCACCAAAATATCACGATATATTGAAAACATTGACTACAAAAATGTGTTGGATAATCCAGAACGTTGGATAAATGAGTGTTGGATAAGTGAGACTCTACTGTATGTGTCTTGCCTGTCCGGAAAGAGTTAATTGCTAAGAAGCGGTGATGTCCTTGATGTGTGGCTGGAACTGGGGAGTGTCCAGACACAAGTGTGTGTAAATTGCTGATTGTATCAGTTCAGATCTGTTCTGTTCTGAGTCGAGTGCTGTCTGCTGAGAGTCAAGTCCTGTGTCCATTGTTTGCAAGTCTATTTGTCTTTATTACTGCTTACAGTAAAACTTGTATATACAGTAGAGTCTCACTTATCCAACATAAACGGGCCGGCAGAACGTTGGATAAGCGAATATGTTGGATAATGAGAGATTAAGGAGAAGCCTATTAAACATCAAATTAGGTTATGATTTTACAAATTAAGCACCAAAGCATCATGTTATACAACAAATTTGGCAGAAAAAGTAGTTCAATATGCAGTAATGCTACGTAGTAATTACTGTATTTATGAATTTAGCACCAAAATATCACGACGTATTGAAAACATTGACTACAAAAATGCGTTGGATAATCCAGAACGTTGGATAAGCAAATGTTGGATAAGTGAGACTCTACTGTAGTTTTACCAAAGTCTCTGGGTGTCACTTCGCTCTGCGTTCCACTGATTCCATCCAACTACTGCTGCGCTGCAAAATACTCTGACATACAATAGCTACTTACTTAAGTGAAAGTTACTCTGAGATATTTCTGCTTTCGACCCAATACATGCCTGCTGAATATGGGGATTTACTGTGGTTTTTAACTTAGAATATGTTTTTTTTAATAAATAATTTTTATTGTTTGCCAAACTTGTGAATAACATGTACCAAAGACATAGACACAAACAATAACAACAAAATTAAATAACAACACAAATAAAAAACAAAAAAAAACCAAAATTAATAAAATGACTTCCATCCATTTGCATGGTGTAAGTGTATAAAGTTCAGTTCATCTCGCGTCAACTCTTCTATCTATATTGTCACATATATGTTTTGATGTGTTTTAACTGTGTTTTTAGTACTATTTCTGTTTAATTCTATTTTAATGTTTGTTTGTTTATTTATTTTATTTACAGTATTTATATTTTGCCCTTCTTACCCCGAAGGGGACTCAGTGTGGTTTACAATGAACATATATATGGCGAACATTCTGTTGGTATATTTTGTTGTTAGAGTGAAATGTTAGATTAAATGTTGCTGTTGGGTTTTACAACTGTGTGTTCCAGCAGCACATGGGTTAATTACAAGCCAGCTTGATTGACTGCCTGGAGGGCCAATAGGTCAAGCCTTCTGGTTTCAACAGTGGTGGACAGGACATTCGTCATTGGGACAACGCTGAAGATGAAATATAAACAAGGATAATTTCCAATGTGGAAAATGTGGAGAAAAGGGGAGCTTTGTTCATCACCTTCAATAGTAGACTATTCCAACCCTGAGTGCTGCAACTAAATGAAGGATACCTTGATGCCTTTTGGATATAAATTAATAGGGAACGTGTGTGGCTCGGCCCCAGGGAAACATACAGTAACATTTATTTAGTCTGAAATGAAATACCTCCCAGAAAGCTCTGCACCTTGGGGGCATGAGAAGCAATTTTTGTCTTTAGATAAATGTTAAATAATAAATGAGCCAAGAGGAAGCGTGACATTTTTAAACTAGCCGCCTGTTTGAAAAACATGCTCTTGAGTACCTGTTTATACACCCTAAATAGACACCCAGGTTGCTTATTTCACAGTCCATTATGATATATGGAGAAGAAAGCACGGGAAGGGAAGACAACCCACCTCCAGGCATCATACCCCTCTACTTTTCAATTAGCACAACATGAGCATGGAAATTTACTGTATCACAATCGCTTCTATGTTTTCTCTGAAGCAAGTCTTCTTGTAATTGCTCTGTCTTCTTGTCCTGAAGTGCTTTCACATCAAACAAAGACAGAGACTGTCCACACTGCAGAACTATAGTAGTTCCTCACCACTTTATCAGCCTATAGAATCCTGGGATTTACTATTTGTTGTGTCCCCAGAGCAGAAGGTTAAAGTATCTCACAAAACTACAAATCCCAGCATTCCACACTGAGGAAGAACTGTGCGATGGGATAGAGGATGTTTTGGATTCCAATGTTCATTCTTTAGCAACAGGGGAAAAGTTCATTTCTCTTGGGAATCGGCCTTTAGCTGATGGGGAGTTTTCCCGAGATATCAGATTAGGTCTCCGGATAGAGGGAATGAAGGCTAAATTAATTAGACTAGAGAGACTCTGTGATAAATCTTTGAAATCCAGGTGTGTGAGGCATGATCTGATGGCTTCTTGGTCAGGCTTGGGCTTAAATTAAGTGATATTTACTTGGTGTCTCTCAGAGCAGACAACGTTGCCAAAAGGTTCAGGTTACTGTCTCAGCTCTCAAGTGTTTCTGGGATGTGTAGTTTTGTTGTTTTGTCCTAGGTCAAAATTTCATTACCCATTTATATATATAGATAGATTTGTGCAACTGAATATGAATCTGGCAGAATAGCTGAATAATAAAGCTACTATGCTGGTCTTTATATCACAATGATTTTGTCTAATGAAGACGTAAATAAATAAATAAAGATAGTTTCAGATTTACTTTGACCAATACAGCTCATGCATACATGAATGATAGTAACAGAAAAATTCAAACTTATTTGATGTTTTATGACTTTATGGAACTTATGTGAAACCCGTGATTTGATGTGTAACGTCTGCGAACGTATTTGCGTGTATGTGTGAAAAGAGAAAGAGGAAGGGAGAACAAGAGCAAGAGACATTAAGAGACACAAATTATGATTTGCAGTGCCGCTAATCATAGGCTTTAGAGGCTCTTAAAAATGGAAATTAAATTTCTATCTGGAACAATAGTAATTACGAAAATCTACCACTTCTATCCAGGGCTTGCTATAAAACGCCTTTTTTTCCCTACTAAAACCCGAGAAACTGAAGAATTATCTTTAATTAAAATAAGCCCATTCTCATTATAGTGGGGTTATAAGAAATGCACATTTATGCTTACTACTAAATTCCCCTTGAATTATGCTATTATGATGATTAACGTGTACTACTTGAACGCACAGTGCCAGCAGTGTCGTTCTAGGGCCAACACTCAATGAGAATTCTTCTCAAAAACGACGTATTTTACGCATGAAAAATGGGATGATCGAGGACCAGAGGGCAGTGGCCATGGAAGCCCCTTGGCAGGAGACTCTAGCTTAATGGCATGCAACATTAGCAAAAGAAATTGTGGTTTTAGTGTGTTTTTTTTCTAGTTTTAAGAGCAAGCAGAACAGGTGTGTGTATGATCCTTTGGCATGTTGTTCCTTATGCAATGGGTTGTGCGCAGAATTTAACATTTCTGCATGAAAATATCACCTAGCTCTGCCTAGAAAATGCTGTTTATTAGGTTGAGAAAACCATTTCCTGCACCAAAGAATCCATGGGAGAATTTTGCACAAAGTCTTGTTGAACTGTGATCTATCAAGAAATCCCCGTCTTAGGAAAGGAGACGACACTTTAATGACCCGTTCATATTTACTCTTCAAATAAAGCTGCGAGTGAATATTCAGCTTGACGTATACATGTTTTAAAAACAGAATCCCATTTTTTAAAAATTAACTGTTTTTTTTTCCTAGAGAAGAAGAGCATCTGTTGCCAGCAGGATAATGCCAGGGCTTTATATAATGCAAATGGGATTTTCGAGGAAGAGTTAATGTCAAACTAAGCCGCAAATTAATTCAAAAGGGAAAGAGGAGAGTGTTGTGAATTCAGCAGGGCTCCCTCGGATTTCCGTGATTGTTTTTCCCCATTCCCTTTTCTTGAGATTGAAATCTATACACATAATAAAAGTGAAAAATGTGTATGCGTGTGTGTGGAGGGTGATTGCCCTGGGAATCTGGGAGTTGTAGTTCACTCTTATCCAGACACACTGAACCCAGCCAATGACGGATCTGGACCAAACTTGGCACACAGACCCAACATGGCCAACTGCGAATACTGGCATGGTATGGGGGTGATTGATGTCGGATCTGGGAGTTGTAGTTCACCATTATTCAGAGAGCCATGAACCCAACTGATGATGGATCTAGACTAAACTCAGCACACAGACCCAACATGGTCAACTGCGAATATTGGCAAGGTTTGGGGATGATTGTCCTGGGAATCTGGGAGTTGTAGTTCACCCTTATCCAGACACACTGAACCCAGCCAATGATGGATCTGGAGCAAACTTGGCGCACAGACCCAAGATGGTCAACTGTGAATACTGGCAGGGTTTGGGGGTGATAGCCAACTAAAATATAGTTAAAAATAGTAACATATAACAGACTAATGAAAACATCTGGGTATAAAACATCATTAAATGTACCAAAACCAAACTTCAAAAACCGTTAACCAGGAATATGGTGGGGATAATCAGAATGAGAGAGGAAGGCTGGGCATGGACTTGTGAATGAAGCAGATTATTGGGCCAGGGTTGGGGTAAAGTGCTGCTGATCTTTGATGAAGCAGACTCATGGAATAAGGATGGATTCAAAGAGAAGGACTATTGTAAATACCATTGTTCTGTTGATATTTTGGATTTAGTAAAGGTTCCTGTGTTATTTGTTCTGCAGGGTGTCTCTGGGCTCACGGGCACACGGGCCATCTATCATCCACAATTTATTTATTTATTTATTTATTTACAGTATTTATATTCTGCCCTTCTCATTCAATGCCATTAGACAAACAACACACAGACAGACAGACACAGAGGCTATTTAACTTCCCAGCTTCTGGCTTTATGAGGGTCTGCTAGATCCCAGTCACAGGAGGCACTGCTGCTTCATCATCCACTGTGACGTCGAGTTCTTTTTGTTGGAGTACTTCCTCATCCGGTGTTGTAAATCAGTTAAATTAGCCTCCCCGCATAAGCGGTCCCTAAATTTTCCTACTTGACAGATGCAACTGTCTTTCAGGTTGCTTAGGTCAACAATGAGCAGGGCTATTTTTAATTTTAATTCTTGAGTGCTCACTCCGACATGGGCTGGCCTCGAACTCATGACCTCTTGATCATAGTGATTTATTGCAGCTGGCGACTAACTAGCCTGCGCCACAGCCCGGCCCTACACACGTCAATCCCCAACACAGAAAGAGGAGAAAGATCTTCTTTTATCATAATACTAAGTAAAGCTATGTATTGCTCTAAATGTTGCCATCGCTTATTAGCTGATCCAGAGCACCTTGTATGAATTTGTGTGGAAGATCATTGGCCTATGTAATGAAAAGCACAGATGTTAGTTTATATAAAATACTAGCTGTGCCCAGCCAAGCGTTGCTGTGGCATTGTCTGGTGGCGTTGGTGAGAAATTGTTGAGGTAGTGGTGGTATTGAATGTCTGTTGTATGGTTGTCTTTATGTTTAGTATGCATTTGGTTGTTTGTGTACTGTGAAAGTAGTGAGGGTAGAGGGGGTCTATGTATTTTATAAGCAGTGTGGAAGAGGCGTAAGTGAGGCCTAAGTCTGCTCGTCCCCTGGGCTGAGTGGGTTGCTAGGAGACCAAGTGGGCAGAGCTTAGCCTTCTAACTGGCAGCAATTGGATAAAAACAATTATTCCTCTCCCTCTAATTAGGAGTTTATTTTTCTTTTCTTTTTGTTGTATCAACCTAGAGGCATGGATGAGGGGTTGTGCTGTCAATTTTCGAGGTTGGGGGGCCTGTAGTTTTGTTGTTTTGTCGGTCGCTGGGATTCCATCACTCTTTTATATATATAGAAATGCTGCATTTTACGGACAACAATTTACAGAACAGTTAAATCCTGATTAATATCAAATTACAGTTTGGATGTTTTGGTGCTTGCCTTATGCCAATTGGTACAAAAATGATAATGATAAATAGGGATAAGGGGAAACATCTTACTGCTTTGGAGATTTTTCGTGAATCCGGCCATCACCGGATGGTGGGACTGCATGGCAAGCAATCCCGTTGAGAGATCTCCTACAGTTTAGTAATGAAATGCCATTTCCTCTCCTGTTGTAGCTTATATTATAATTTCCATAAAATGTAAAGACCGGAATCATGTTGATGTCTTCACACTTGTATAAATTCCATTATCAAAACAGCTGGATTTTTATTGGTGTGAGGCGGAACAGCTGGACTCAGCATAGTTGCAGTAATAGGTATGTGCGTGCACAGCTTTGCGTCTGATCAGGATAAAAGTGGGATAATAGTAATAATAATATTAAGCTGTCTATATATACAAAAATGTAATGTGTGTTTTCCCCTCGGAGTAAACAACAAAACCACTAAACCAAATCACACCAAATTTGGCCACAAAAGACATAGCCATCCAATCAATATTGGATTGTCTTTCAATAAAAAAACCCTAGAAAAATAAAGTTCAATTACAGAGGACGAGGAAGAGCCGTTCTCCCCCTGGCTGCCAGTTAGAAGAGTAGGCCCCGCCCCGTTTAGGCCACGCCCGTTTCGTGTCCTAGCAACCGCCTCAGCCACAATCTCTGAGTCCACTTAGGCCTCTTTTACACTGCTTATAAAATACAGTTTGTCTGATTTGAACTGGATTATATGGCAGTGTAGACTCAAGGCCCTTCCTCACAGCTATATAACCCAGAATGCCAAGGCAGATAATCCACAGTATCTGCTTTGAACCGGATTATCTTGAGTCCATACTGCCATATAATCCAGTTCAGTGTGGATTTTATACAGCTGTATAATGTGTAAAGAGAGGCCACCGAGCACCAATCCACCCATCATTCTTAATGCTTCATTCAGGCTTTATAGTCCAGAGATATCACTCTTGGAATCCGGACATCTTATTATTTTTTAGACTGACCGCAAGCCATGTGGTGGGAGAATTCTGGCAGCTATGGTACAGAAAAGTTACTATTCTGGGTTGTGGCTTTGTAACTTTTTTAGTCGACATTTCCAAGGCATACTCATTGACAAGCAGCAGGGGACAGCAGAGGGTGTTGACAGAGAAACTGAGGATATATTTTGAAGTAGGAGAGGGTGCCAAAATTAATTTGAAATTGGTTTAAAAAATGAGAGTGTGATGCAAAGAAAAAACAATAAAACACTAAAGATACGTTAGATCCCAATGAAGAAAAATGACTACAAGGAGCAGAGGGGAACCACCAGTGCTGATACTAATGCATTCAGAATTAGGGATGTAAATAATATTAAAAAACATTCAGAATATATATATATATATATATATATATATATATATATATATACACACACACATACATACATACACACACACACACACACACACACACACACACACACACACACACACTAGCTGTGCCCGGCCACGTGTTGCTGTGGCGAAGTATGGTGGTCTGGGAAATAAAGTATTGAGGAATTGGTGGTAGTTAAGGTAAAGGGTAAAGGTTTTCTCCTGACATTAAGTCCAGTTGTGTCCGACTGCACACTGAAGTGGATTATATGGCAGTGTGGAGTCAAGATAATCCAGTTCAAAGCAGATAATATAAGATTCTAAATGGGTTATATAGCTGTGTGGAAGGGCCTTGAGTCTACACTGCCATATAATCCAGCTCAAATCAGATAATCTGTATTTTATAGGCAGTGTGGAAGAGGCCTAAGTGAGGCCTAACTCTGCCTGTCCCCTAGGCTGAGTGAGTTGCTAGGAGACCAAGTGGGCGGAGCTTAGCCTTCTAACTGGCAGCAATTGGATAAAAACAATGATTCCTCTCCCTCTAATTAGGACTTTATTTTTCTTTTCTTTTTGTTGTATGAACGTAGAGGTATGGATGAGGGGTTGTGCTGCCAAGTTTAGTGTTTCTGGGATGTGTAGTTTTGTTGTTTTGTCCTAGGCTGAAATTTCATTACCCTTATATATATATATATCTGCTGAGAAACCTAGATGAGAAGAATCCTGGATCAATAAGAAACTTTGCCGTTCAGACTTCTTTCACGAAATTTGCACATGGCTGGATTGCACTGAAAACAAGCTTTTCAGTGAAAAATTCACCTTTTGTTTTACAGGATATGACATTTTTTTGTGCAGTAAATACCTGAGCTGCTTTCTGAACCAAAGTTGTGTTTTCAGAAGAAATACAGTAGAGACTCACTTATCCAACATTGTGGATTATCCAACGCATTTTTGTAGTCAATGTTTTCAATACATCGTGATATTTTGGTGCTAAATTTGTAAATACAGTAATTACTACATAGCGTTACTGCATATTGAACTATATTTTCTGTCAAATTTGTTGTATAACATGATGTTTTGGTGCTTAATTTGTAAAATCATAACCTAATTAGATGTTTAATAGGCTTTTCCTTAATGCCTCCTTATTATCCAACATATTCGCTTATCCAACATTCTGCTGGCCCGTTTATGTTGGATAAATGAGACTCTACTGTATATGGAAATTGTATATATTATAATGAGCTTTGCAACTCCTTCCCCACTAAATTCTGCCGCTTGCGTCCTCAGCCAGCCGGTCACCCCTTCCCACAGCTGCGCAGCGTCATCAAAATGCTGCGTTTCCAGCCATGTCCCCATTGTTAGAAACAAGTGGTTGAGGACACAAGTGGCAGAGTTTTGTGGGGAAGGAGTTGCCAGGCTCATTCATCACTATGATAAGTGCCTAGATTTCAATTGGGACTATGTTGAGAAGTGGTATTTGGGTGTGGATTTCAACTGCATATGGTAAATGTTTTCTCCTATACTTTTTGAGGACGCAAGCGGCAGAGTTTTGTGGGAAACGAGTTTCCAAGCTCATTCATCGCTATGATAAGTGCCTAGATTTGAATGGCGACTATGTTGAGAAGTGGTATTTGGGTGTCGCTTTCAACTGCATATGGTAAATGTTTTCTCCTATACTTTGTTCATTTTTAATTCCAAAAACGTAATCTACTTTTTGGATAGCCCTCGTAGCTATCTTCAAGCCTCAGACATGGAAATGTTGTTTCATTATTCATTTGCAATTTAGTAGGCAATGGAGAACATGGTGGTTCTTCTTAACCATGGTATCCCTCCATTGCCTGTTGAAAGTGGTGAGATAGATTGAAGAGGAACTTTTCATGCTGTCCTGTGCTTATTAAACTCTCATCCAGCAATTTGTTTAGAATGAAGAGTCTCCTCCTCCATTACCATCAAATAATACCACATCCTGTATCGACTGTGTGAGATATGCAGGTTTCTGAGAAACAAGCAGATATAAATATACTTATTGCCTTGGAAAGAGAATACCACAAGCTCTTTCCCCCCTAAAGAGATGATTAGTAGCAAAGATGCTAACAATTCTGGTTGCCCTAGTGATGGCTGAGTCTACTGGGTATATGGTATCAGTCATTTTTATATACAAATGTACACAGTGGACCAAAATTAGATTTGGACTGCTGGTAAAAAACAACAAATAGATATCTCCAATTAATATCAACACGCAATAGATATGACGTTCAGCAGAAATCCTGTTGTTTGGGAGCCCTGGGAGTCATTTTCTTTTAACAGAAGGACACTCAGAAGAGATTACGTGCCTGTATGCATATATGTATGCCCAGGATTAAGAATACAAGGGAACATAAAACCGCATTTATTTATTCAAGTCCTCAGATCATGTTTTAGGGTAGGAATTCTCAAACTTTTTCAGTCGCAGAGCCCTTTTTGAAGCAAATGTTTCTCATGGAGCACCAATAAATGTTTATGTATTATATATTATATTATATACTAGCTGTGCCCGGCCACACATTGCTGTGGCGAAGTCTGGTGGTATGGGAAATAAAGTATTGAGGAATTGGTGGTAGTTAAGGTAAAGGGTCCCCTGGGCTGAGTGGGTTGCTAGGGGACCAAGTGAACAGAGCTTAGCCTTCTAACTGGCAGCAATTGGATAAAAACAATTATTCCTCTCCCTCTAATTAGGAGTTTATTTTTCTTTTCTTTTTGTTGTATCAACCTAGAGGCATGGATGAGGGGTTGTGCTGTCAAATTTTGAGGTTGTGGGGTGTTTACTTTTGTTGTTTTGTCCACTGCCGTGATGCCATCACTCTTTTATATATAGAGATAATGTATATATATCAGTAATAGGAGCAATGCCAGAGGCCATCCAGTCCTACCCCTTTCTGCCATGTAGGAATATCATAATTAAAGCAGCTCCCAAGAGGTGGCTGGCCACCCATATTTTGCAACAACAACAACAACAACAACAACAACAACAACAACAATAATAATAATAATATGTTGACCGGCTATATCTGCCTAGAAGATCTGGTGGCAGAGGACTCTTACAAGTCAAACAAGCAGTCAAAGAAGAAGAACATGCCCTGGCAGAATATGTAAAGCAAAGTGAAGAACCTGCTTTGATTGAAGTCAAAAATCAGAAACTCCTCAAAACACAGCAGACAAGGAATCAGTACAAGAAAACAGCACTACAAACTAGAGCTGACAGCTGGCACAACAAAACATTGCATGGAAAGGTTCTTTGACAAAATTGAAGGAAAAGCTGATAAGGAGAAGACCTGGCTCTGGCTCACGAATGGGACCCTGAAGAAGGAGACAGAAGGCCTGATCCTTGCAGCCCAGGAGCAAGACATCAGGACAAAGGCAATTCAGGCCAAGATCGAAAAATCAGCTGATGACCCAAAATGCAGACTGTGCAAGGAAGCTGATGAAACCATAGATCATATCCTTAGCTGCTGTAAGAAAATTGCACAGACTGACTACAAACAGAGGCTCAACTATGTGGCCCAAATGATTCATTGGAACTTATGCCTCAAGTCCCACCTCCCAGCAGTAAAGAACTGATGGGATCACAAACCTGCAAAGGTAGTGGAAAATGAGCACGTAAAGACACTGTGGGACTTTTGAATCCAGACTGACAAAAACACCCAACCTCATGGTTGTGGAAAATAAAAAAAGTTTGGATTATTGATGTTACCATACCAGGTGACAGTTGAATTGATGAAAAACAACAGGAAAAAACTTAGCTGGCATTTATTGCAGCTGGCTACTAACCAGCCTGCGCCACACCTTGGCCCTATGCGTGCGAACAAGCACTTAAAAAAAAATGAAATACTAACTATAATGCAGAAAATGTATTTTGTTGTAACAGCCAACCTGTCCTAGTTTGGATGCTGATAGAGCCAGTAGAAAGATAAGATTATATGCCAAATATTCAGAGGAGTGACTTCTTCTCTCGCAGTAGCAGCAAAGGCAAAGTAATTTCTGATTTCTGATGAGGTTTGCATTGAGGTGAAAGGCAACTTTCCTAATACTGATTTCGGCAAATTGCAAAAGCCCATTACGTATGCCGCGTGGAGCCAAATGGTCTGCATTTGCTTCAAAGCAAACGTTTGGGGGCAAAGCAAACATCGCAAACCGCAAATGTATGCGACACTCTCTTAACAGATTGCTAATGTGCATTAAAGTTCTGGAACAATTATTTCAGCGACGAGACCACAGCTTGCTGTGAACAAACATGACAGAGTGCTGGACATATCAGCACAATCCTTTGGAGGGTTTCATATTAGGCGTATTTCGCAGCGGTGGCCGGTTCCAAGTGTTTTTTACCGCCAGCAACAGGATGGAAAGAAGAGGTCAAAAGGGACGGCTGTAAGTGAATCAGTTTTGTAAAAATGGTAATGAGTCATGGGATGCTTATTCATGAATCCCTGGGCAAATGCCCAACATTTTCCTCTAGCTGTAACTCAATGCAGCCCAAAGGTAGTACAGGCTTGAAAAAAATGATTTCGGAATGCAAGTATATGTAACATAGGGACTACAGTAGAGTCTCACTTATCCAACATAAACGGCCCGGCAGAACGCTGGATAAGCGAATATGTTGGATAATAAGGAGAGATTAAGGAAAAGCCTATCGAACATCAAATTAAGTTATGATTTTACAAATGAAGCACCAAAACATCATGTTAGACAACAAATTTGACAGAAAAAGTAGTTCAATACACAGTCATGCTATGTAGTAATTACTGTATTTATGAATTTAGCACCAAAATATCACGATATATTGAAAACATTGACTACAAAAATGCGTTGGATAATCCAGAACGTTGGATAAGTGAGTGTTGGATAAGTGAGACTCTACTGTATGTGTAACATAGGGAGGCTTTTGCAGTATGATGGTATTGTAAAGTTTTTCTAACTGTCAGCAGGCCTGTACTCCGTCACTTACAGATCTTGTTTGCTTTGCTGGTTTATTGTTTTAATAATGGCTTCCTCTTTCACATACAGGCTGTGTTATATTGTAGTCAATCATCATTAAATTGCTTTTACTCCTGATCTTTTAAAATTCATTTTTATTAGATGTGTCCAATAACAGAGCCGTCGGTGGGTGAGTAAGTTTAAAGATGTTGCATGACTTGCATGACAAACAAAGAGTTGGACGTCCTGTGACAGCAACCACCGAGTTTCACAAGCAAAATGTGGACAGATTGATTCAGGACGAGAAATTTCAAGCAATATCAGCATTTCAAAAGAACGTGTGGGTTACATTATTGCTTTGCCTGGCTATCGGAAGATCTGTGCACGATGGGTCCTGTGAGACACCGGTTGCGGAAACACAGTGTCGACTTCTTTCGAGTCAGCTTCAAAAAACTTCATCATCGTTGGCAGAAACGTATCCAATTGTTTGGTGATTATGTGGTAAAGTGAATAGTGGTAGTTAAAGAGCACATTCTAAGGATTATTTCTGCGTTGTATTTATTAAAATACTAGTTGTGCCCGGCCACGCGTTGCTGTGGTGTTGTCTGGTGGTATTATATTATTATTATTATTATTATTATTATTATTATTATTATTATTATTATTATTATTATTATTATTGAGAGGCTGGGTGGCCATCTGTTGGGCGTGCTTGGATTGTGTCCTCCATGGCAGAATTGGGTTGGACTGGATTACCATAGTAATTATTTCATATTACAGTAGAATCTCACGTATCCAACATTCGCTTATCCAGTGTTCTGGATTATCCAACGCAGTCTTCCTTTTAGTAGTCAATGTTTTCGTAGTCAATGTTTTAAATTCATTGTGAACTTAGCCTTGTAACTGGCAGCAATTGGAACTTAGCCTTGTAACTGGCAGCAATTGGAACTTAGCCTTGTAACTGGCAGCAATTGGAACTTAGCCTTGTAACTGGCAGCAATTGGAACTTAGCCTTGTAACTGGCAGCAATTGGATAAAAACAATTATTCCTCTCCCTCTAATTAGGATCTTATTTTTCTTTTCTTTTTGTTGTATCAACCTAGAGCCATGGATGATGGGTTGTGTTGTCAAATTTCATGGTTGGGGGGCCTGTAGTTTTGTTGTTTTGTCCGCTGTCCTGATGCCATCTCTCTTATATATATATAGATTCCCATCCAAACCTAAGTAGCGACGGTGGAGGCATTACTTTTCATTCAACCCTCGTAGATATAGATGACACAAAGGTGGAAATATGCTTGCGTATGCCACTAACGGGATGCCAGCTCAGACTGATGTTTCACAGAATGCTCATCTGGCATCCTTCATGGCCATTTAAAACAATTTTTTCAACTACCTTTGAAAGATTTTTGGAGGAAATAGCAGAACTTATTTGGCTCATAAATATGACAAAAACAGGTGCCTCTCTGCTCTAACTATACGCTTTATGTCTTGTCTTTTGTAATAGATCAAACCAGACACCAGACTGATATTACCCATATATATATATGGGTAATATATATATATATTTGTGTGCCTGTTATAGATTAGCAAAAAACAACAGAGATAAATCTGCACAGACATGTTTCAGACGGGCTTAAGTAGCCTTCAAATTTGTTGGCTCGTTTTTGTTCATTTTTTTTTTAACGGAAGTTCTACATCTAAATGGTTGTCAGAAAATGCCCTTAGGTTAATTTTGTTATGACGCCTGACAGGTGACTGGCTTTTTTTCAGATGATAAATGTGAATAGCAAAACTATAATGTGCACTGAAATTGCATCCTCCCAATGCCAGAATTACCCCACTTTATGAAAGTTGGAAATTGAGGATGCCGTTCTAAATGGTGAAAATGGCCAAGATTCTCGGAGTTGCCACTAGGCCAGTTCAACCTGTGCTGAGCCAAATCCTATCAAAGTTAGAACTCGTCTACACTATTTTTTCGGTCCGCAAGTTCAGCAGCGAGTTACACAGTGAACGTGGATTATCGATTTGGCATTCTAGACACAGCCATGCTTTGCCACCCGCTTTCTCCTATAAATAATTAAGGCATCAACAACTTGTTCGTTAGCAAATGAGCCTTTTGTTTCAGTGGCTTTGGGAATGGTTCTTTAACACACTGCACCATCACAGTCTAAATCCAAGAGTTGCAGTCTTCATGAAATCCATGGTGTTCCCTGCGTCTACATTATTATTTTATTATGGCACAGCAAACAAGATAGATATGCTGGATTTCATATCACAAAATCACAAGTCAAACACTTCCCAAGTGTCTAGGACTGTGTGATGTATTTTCGGATGATGCGCGCAGATCCCAGTCGGGTGGCCTTTTGCAGTTGGCAGATCGTGATTTTGTCAATGTCTATTGTTTCCAAATGCCGGCTGAGATCTTTTGGCACGGCACCCAGTGTGCCCATCACCACCGGGACCACCTCCACTGGTTTCTGCCAGAGTCTTTGAAGTTCAATCTTGAGGTCCTGATAGCGGCTGAGTTTTTCCTGTTGTTTTTCGTCAATGCGACTGTCACCTGGGATGGCGACATCAATGATCCAAACCTTTTTCTTTTCCACAACTGTGATGTCTGGTGTGTTGTGTTCCAGGACTTTGTCAATCTGGATTCGGAAGTCCCACAGTTCTTTATGGCTGGGAGGTGGTACTGGAGGCATAAGTTCCAATGAATCATTTGGGCCACATAGTTGTCCCTCTGTTTGTAGTCTGTCTGTGCGATTTTCTTACAGCAGCTGAGGATATGATCAATGGTTTCGTCGGTTTCCTTGCACAGTCTGCATTTTGGGTCATCAGCTGATTTTTCAATCTTGGCCTTAATTTCCTTTGTTCTGATGTCTTGCTCCTGGGCTGCAAGGATCAGGCCTTCTGTCTCCTTCTTCAGGGTCCCATTCGTGAGCCAGAGCCAGGTCTTCTCCTTATCAGCTTTTCCTTCAATTTTGTCAAGGAACTTTCCATGCAATGTTTTGTTGTGCCAGCTGTCATCTCTAGTTTGTAGTGCGGTTTTCTTGTACTGATTTTTTTTGTCTGCTGTGCTTTGAGGAGTTTCTGATTTTTGACTTCAATCAAAGCAGGTTCTTCACTTTGCTTTACATATTCTGCCAGGGCATGTTCTTCATCTTTGACTGTTTGTTTTACTTGTAAGCTCATTTTCTCCATACCTCACAACCTCTGAGGATGCCTGCCATGAAAGCCTTCGACAACACATCATCATCATGGTTTTGCGTAATGTAGTGTATATTATCATTTATTGTATTGTTCAATGTGTTATGATTTGTTGTTCTATTTATATTCTGTTATATTGTATTGTTCTGGGCATGGCCCCATGTAAGCCGCCCCAAGTCCCCGTTGGGGAGATGGTGGCGGGGTATAAATAAAGTTTATTATTATTTATCATCATCATCCAATACCAAGTCCCATAAGCACTTTATTAGAATTAAGATTGCATATCGCACTCTGCACTTGCCCTATGAGCCTTATATATCACCTGTCACATCAGCACTTTTAATCTTGTACCCATTACTCTGGCCCGGCCCAGTTCTATTGTGTTTTAGCGTATTGTTATTGCTTGTTGTTTATACTGTTTTAATTGTTTTTAATTTGCTTTTTGTTTTGTATTGTTATATTGTGTGTTGAGGCCTTGGCCTTTGTAAGCCGCATCGAGTCCTTCGGGAGATGCTAGCGGGTTACAAATAAAGTTTAATAATAATAATAATAATAATCATCATCATCATCATCATTTGAAATGTGATGCTGGAGTAGAGTTCTGCAGATGCTACTGGGCACTGAAAAGTCAAATTAAGTGAGTTGGAGAGCAATGAAAGCGTGAACTCTCACTGGGAACCAAAATATCTAAATAGCAATACTTTGGGCATATCATGAGATGAAGCAACTCATTAGGAAAGATGGTAATGCCCAGTAAAGAAAAACCAGTAAGAAACAAAGGAAGCAAGCCTGCATTACAGCTCAGTTGACTCAAACAAGGAAGCCACAGTCCTGAGTTTGCAAGAACTGAGCAAGGTCCCTTGTTCATAAAGTCATCAAACGTTGACGGCATCTTCAGAGCAGAGAACAAACAAGACAACAAGCACGCAATGCTCTGTCCAACGACATCAAAAAAAAAAATCTCACACCCATTGAAGCAGCACAAAGTGTGTATACGGAGCCCTCCTTCGTGCCAATTGGTAATGGGAACAGGCTTGAAATATCTGATGGGTGAGAATGCGTCTCTTTTCAGTATTTATTTCTCGTGATAATCAAGGAAGATTCAGTTTTGCAATGCATTGTTCGTTAGGAGTAAAGGGGGAAATTATGTCAAAGGCCCTCGGGTGCCTTCCTCGCTCTGCTTCGCAAATTATCACCTCTTGCTTGCGATGTACGCTATTAATTTAATGGCCCCCATTATGAGACATAAAGATGAACATATCAGGACATTGCATCGTTTGATTCACACGACAACTGCAAATGTAATAATGCACTTCGGGGGCAGGTGTTGTTAAGAAACCAGAAAGAGAAAGAAGGGAAAAGAGGAAAGAAGAAAAGAATACGGGTTTTCCATCACTCAGAAACACCTTTTTGCCTGAGAAATCATATTGTCAATTGGAAATTTAACCTGTGTGGGTGGAATAGGATTGTGAACGAGTCTTATTAATTGTTTTGTTCTTGTCAAGTCAGCCATCTTGACATGCTGAGAAAATCTGTTGAAAAATCATCGACCCCCCCATACGATTTCTGACAATAATAATAATAATAATAAAAACTTTATTTAGACCCCACCACCATCTCCCCGTGGGGACTCGGAGCAGCTTACATGGGGCAGAGACCCAAACAACATAAGGACAAAATATAAGCAACATAATACAATCACAATATAAAACCGATAAAACAGTATCAATTAAAACAACAATACAGGATAAAAAATTATATTAAAAACACATAAAAGGTAAGACCGTAATAAATACAGGATAGATTATTAAAAACCCTCTGGGGCTGATTCATTAACGACTGTATCTTCGAACAGACCTGGTTTTGGTGAATTTTTTTTTCACATTGTAAAAAAAAAAGTATTTGTGTGAAACGAGAACTTTTCCTATTTGTGCAGACAAGCTGCACACAGACAAAAAGTATAAAAGCATTGGGTGACGGACCAAAAAGAGTATCAACAAATAATCTTCATGAAAAATGGCAGCAGTAGTACCACAACTTGTGCAAACATGAACAATTTATCCTAAACCAAGCGTGTATCTACGAGGGTTGAATGAAAAGTAATGCCTCCACCTTCGTAACTCCTCAAGAGATGGCAGTCCTGGTCTGCGGCAGGTCCTGGCTTGTTCAGTAGACTCTCCTCTACAATTCCATTTGGTGGGAAGCCTTAGCATTGAACGGTTGTGTTGTTAAAGTGCAAAGTATGGAATCCTGCACAGATAATCGGTCCATGCGACTTAAACAACGTGAGGTCAGTAAATGCTTGACAGCAGAAGAACATGGCCATACAGCCCGGTTTCTCCATACCTCACAACCTCTGAGGATGCCTGCCATAGATGTGGGTGAAACGTCAGGAGAGAATGCTTCTGGAACATAGCCATACAGCCTGGAAAACTTACAACAACCCCGATGTATCTGATGTTTTGGGGATCTGATGCAGCTCTAGGATCTGAATATGACACATATAGATCCTTAGCCACTCCACTCCAGAGCTGGCTCCTGGGGCAGCAAAGCAGTCAGGTTTAAGTCGACTTATAAATGAAATTAGACCAGTCCAGGAAGGGCGTGTGTGTGTGCAAATGGGAAAGTAAGAGAAGGGAAAGAGATCATAAAAGGTGGGCTTTTGCAAATGTATGTGTAAAAATCTAAGCTGAAGGGACTTTCACATTTATTAACCCACCTAATGTTTAAAAGCTCAGGCCGGGCAGAGTCTGCAATTTCTTTATTATAGCTTTCCGAGGTGCTGAGTGGAATTATGGAGAGGAAAGGTCAGGAATGGCTAACACCTTTATCACTCATTCGCCTCCAGCAGAAGCGGGAAGATTGGCGGATGGACGAACCATTTGCTTTTATGCCTCCCGCGGATGGCACCTCATTCCCGTCCTTGCACCTTCAGCTGATCTGTTTAATGCATTTCATTACGGCAGGCCTCTCGCGTTTCCCTTCCTTTGGGAAGAGGAGGAGGAGGACTTTTAATCTCTTTCCCTCTTTTAAACCTCTCAAACACATGGGAAAGGAAGGGGGACTTCGGGCAGTTTGAAGTTTGCCTTTCAGAGTAGCGACTGCCTTTGTTTGATATGCAATTTGGGCCTGAGATGCATCCAGTGTATTCTGGGACCAGAGACAGAAGGGTTACAAGCAGGTATGTTGAACCGCGTTCCTCTCCGCCGTCAAGGCCAGTTCACCAGGTGTCAGATGGACATTCTAGTTTAGAGGAGGATAATGAGTTTGACAGGAGAGGAGCGGTAACTCATAGAAGGAAAGAATGAGAATGTTTACGGAGAAGTAAACAACTCCTTTTGAAGCACTCTAATGAGTAGTTTTCTCATGAAAGAAAGAGTTTTCTCATGAAAGAAAGACCTTGGATTTTCCTTAAATGTCTAGTTCTTCTCTCCTGCCAGCCTAGCAGTTCAAAAACATACAAATGTGAGTAGATAAATAGGTACCGCTCCGGCGGGAAGGTAACGGCGCTCAATGCAGTCATGCCTATGGCCACACGACCTTGGAGGTGTCTATGGACAACGCCAGCTCTTCAGCTTAGAAATGGAGATGAGCACAAACCCCCAGAGTCGGACACGACTGGACTTAACGTCAGGGGAAAACCTTTACCTTTATCTTTTTTCTTCTCTGCTATAGCAGAGTGGCAACATTGCAATTACTGCATTTATTATTTGACTCTATTATTACATGTATTATTTTCCTGTATTTATTCTTATTATTTTTACATGTATTATTTTACTCTATTATTATTAAAAGGATACATAAGCACATTTACATTGAAGAAGATGAGAATAATGATTTGATCAGAGTTGGACAGTCTTATCTTAAATTTGAGCTTGATGTAAATATTCAAAAACATTTAACCTACTGATGCCTCAATTAAGGTAATTTTATTGGTATCTATTTTTATTTCTGAAATTTACCACCCTCGGCTTATACTGGAGTCAATGTTTTCCCAGTTTTTTTGTGGTAAATTTAGGTGCCTCGGCTTATATTCAGGTCAGATTATACTCGAGTATATACGGTATACATGCATATATCCTTTATTTCCCTTTTTTCCTCTTTTTCCCCTCAACCTCTCTTCTCTTTTGTATTCCTACTTTCTATATAATCAAAATGTTCTCTTTCTTTGTAAACTTATTCTGTTTTATAAGATTAAAAGTCCAATATATCTATATATATATATAAAAGAGTGATGGAATCATGGCAGCGAACAAAACAACAAAACTAAACACCCCACAACCTCGAAAATTGACAGCACAACCCCTCATCCACGCCTCTAGGTTGATACAACAAAAGAAAAGAAAAATAAAGTCCTAATTAGAGGGAGAGGAATAATTGTTTTTATCCTATTGCTGCCAGTTAAAAGGCTAAGCTCCACCCACTTGGTCTCCTAGCAACCCACTCAGCCCAGGGGACAGGCAGAGTTAGACCTCACTTAGGCCTCTTTCACACTGCCTATAAAATACAGATTATCTCATTTGAACTGGATTATATGGCAGTGTAGACTCAAGGCCCTTCCATTTATAATCTTATATTATCTGCTTTGCACTGCATTATCTTGACTCCACAGTGCCATATAATCCACTTCAGTGTGCATTTTATATAGCTGTGTAGAAGGGGCCTCATATAATCCAGTTCTAAGCAGATAATATAAGATTATAAATATACAGTAGAGACTCACTTATCCAACATAAACAGGCCGGCAGAAGGTTGGATAAGTGAATATGTTGGATAATAAGAAGGGATTCAACTACCACCAATTCCTCAATACTTTATTTCCCATACCGCCATACTTCGCCACAGCAACGCGAGGCCGGGCACAGCTAGTATATATATATATATATATATAAACAAAAAGACTAAATCATAAAATCTGACGCTGTTGGGACTCAAGGGCACATACACCGGGGAGAAAAGCAACTTGACAAATGAGATTGCCCTTGTCATCGGAACAAGGCACCATAAATTAGCATTGTTCTAAGCCAAAGCATTGTCTAAATAAGATCTCCGGAGATGGCATCCGAGTCCCATTGGCAGGCACACAAGACTCCATTAGAAAAATGCCACTTCGATGACAGGTCAGGCTCTGACTTTGTGCATCTCAATGTTGACAAAGAATTGCACTTTTCACGGTTGATTTAGAGGTTTACAAGGAACGAATATCAAGGCCTTTATAATTTTATTATGCAGTTCTCAGAACTAATTATAAAGAAACCCAAACAAACCTTGGCTTTGGGGACACTTGTGTATATGTTATGGTTGAGCCTTATGGCTCCGATTCTGGGAGACGTGGTCGTAAAACTCCTCGGGAGTCAGACTTTCTTGAGGAGCGAGAAAGGAAGCGGCTGCGGGACTTATTTGCAGAACCATCTGACGAGGACTCCTTTGAGGGTTTTACCGAGGGAATGGAGGAAGAGATGGTTAGCTCAGAGGAGGATGACATGGAATGGACTCGTGTGAGGGAGGATTTGGGTGCCACCGGCAACAATAGTATGGAAGGCGATTGGGGGCCTTCAGGATTAGACCCGTGGACAAGCTGGAGGGATGGGACGGGATCCACAGCTGGGGATGCTGTGGGGCGTAGTCAAAGGTGTTTCAGCTCTGATGAGGAGGATGAGGATGAGGCACCTGGAATTAGGGTAACAGCTGACAGCGATGAGGAGTTGTGAACTGGCATAAAATGGGGTTTTGAATCCAGGGCTAATTGCGTTGGGCAAGGTAATCTGGACGAACGCTTGGGCTCTTGTTGGGAATTTCCTGAAGACGGGTGTGATTCGTTTGCTGAATACCTTGGACCTCCGTCGTCTTTTTGACGAACATTAATTGCCTACTCTGGACTGACTGGCTGACTGACTGACTGACTGACTACGACCTCGGACTATCCTTCCTGTGGCTATCGTTGGAACTGGTGAACTAAAGACATCTGTACCTGGCTTTCGACCTTCGGACCGGATTGAGACCTCGCTGACCGCTGCTGCCCTGATTGATGTGTTTGAACCCGGAGTTTGTTTGCTGCTCGGAGGAGTAACTTCTTAGTTACTTAATCAAAGCTCTTGGTAGCAGAGAAGTATCTGCTGCCAGTTATTTGTGTTTCTTTGAACCTTTGCAGCTTTTGTTTGTTTAAAGTGCCAGGCTGAAGTAAGCATTTTTAGTTTAACCCGGATTAAACTCCAGTTTAATCCGGTTTATCTTTTGAACGTTTTTTAGTGTCTTTTCACCTTGAAGGCCAATGTGTGCCTAGCCCTTTGTCTTTTACGGGCATTTTTGGTTCTGTATCTTTAATAAACTGTGTTGAATCTTATCTGGTGGCGTTCTGTCTCTGACAGTATAAGAGGGGCTCTATTCAAAGAGGAAAGGCTACAAGATTGAGCAGGTTGGCTTTGGACTTCTGGATGCATATAAATCATACTTGGTACGTCTCCAGAAATCATGACATTGAGGTGTCTGGAAACACGATCTTTGGCCATTTTTTTCCGTCCCAATGTGGTCATTTACCAGAAGAGGGTCAGGCTGGCTGGCTCTGGTGTCAGTAGGGCAATGAAATTTGTCTGTTTGTCCCTGAATATTAAAGTAGTACCGTATATACTCGAGTATAAGGTAAAGGTTTCCCCTGACGTTAAGTCCAGTCGTGTCTGACTCTGGGGTGTGCTGCTCATCTCCATTTCTAAGCCAAAGAGCCGGCGTTGTCCGTAGACACCTCCAAAGTCATGTGGCCGGCATGACTGCATGGAGCATAAGCCGACCCAAATATAAATATATAAATATAAGCCAAGGCACCTAATTTTACCCAAAAAAAAAACCCCTGGGAAAACAATGATAGAGAAAAATAATAAATGTAAGAATACCAATAATAATAGAGAAAAATAATAAATGTACCATATATTCTCGAGTATAAGCTGACCCAAATATAAGCCAACCAGGACCCTCATCCGAGTATAAGCCGAGGGGGGCTTTTTCAGTCTTAAAAAAAGGGCTGAAAAACTAGGCTTATACTCGAGTATATAAAGTATCTTAAATTACAGTTTTATATAAATATTCAAAAACATTTAACCTACTGATGCCTCAAATAATACAATTTTATTAATATCTATTTTATTTTACTAGATAAGTGGCATTTAACCAGTATTTGTATTGTATTGTTTACATTATAAGATGTCAAGATTCATACTGAATTTGACAACACATCATACTGAATTACCATGCGACAAACGATGACATTTGTGTTATCAATCTACATACATTCTGAGGTATCATTAGGGTTGAAGGAGTGATAAAAGTAGGGAAGAAAGGATATTTTTAAACCTGGGAAATAGAGAGCATTTTAACATTTCATTGTTTCCCAGATCACACCATCGTCTGGAGACATCAAAATTTAATCTGGCATCAAAGTGGTAAAATCCCAGAGACAATAATGTAAATGTGAAGTGATCACATTTGCTCATCACTCACAAAGATCTTATCTATTCAGATAAGGATGGAGAAATAAATGACAAAGAAGAACATTGTGAGCAGAACAGTTGTCTTTGCTCTTCGTAAAGTCTCCAAACACCCGTAAACTATTTGGCATGTCTCTCACCTTTAGGTAGATCATCAATAATGATGTCCGAGTTCTGTATCTTGAATGCCAAAATATTTCCTTTCCTTCTCTAAAGGGAGAGAAAGAAAACCAGAGAGTAAACTGAGGGTTGTAAGTGAAAACGTCCTTGTGCCTGCACTGCACCTGGGACTGAAAATATACCTTTCTTTGGTATTACGGATGGAAATCCTAAGTACATTGTTCTGTGTCGAGTAAATGACACAATTTGCCTCATTTCGTCCTCAGTGTGCGCTAGCAGCAGCCACTGTGTCTCAGGCAAAATGTGTTTTATTCGTGGTTGTTGTGCTTCAGAAAATATATATATATATACAGTATGGAAAAATGGGAGAACAGTTGCTTTGTAATAATAAATTCTAGCACTGAATGGATTGTCTTTGCCTTTGAAATCAACCAGCCTGATATTTTCTGCTTGCTGTTTTTCTTTGTCTGGTTCCACCAAGGGAAGTTTCATGCACGGGCCAGAATTTTGCACCAAATATATTTTGTGCAAATGTGAAAAGTTATGGTATGGTATGTGGGAGAAAATGCTTGGTACGTGGGATTTGGGATGGAGTTGAGATCTAATGGACATCTCATGGTACTGGTTTGCTCTTTCGGGACTGCATGTTTCGACTAAGAATCTCAGATTTCTACATATTCCTGGAGAATATCAATAAGGGTTGGGCTCTGGCGCAGCTGGCTAGTAACCAGCTGCAATAAATCACTACTGACCGAGAGGTCACGAGTTCCAAGTCCAGGTCAAGTGAAGCCCCCGACCATTAAATAGCCCAGCTGGCTGTTTACCTAAGCAGCCCAAAAGACAGTTGCCTCTGTCAACTAGGAAATTTAGGTACGCTTTATGCGGGAGGCTAATTTTGATAGAAGAAGAATGTTTGCTCAAAGCTGAACTGAAAGGGAGGCTCTGAGACGGAGCCAGTGTTTGGTTCACAGACACACTAATGAGCAACTTTCACATGGGAAGATCTGCACTCCCCAGCTCCCATTTGAAATGTAGCCTTGAATTCTCCTTAAATATTCCTGGCTCCTTGTGTATTGCAGAGGTGTCAACTTTGCTATTCAAGTGAGAAAGATCTCTGTCTTCGTGCTCTTGTTTCCGTGATATTCCAGCCAAGATTTTGCCTTGTGGATTTCAAGTACTTTTGCCTCGGTGGACCTTGTTTCCAGTTGGACCTAGCTGATTCCTGGCCATGTGGATTACAGTTCTTGGATTACCTTGAGTCTTGTTCTTGTACCTTGTGGCTTCCTGCTGTTTCCTGCTTGGAAGTGAACTTTGTGTGGACTATATTTGCTGCTTTGTGGGACTTAGCACAGTTCCTGTTTGGATTATAACTTTGAGAGACTTTCTTGGACCTCCAATAAGGACAGATAAGTACATTGTTTGCGGGATTCATCTGCTCTATTGACTTTGAACTTTATTTGCTTCTGCTTGCATATATTCTTCAATAAACAGCTTGATTGCTTATTGTGAACTGGCCTTAAAATATGGAGGGAAAATATGTCTGGAGGGAGTATATATATCAGGAGGATTTGGAGGATAAGGAAGGACAACAGAACTGAGGAATTTATATGAGTAAATATGGTAACTTATATAAGAAGGTACAGTAACTGCCACCAACGTGAGGTAATGTCTTTTAACGTAAATGATAAATGGTAAATGGTAAATGGTAATGGCTTTCCCTCATGCGCAGAGTGAGGCAAGGAGACTGATCTTTATGAACAACAACGAAGTTCAAGTTTATTTGTACATAAGCTTGTGGTTGCAATATATAGACATTTCAGGATCTTGAGTTACAGTGCAGTCTTATTTGTATGAATACTTCTTAAACAACTTCTCTTCAAAGAGTAGTGATCTAACTATCACTTTAACAATCAAGCCGTGGATTGATCTTTATTTTATTTTTTTATTGACAAAATCCCTCTTGACTAAACTCCCGGTCAGCTTATATCCTCAGCCTTTCCCTGAATGACAATAAGCTGCCGTCTGCTTGTGTGAACAAGCCTCAATTTCCCAGCTTTTCTAAGCTGTCAAAGAGCAACCTCTCTTCAACTGATTCAAACAGCCACTAACTTCCTCAAAAGTCGAACAGCAACTCCTTTTAAAAGGGTTTAAGCTTTAACTGCCAACTAAGCCACGCCCTCTTCTCCTCCAGAGAGAGGCTATGTTGCTATGGCAACCTGTTGTATAGTTTCCAGCTGGCTTCTATGCAAGGCCTACCTTCATTAATATATAACTCCTTCTCTCTCTTTTTTTTAACAAACAAATAAAATCATATTAATAATAATTTCTGTTAACTCATAACATCCTTACACTTATATTCTGGGCTCCAGTGTAGTTTTCAAGGTGTTCATGCAGCCCTGGGGTGCGACAAGAGCCTTGTAAATTTCCCATTGTTGCCCATGGGCCAAAAAGGATATCTTTTTTCAGATGAGGAACAAAAAACCCCATTCAACAGTGTGCCAATTTTTGGGAGGTGCTGGGAAACGGATATGGGGGGCTTCCGGTATCCAGCAAGGAGAAACGGATAGGGATTCACCTGAAATGCACAAGCCTAATATCCATAGATAGCTACAGAGAGGATTGCTAAATCAAAAGATGCTTTGTACATGTGGATATTCACTGTATTGTATTGTATTTTGAAGAAGAAATCAATCATCCTAGTTGTATAAACATCATCAAAGCCATTTGGTAAGATTAGCAGGGAAGCATTCTTTCTTTAAATTCATCCAACAATAATGACTCCTTTCAAGGACGAAACACAGATGTTATAGTCCTTGCAATTTGTTTAAAACATTGAGCCTTGGATATCTGGAAAATATGGCATTTATTCATACTTGTCATTCTTGAAGTTGCTCAGCATTTGATGCCTCAATTACCTTCTTTCACATCTTGCGTGCACAATATATATTTTTTTTTAAAAAGAGAGGAATGGGTGTGTTTTGAATCCTTTTTCCTCCATTTCCTTTGATTGCCTTTTTAAAGCCTGACAACACTGTCAACAATTACATAAGAGATAATACTATTTCTTATAACGCTGCTTTCATATTTACCTGTGAAGTCCGCTTATTGAATATTGTGATTAATTTGCCTGTCAGAAGCATTCTCCACAGTCGCATTTCATCCGCAAATGGTCACCTTTTCCACATTTCCAAAGTCATTTTGTTTTCTTTTTAATCTCATTGGATCCTTCTACATATATATTCCTCTTTTCCCCTTTAAAAATCACTTAAGGGATGATTTCACATTATTGGTTCAACTCACAGTGTTGTTACATCCAAAGCCCATGAAAATGTTATCTAAAATGATTGGAATATTTCAGAGATGCCTCTGTTTTCTATTTATATTTTCAGCTACTTTAAAGAATAGCAGGAACAAGATGTGCATTGCGGAAATAGTATAAATGCCCGAATTCACCTGTATGACAACAGGAATCCTTGCTGTACTTAAAAGGGATTGAGAAAGATGGCTAGAAAGAAGAGTAAAACATATTGGAAAAATAGTAAAACAGTAGGAAAAAAAACCCACCTTTGTTCTGAGTGTTCATGTTAAAATTGCTTGTTGTTTCCACTGGGAACTAACTTAGGGAAGAATTACATCTCTCTGGTGATGTTTGGCCAATCATTTCATTTTGTTCATTCTATTTATTTTAAATACTAAATATTTAGGCTATAGGCTCTCATCCCAACGGTGTCCCGTACTGACTCCCACAAAGAGAGTAAGAGAAATGCTACATTTAAAAACACCAACACTCTTGCCATTTTTTAGTTTCCAGCAGGACCAACTCTGCAGTTGGCAGATCGTAATTTTGTCAATGTCTATTGTTTCCAACTGCCGGCTGAGATCTTTTGGCACGGCACCCAGTGTGCCCATCACCACCGGGACCACCTGCACTGGTTTCTGCCAGAGTCTTTGCAGTTCAATCTTGAGGTCCTGATAGCGGCTGAGTTTTTCCTGTTGTTTTTCGTCAATGTGACTGTCACCTGGGATGGCGACATCAATGATCCAAACCTTTTTCTTTTCCACAACTGTGATGTCTGGTGTGTTGTGTTCCAGAACTTTGTCAGTCTGGATTCAGAAGTCCCACAGTATCTTTGCGTGCTCATTTTCCAAGACTTTTGCAGGTTTGTGATCCCACCAGTTCTTTGCTGCTGGGAGGTGGGACTTGAGGCATAAGTTCCAATGAATCATTTGGGCCACATAGTTGTGCCTCTGTTTGTAGTCTGTCTGTGCAATTTTCTTACAGCAGCTGAGGAGATGATCCATGGTTTCGTCAGCTTCCTTGCACAGATCTGCATTTTGGGTCATCAGCTGATTTTTCGATCTTGGCCTGAATTGCCTTTGTCCTGATGTCTTGCTCCTGGGCTGCAAGGATCAGGCCTTCTGTCTCCTTCTTCAGGGTCCCATTCGTGAGCCAGAGCCAGGTCTTCTCCTTGTCAGCTTTTCCTTCCATTTTGTCAAGGAACTTTCCATGCAATGTTTTGTTGTGCCAGCTGTCAGCTCTAGTTTGTAGTGCGGTTTTCTTGTACTAGTTTTTTGTCTGCTGTGCTTTGAGGAGTTTCTGATTTTTGACTTCAATCAAAGCTTTACATCTTCTGCCAGGGCATGTTCTTCTTCTTTGACTGCTTGTTTGACTTGTAAGAGTCCTCTGCCCCCTGATCTTCTAGGCAGATATAGTCGGCCAACATCACTGCGGCGGTGCAGTGAATGATGAATGGTTATGAGTTTTCTTGTTTTTCTGTCCAAATCGTCCAGATTATTATTATTATTATTATTATTATTATTATTATTATTATTAACTGGCCACTTGTTTAAAAAGTTTGAGGACCCCTGGTATAAAGCAATGGTTCTCAAAGTGTGCTCCATGGAGTCCTTGGGGCTCCATGAAGCATCTTGAGGGGATCTGCGGTTTCCTTATATCTTGATGGGGCGGGATATAAGAATAACATTATTATTAAGTTATTATTATGAGCAGGTGGTTGGATTCCATGGTTTATGGGACTCCTTCCAACTGTACGATTCTCTGAAATTGGGAGTATCTGCATAGAAGGAGATGCAGAGCCATTGAGCGATAATCTACCTTCTCTCCATTCAATGTTGGATAATCTGCCTTTTCTTCATTCTGGTTTATCACCTGGTTTATTAAGTGCCCCATGTTGTGATCAAATGCCAGTCTATAATCAGTTTGCATGAGCCTGGTATTCAGCCGAGTGTAATTCAAACAAAGAAAATCCCTCCCCCGAACTTTCCCCATTCTTACATTATCAATATAATTTCCTTCTTATAATAAGTCTTTCTAAACGCTCACAGGCAATAGCGGTAAGGTGAGTCTCATTCCCTTTCCATTAATGCGGAGAAAAGAAATAAGCAAATATAATTGAATGCTTCTCTTTCCTCTTTATTTTGAAATCCCATTACATTAAGCAGGAAGCTGCACGTAAGCCATTAACACTTCTGTTTGGGTTGTTGCTCTATACCTAGTGCATAAAGTGAAATTGTTTTAGCTACAATACGTTTGATAACTACTTATCCGTTACCCCTTGCAGCTCGGTATTTGTAAGTATTGGAAACAACTCTCCTTTGTACCTGGTCGAGGTGGAATAGATTCTTTTTCAATAGGCAATATTAAAGGCTTCAATGATCTGAAGGAAATGGCTCAGGATGTTATTAAGTCATGCACTGGCAATGGCTGCAAGAATGATCTGGGAATGATACTAAAATGAGTTCATCCGATAAAGGTTCTTTAGAATTGTATGAAGAACAATATAAGGTTGAAAACACTCCGCATCCCATTAGTAACACCATAAAAATCATCCAGCAGCGTGCAGAAAGGAATAAGGAAGCAACCCATCAAGGACTCGGTGTCACAGTGGATGGTGAAGCAGCAGCTCCCCCTGTGGCCAGAATCGAGCATACCCTCATGAAGTCAGAAGCTGGAAAATGTTAAATTGCCTCTGTGCCTCTGTCTGTATGCCTAATGGCATTGAATGTTTGTCATGTATGTGTATATTGTGATCTGTCCTGAGTCCTCTTTGGGATGAGAAAGAAGGGCGGAATATAAATACAGTAAAGTCTCACTTATCCAACACTCACTTATCCAACGTTCTGGATTATCCAAGTCATTTTTGTAGTCAATGTTTTCAATATATCGTGATATTTTGGTGCTAAATTCGTAAATACAGTAATTACAACATAACATTACTGCGTATTGAACTACTTTTTCTGTCAAATTTGTTCTATAACATGAAGTTTTGGTGCTTAATTTGTAAAATCATAACCTAACTTGATGTTTAATAGGCTTTTCCTTAATCCTTCCTTATTATCCAAGATATTTGCTTATCCAAGCTTCTGCCAGCCTGTTTAGCTTGGATAAGTGAGACTCTACTGTAGCATTCCTGCGTATTGAACTACTTTTTCTGTCAAATTTGTTGTCTAACATGATGTTTTGGTGCTTAATTTGTAAAATCATAACCTAATTTGATGTTCGATAGGCTTTTCCTTAATCTCTCCTTATTATCCAACATATTCGCTTATCCAGCGTTCTGCCGGGCCGTTTATGTTGGATAAGTGAGACTCTACTGTATCTTAAATTACAGTTTGATGTAAAGATTCAAAAACATTTAAACGACTGAGGCCTCAATTAATGTAATTTTATTGGTATCTCGGCTTATACTGGAGTCAATGTTTTCCCAGTTTTTTTGTGGTAAAATTAGGTGCTTCGGCTTATATTCGGGTCGGCTTATACTCTAGTATATAGGGTAATTTTATTGGTATCTCGGCTTATACTGGAGTCAATGTTTTCCCAGTTTTTTTGTGGTAAAATTAGGTGCTTCGGCTTATATTCAGGTCGACTTATACTCGAGTATATACGGTATCTATCCTCTTTTCATTTCTGTACTATCACACATCATTCCTTACGCGTATCCTCCATATTTTGCCTCCATGCCAAATGGACGATCAGCAACTCATTGTGAACTTGCACAAGGCATATGCTGAAATTGTCGGCATCCGCTGTCCATGCTTCAACTGGAGCTCATTTTAATCTGCAGCAAAATAGAGTGGAAATGTTACCAAGGTGATCGATATGGCATTCCGTCAAGGTAAATAACCATTGGATGGTGTTTGGAATTAAGGCTAAACATAATTTAATTTCCCACTTCAAAAATTAAACCACTTTGCTCAGAATCAATGTCATGAGACGTGTCATCTTTTAAAATGGAAGATTAGCTGCTTAATGCAGTCTACCAAAAACTGTTTGACACAGTATACACATATAAGGCAAACATTCAATGCCTATTGCACAGTGAACAACAATGACATACAATGCACAGACCAAGCCGGGCTGTGGCTCAGCTGGCTAGTAACCAGCTGCAATAAATCACTACTTACCAAGAGGTCATGAGTTCGAAGCCTGGGTCGGGTTAAGCCCCCCCAACCATTAAATAGCCTGGCTTGCTGTTTACCTAAGCAGCCCGAAAGATAGTTGCATCTGTCAAGTAGGAAAGTTAGGTACGCTTTATGCGGGAGGCTAATTAATAATAATAATAATAATAATAATAATAATAATAATAATAATAACAACTTTATTTTTATACCCCGCCCCATCTCCCCGGAGGGACTCGGAGCGGCTTAAATGGGGCCATGCTCGACACAATAATACAATAACAGCAATACAACAATAAAACAAATATCACATCAATAAAACATCAACATCAGTAAAACAATCATAAAAGTCAGCATACAGCATAAAATGTTAAAAGCGGGAGGCTAAAACACAGATCTGGCCAAAATGCAGAAAACTACAACCTGGAAGAAATAGTTTCATAGCTAAAAAAGTCAATAAAGTGCAAGGTAATATTGGCCTTTAACTAATTTAACTAATTTACAACACCATAAAAAAACTGCCAGCAGCACATGGAAAGGAATGAGGAAGTACAGCACTTGGTGTCACTTGTGGATGATGAAGCAACAGCTCCCCCTGTGGCCGGAATTGAGCATACCCTCATGAAAGCTGGAAATGTTAAATTGCCTCTGTGTGTGTCTATACTGTTTGTTGTTTGTCTGAAGCCGTTGAATGTTTGCTATAAATGTTCATTGTAATTTTCCCTGAGTCCCCTTCGGGGTGAGAAGGGCGGAATATTAATACTGCAAATAAATAAAGGCCTCCCTCTTTCATCTCTGCCATTTGGAGGCAATGCTTAACTCCGGCCATGGGAAGGTGCTCTTGTTCCATTTTTTTCATGCAAGGAGCCTGTTGTTTGTAGATATCTCTGCTCGTGTGGCCAAAATGTCTGCATGGGACACCCTTTTACCTTTCCACCAAGGCGGTACATATTTATCTACTAGCACAGCAAGCAATTGAGCTTCTAGGTTGGCAGAAGATAGGGCTAACAGCAGGAGCTCACCCCAACTCGCAGCTTCGAACCGCCAACCCTCCAGTCAGCAGATTTCCTGCAGGTAGCAGTTTAACCAGGTACGCTACTGTGTGTTAGAATGAGAGCAGGAAAGTGTTCATGAATCTGAAGGTGAGTTGGAATCTGAGGAGGAGACTTTGCAAGTACCGACATTTCAGGAGAGGCGAAAGGAATCAGAGCAGAGACGTTGTTCAACTAGAATATCTGCCAGAAATGCAGCTGAGTAATGAGGAACTGCCCTAGCAGCTGTAAGGGGACTCAGGGCTATAAAGCAGAAGCAGGTGCAGCCCGCTCTTGCTGGCAACAAACTGACTCTAATGCCTTTGCTCCCCGTGTGCCTGCTCCGAGTCTGCATCTGGATTTATTGCTGTTTCTTTGACTGAAGTAAGACTGCTATTTGATTTGGGACTGTATCAGAGACTAAGAACTGTATTTGCCCTAAGACTTCCTTGCTTCCTTTTGCATTATTCCACCGAGTGTGCTGTAATTTATGTTTTGCTGAAGTAAAGCAGTTTTCATTTAACTACCACAGTGTCTTAAGGCTAATGGCCATTCTTGTGTTTTCCATATTTGCTGGCATATGGCATGCATCACCTTGACAGCATCGCCTTCCAAGATTTTAAACAACTCAGCTGGATCCCGTCGTCTCCTGCTGCCTTGTTGTTGGCAATGCTTCTTAAGGCCCATTCAACCTCACTCCTCAGGATGTCTGGTTCTAATTCACTCACCACGCCGTCAAAGCTATTCTCTATATTATTATCCTTCCTATCCAGATTGTCTGTATATTCCCGCCACCTTCTCTTGATCTCTTCAACTTGACCTCTTCAGCTAGGATCCCGTCGTCTCCTGCTGCCTTGTTATTAGTAATGCTTCTTAAGGCCCATTCAACCTCACTCCTCAGGATGTCTGGTTCTAATTCACTCACCACGCTGTCAAAGCTATTCTCTATATTATTATCCTTCCTATCCAGATTGTCTGTATATTCCCGCCACCTTCTCTTGATCTCTTCAACTTGACCTCTTCAGCTAGGATCCCGTCGTCTCTTGCTGCCTTGTTATTAGCAATGCTTCTTAAGGCCCATTCAACCTCACTCCTCAGGATGTCTGGTTCTAATTCACTCACCACACCATCAAAGCTATCCTCGATATTATTATCCTTCCTATACAGATCGTCTATATATTCTCGCCACCTTTTCTTGATCTTTTCAGCTTCTGTTCGGTCCCTGCCGTCTTTGTTTTTGATCATGCCCATTTTTGCCTGAAATTTACCTCTGATGTTTCTGATTTTTTGGAAGAGGTCTCTTGTCCTTCCTATTCTATTTTCTTCCATTTCAATGTATTGCTTGTATAATATAAATATACTATTATTTATTTATTTATTTGCTACATTTATATGCTGCCCTTCTCACCCCGAAGGGGACTCAGAGTGGCTTACAAATTAAATTTACATACAATATTATATTAGTATAGTACAATACTGGTAATAAATTACTATATTGTACTGTATCAATATATTGTAATATTATTAGTAATATTACATGTAAAATATAATATATAATTAATATTATTATATTGTATTATTAGTATTACATCGTATTACAATATAATATTATGAATATTATATGTATATACAATATGTTATAATTATTACATATTATAGTACTAGTCGAACTTTATCTTCAACAAGGTCAAATATACTATAATTGCTGCCAGTTACATTCAAAAACCCAGCTCTCATCACTGCAGAAGACTTTCAAATTGTCCTTCTTTTCCTGGAACTTGTCAATTTCTTGTTTTTACTTCCTATAAGATGCACTTGCAAACCTCCTCTGGAGAACACTCTACAACATATTGGTTTGAAAAAGCATAAACGGCCCATAATGCTTTCACATCAGGTATGCCATTGTGATGTCATAGGGGCAAAAGTCACATCTGTCAGCATAGACAATAGTGGCATTGTAGCAAATGGTGCCAAGGATAGTTATGTCCACGGAAGAAAAAGTGTGCTGAGAACAGCAACAAAAGAAGCAAATGGCTTTGCACCCTGTGACGAAAATTACCCAAATTTGAAGGTGCTTTTCAAACACATGTTGGGAGACAAATAGTTTTTGCTCATCTCTAATTAAGTCCCAATGGGCCTGGGAGCTTTGGATAGGTAAGTTATGCTAAATTATTTTAAAAGATAAAACAGAAAGCCAGCTATATTCTGATTTTAGGAGCCATGAATGCCCAAATTCATACTGTGTTGCTTTTAAGTTGAAATATTGAGTGGAAATATTATTTCTTTGAGCAACGTTTAGGTAGCTTTGCAAAAATGGCTCCATTTCCAAAGCGGGAATGCAGTGCACAGCTTTCTGGTGCAATTGGTCAGAACTCCCTGTTAAAATGCAAGGCTAAAAGCACAAATTAGTCACATCGGGTGCCAGGCTAATAAATGATTTTGTTTGCATTGCCTTAAGAGTGTCTCCAGACCAAAGTGTTCTTCCCTTGGAAGCCTGATCTGTATTCCAAGAGTTCCTTAAACAGGATGGACTTCTTCATTAGGCTGAAGAGCTTCAGATCCTCGGGGGCACCTTCCAAGTTTGAAGGCCACAGAACAAGAAAGGAATTATTTAACAACTGCAGACAAATCGGAGCTAACTGGAATGGTTCCTTGGTAGATGCTACTTTATGAGAAGATTTGTGTGTAGTCTATGCATCTCCTGTAACTGCTTGAGTCAATGACGGTGAGTGTTTGTCTCTATAAGAGGATACTCTCTGGTGTTTTTGTATTTAACCATCCAAAGTCCTAGCCATCTTCTCCAGTTGGCAGGTCGTAATTTTGTCAATGTCTATTGTTTCCAAATGCTGGCTGAAATCCTTTGGCATGGCACCCAGTGTGCCCATCACCACCAGGACCACCTGCACTGGTTTCTGCCAGAGTCTTTGAAGTTCAATTTTGAGGTCCTTATAGCGGCTGAGTTTTTCCTGTTGTTTTTCGTCAATCCGACTGTCACCTGGGATGGCGACATCAATGATCCAAACCTTTTTCTTTTCCACAACTGTGATGTCTGGTGTGTCGTGTTCCAGAACTTTGTCAGTCTGGATTCGGAAGTCCCACAGTATCTTTGCGTGTTCATTTTCCAATACTTTTGCAGGTTTGTGATCCCACCAGTTCTTTGCTGCTGGAAGGTGGTACTTGAGGCATAAGTTCCAATGAATCATTTGTGCCTCTGTTTGTAGTCTGTCTGTGTGATTTTCTTACAACAGCTGAGGATATAATCAATGGTTTCATCGGTTTCCTTGCACAGTCTGCATTTTGGGTCATCAGCTGATTTTTCGATCTTTGCCTTTGTCCTGATGTCTTGCTCCTGGGCTGCAAGGATCAGGCCTTCTGTCTCCTTCTTCAGGGTCCCATTCGTGAGCCAGAGCCAGGTCTTCTCCTTCTCAGCTTTTCCTTCAATTTTGTCAAGGAACTTTCCATGCAGTGTTTTGTTGTGCCAGCTGTCAGCTCTAGTTTGTAGTGCGGTTTTCTTGTACTGGTTTTTTGTTTGCTGTGCTTTGAGGAGTTTCTGATTTTTGACTTCAATCAAAGCAGGTTCTTCACTTTGCTTTACATATTCTGCCAGGGCATGTTGTTGTTGTTGTTGTTGTTGTTGTTATTATTATTATTATTATTATTATTATTATTATTATTATTATTGCCATGGCATTCAATTTTACCTAGTAGTTGTATGCTCTAATTTTGGATAAACCATCAACTGTATATACTCCCAGTTCTGCTCTTACTGGGTCTCCAAAAGTAAGGGATTATGGGAGATGAAATCCAAAGTTTCCGGAGAGTCAACCTTTCCCTAACTCTCATCTGTATCCTCAAGGAGAGCAAGAAACCGGAATGGGACAAAATACTGCAGAGGAAATCGGTGTTTTATTGAACAAAGTGGAGTGGTTTGTACTTGCAATCTGGATAATATGCTTGAATTCGTGTAGCCGAATTCGTCATAGTGTTGTATCATGTTCCCTTATGGCTGACTATGCTCCAAAGACTGGCTCTGGTGTGAAAGAGTTTGGAAGCCAGAGTAAAGAGCACTTAGGTGGGTGAACTGAGGATGTGACTCACATCATCAAGGGGAACATGCCAACGGTTTTTACAAAATGTAATATTCGAGATTTTTTTTGAAAGGGGAAAAATACTCACAATGGGAAAGATTATCTGACTGAATCAGAGATTAATGGATATTGTGCCAATTGCTCCCACATGCTCTTCTGAAATATTATATCTTTGTTTGCCAGATTTGTCAGGAATATTAATTTCCCCCAGCTCACTCCAGGAGTAAATTTAGTGACGCAGTAGGAGTGGGTGGACCTTTTCATGACAAATTGGCACCGTAATTGCACTGAAAATCTGTTCTGTTTCTATGTCCCATTTTAGGTGCCTACGGTTTGTATGAAAGTAAGGTATTTTTTTTATTGGCAACAGAAAATATATGAAAAGTACAGGATACTTTTCAGTACACATGCACATTAGTTTTAACATTGCTATAATAGACTCCGTGCGTAAGTTGCATTTGCAAAATTTCTCACCATTGCCAGTGGCCAGCATGATTCGTAATCCAAAAGTAACCTTTCCAAAGTTTAATACAAAGAAGAGCAAGAAGGATGATGTGGGTTCTATGGAAACTAGGTTCTATCAATGTCTATGAAATGGTCACATCTGGCTCCTGTATAGATTGGAGAAGAGAAGATTTAAGTGAAATGTAATTGTGGCCTTCAGGTATCTGAAAGGTACTGTACAGAGATGAAAAGGAGTTTCTCTTCCATTGCTCCATAATCAGGTTAGTACTATTGGGAAGAAATCACAATGAAACCAATTTGGGTCGAACACGAGAATAAAATGGTTAATAGTAAGAGATATTCAACAACAGAAAAGACTGCTTTGAGAGACATCCCTCTTTGATGGTATTTGTCAGGGGTTATTGATGAGTCAGGTCTCACCTTCTTATCAGTCAGACCACTTAGGCATCGGAGAAAGTGGTACCCACAAACGACACTTCAGTCGCAAATTATCTGCTGATCCCAGCGGTACTATACTTTTATTTACAGACTGTATACAATTACTAAATACCATCACTCTCTGGACACTCTCTGGCAAGGACAAAGCATGGCGCGTCCTGGGTTCGCCGAATCTGTTATCGGTGCCAGCAGGCACCTCCCAACATTCCACAGTTCATGACGAATGTTCCATCCACACAGTTGAAACAGAAGTCTTGACCCATTGGCCCTGCAGGCAGTCAATAAGGGCTGGCATGTAATTAACTCCTGTGCTGCTGGAAAGCTTGCCAGAACACATAGACACAATCCAACAGCAACAATTGATTTAACATTTCACACTCTAACAACAAACACACTAACAGTATTTAAATAGGGTCCATGTGTCCATTTGACCAGGTTGGTTTATTTGCAAGACTAGATTAAATTCAAAGTACTGTATCCCTATGATTCGAAAGGTGCACCTACACTGTCGAATCAATACAGTTCAACACCACTTTAACTGCCATGGCTCCATACTATCGAACATGGCAGTTGGAGTTGTACATGATTTTTCACCTTCGCTGCTAAAGAGTACTGGAGCCTCATCAAACTACAACTCACGGGTTCCCAGAGCATTTAATGTATGGCCTTTCCAGAAGATGGATGTCAGCTATCAGACAACCAACAACTTTGTGACAACAATACTTTATGATTCTACTGATGTAGTTGTTTCTGATCCTGTCTTGATTTGCGATTTAACATTTCATTATTATTTGATCTTGTTTTATTAAGATTTACTTGTTTTATTTGTTTGGCTCCCAGTTGAGGGTCCCGTTACACATCCGAAAGGGGAAGCGTAAATATTTTAACAGGTGGGTAATATTAAGGGAGGGATTTATTTATATCCCAATTAAATTTGTCTTTGTGATGAATGCAATCCGCGGAGAGCAAGGGATTGGAACCAAACCAAGACAGTTGTTTTAGCTTTCACTCAATTCCATGGTGCTTAGCTTGTCAAAACTAATTTGTCACATTAATTTCAGTGGGGCCTGAGTACAACAAACATGATGGGTTTGGACTGAACCTCATGGGTGACATCCTAGTTGGTGCTGGCAGTGCATTAAGCTCAGCCAGACATAACTCCTCTGCCCTACCCATGGTTTTTGCTTAACCCCTTGGAGGTTGGAAATCCCAATGTAATCGTCAAGAGAAGATGGCCAAGCAGTAGAGGGCTGTGTTCCTCCATTAAATTGGCTTTTATTATGCTTTTATTCACATAGCCCACATTCATGTGGCTCCAAAATTGCTATGGGGAGGCACTTCCACTACAGAGCTAATGCATATTGGAGGGTCACTGGAGACGGAGGAACTGGATATCTCTTATAATAACTAACACCCTAGTATAACTAAAAATAACTTAAAAAGTGTTGTGGTAATCTCTGAGCGGTCAGACTCAATTTAACCCTCTCTGGGGGAAATTCCATCAAAATGTAGCAGAGTAGCAAAAGCAAAAGCTTTCAAATGCAACAGTTACTTACACGGGGTGAGCAAAGGGAAGCCTTTCAACTTAGGATGGCAATCAATTGCAGAGTCTCAGTAAAAGTTCAAAAAGTATTAATTCAGGTTAAAGGAACTCCATTGTAGATAGAAAGGCTTGGGAGCTGTCTAGTCTACTCTAGACTGGTTTCTAAGGAAAAATAAGAAAGGAAAAATAACAAACATCTAAATAGTTACATCTTGCCAGGAGAGATGGCGAGATGCTTCTTGTTAGCTAGAAGAACAAAGGGAGAAGAGACTGAACCAAAATGGTCCAGTTCATTGGGGCCATAAAGGACATTCTGACCAATGAGAAGTTAGTGTCCTGAAGATTCACATTTCTACTAACTTCAAAGTAAGGGATGTGACGTAAACAGAATAGAGTGAAATACAGTAAAGCCTGTCTAGGCATGCTTTGGAAACAGGGAAAGGATTCCCTCAATCTAACTCTATCATCTATCTGACTACATTTAGACTTGAGTAGTCCAGGGTGATTCCCAACAAAAAGGACATGGGCTGTATCCATCCTGCACAAGTAAAGCAGTTTGACACCATATCAACTGTCATGGTGAAATCGAGCAATTTAAAGCAGCCATGGACAGTGAGAGCCAGGTCTCAGATAGCAAAAACTGAAGCATGGATGCGAGTCCCAAACTCCATATCTCTCCCAAAGCCAAATTCTTATACTCTCTCTTACACACACACAAACATACTACCTAGCTGTACTACCCATTTGTTCTCACAATGCCTGTATATATTTAACTAGCTGTGCCCAACCATGCGTTGCTGTGGCTTATCTGGCAGTGTGGAGTCAAGATAATCCAGTTCAAAGCAGATAATATAAGATTATAAATGGGTTATGTAGCTGTGTGGAAGGGCCTTGAGTCTACACTGCCATATAATCCAGTTCAAATAAGATAATCTGTATTTTATAGGCAGTGTGGAAGAGGCCTAAGTGAGGCCTAACTCTGCCTGTCCGCTGGGCTGAGTGGGTTGCTAGGAGACCAAGTGGGCGGAGCTTAACCTTCTAACTGGATAAAAACAATTATTCCTCTCCCTCTAATTAGGACTTTATTTTTCTTTTCTTTTTGTTGTATGAACGTAGAGGCATGGGTGAGGGGTTGTGCTGCCAAGTTTACTGTTTCTGGGATGTGTAGTTTTTTTGTTTTGTCCTAGGCTGAAATTTCATTACCTTTTTATATATATAGACTAGCTGTGCCCGGCCACGCGTTGCTGTGGCGAAGTATGGTGATATGGGAAATAAAGTATTGAGGAATTGGTGGTAGTTAAGGTAAAGGGTAAAGGTTTTCCCCTGACATTAAGTCCATTATAAATGGGTTATATAGCTGTGTGGAAGGGCCTTGAGTCTACACTGCCATATAATCCAGTTAAAATCAGATAATCTGTATTTTATAGGCAGTGTGGAAGAGGCCTAAGTGAGGCCTAACTCTGCCTGTCCCCTGGGCTGAGTGGGTTGCTAGGAGACCAAGTGGGCAGAGCTTATCCTTCTAACTGGCAGCAATTGGAATAAAAACAATTATTCCTCTCTCTCTAATTAGGACTTTATTTTTCTTTTCTGTTTGTTGTATGAACGTAGAGGCATGGGTGAGGGGTTGTGCTGCAAAGTTTAGTGTTTCTGGGATGTGTAGTTTTATTGTTTTGTCCTAGGCTGAAATTTCATTACCTTTTTATATATATAGACTAGCTTTGCCCGGCCACGCGTTGCTGTGGCTTATGGGAATCGTTTGTTAGCCAGGTGGAATAGCAGTGAATAGCCTTGCAGTCTCAAAGCCTGGCCGTTTTCTGGAGTAGCTGAAGCTTTTTGTTGTATGAACGTAGAGGCATGGATGAGTGATTGTGCTGCCAAGTTTACTGTTTCTGGGATGTGTAATTTTGTTGTTTTGTCCTAGGCCGAAATTTCATTACTCTTTTATATATATAGACTAGCTTTGCCCAGCCACGCGTTGCTGTAGCTTATGGGAATCCTTATGGAATAGCAGTGAATAGCCTTGCAGTCTCAAAGCCTGGCCGTTTTCTGGAGTAGCTGGAGCTTTTTGTTGTATGAACGTAGAGGCATGGATGAGGGGTTGTGCTGCAAAGTTTAGTGTTTCTGGGATGTGTAGTTTTGTTGTTTTGTCCTAGGCCGAAATTTCATTACCTTTTTATATATATAGATGAACGGCAGATGAAAATTATTCATAGCTCTGTAGTCTTGGGACATGGAGGAGTTTTTTGTGAGTGTTAGCAACTGAATGGAGATGATTACACTTGTCTCTTCTCAAAAGCGTCCTTTCTATTTTGCCCTTTCTCGTGGGGCTCCACTTTCGATGTCTTGTTTTCCTGGAGTCTTGATATGAAATGGCAGTCTTGCCATGCTTCAAATTCCTGGGAATAAAGGACCCCATTCATCTCAGTTAAGAGGACACAAGAGGAGGAGGACGACGACAACGGCAACGACAACGACGACAACGACGACGACTCTCCAAAGTCTAATTAAGACCACACTTCACTTGACAACTGGCCCACAAGCTTTGTCAGGGTGATGGGCTTTCTTTTCTTTTTGGCTTTCTGCATAGCCTTTATTAGATGCATTCACCGAAGTCAAATACTTCTGTTTCACTTCTCCCCGCCAGACAGCACTGATGGCAATCAAGTGAGGAAGGAAACACAATATAATAGCCCCAATTTGTAGCTCTTAGGCTTGTGTGACCAATTTAAAAATGTTTCAATACCATTACGAAACTTAGAGGTGGAGGTAAACTGTGTCTAAAAGTGTTTCCACCGCCGCGAGAATAAAAATGGAGACAAAAAGAAATACCAGACATATATGAATGGACTACTAAAGTACTTGAGATTATGCAAATGGACATTTTGACAGAAAGAATAAAATTAGGACATAAAATAACAGACTGCTCAAAAGTCAAGTACTTCCTAGAGAAACAACGAACACCATTAAGTATAGAATCAATATGAGAAGTCAGAAAGATAATGATACTTATAAACACAAAAGATAGAAGGCGGAAACTACCGTATATACTCAAGTATAAGCCGACTTCAAATCTACTTGTAACTGGATTGATATGCAAAGTACCTGTATGCTGAATACATGAAGTTTGTGAGTAAACCAACTACCGTGTATACTCGAGTATAAGCCGAGGCACCTAATTTTACCACAAAAAAAAAACTGGGAAAACATTGACTCCAGTATAAGCCGAGGGTGGTAAATTTCAGAAATAAAAATAGATACCAATAAAATTATATTACCGTATATACTTGAGTATAAGCCGACCCAAATATAAGCCGAGGCACCTAATTTTACCACCAAAAAACTGGGAAAACATTGACTCCAGTATAAGCCGAGGGTGGTAAATTTCAGAAATAAAAATCGATACCAATAAAATTACATTAATTGAGGCATCAGTAGGTTAAATGTTTTTAAATATTTACATAAAGCTCAAATTTAAGATAAGACTCTCCAACTCTGATCAAACCATTATTCTCATCTTCTTCAATGTAAATGTGCTTATGTATCCTTTTAATGATAATAGAGTAAAATAATACATGTAATAATAATAATAATAGTAATAAAATACAGGAAAATAATACATGTAATAATAAATAGAGTAAAATAATAAATGCAATAATAATAATAATAATAAAATCAGAGTGAAATAATAAATGTATTATTATTAATAATAAAAATAGAGTAAAATAAACGTAATAGTAGCAACAATAATAGAGAAAAATAATAAATGTAATAATACCAATAATAATAGAGAAAAATAATAAATATACCATATATTCTCGAATATAAGCTGACCCAAATATAAGCCAACCAGGACCCTCACCCGAGTATAAGCTGAGGGGGGCTTTTTTGGTCTTAAAAAAAGGGCTGAAAAACTAGGCTTATACTCGAGTATATACAGTATATAAGATGGATATGAAACATGCCTGAAAGGAATGAATTAGAAGGCAAACACCATATATATATATATATATATATATATATATATATATATATATATATCTTATTTTTTCTTTTTTTGCCTCTCCTAAAAAAAATTCTTCTTTTTTCCCTTTCTCCTTTTTTCTCTCATTCTATCTTTCCTATACCCACCATTGTTCTCACTCTCTCTATGTATAGAAACACTTAATAAAAACATTTAAAATAAATAAAGTGTTTCCGAAATTGGACAATTTATTTATTTTATTTATTAGCAACATTTATATCCCACCCTTCTCTCCCCGAAGGGGACTCAGGGCAGAATTCAAGTCATATGTACATACAATATATTATATTATTAGCCTAGCACAATATAAGCATTATATATGACTATATTGTACTATAACACTATATCGTAATATTATTAGTAATATTATATGTAATATAAATATACTATTATAATAGTGTATTATTATTACTAGGACTCAGTGGAGCCATGGCTTCAAATTACAGGAAAATGGATTCCACCGGGACATTAAGAAGAGCTTCCTGACCATACAAGCTGTTCAGCAGTGGAACTCTTTGCCTCAGAGTATAGTGGAAGCTCCTTCCTTGGAAATGTTAAACAGAGGCTGGATGGCCATCTGTCAGGGGTAATTTGATTGTGCATTCTTGCATGGCAGGGGATGGATCAGATGGTCCATATGGTCTTTTACAAACTATGATTCTATGAATGTATGGAGATATGGGATTTGTAGTTGGTGAGGCACTGTGGTGAGCTGTGGCGCAGCTGGCTGGTGACCAGCTGCAATAAATCACTACTGACCAAGAGGTCATGAGTTCGAAGCCCGGGTTGGGTTAAGCCCCCGACCATTAAATAGCCCGGCTTGCTGTTGATCTATGCAGCCCCGAAAGACAGTTGCATCTGTCAAGTAGGGAAATTTAGGTACGCTTTATGCGGGAGGCTAATTTAACTAATTTACAACATCATAAAACTGCCAGCAAAACACGAGGAAAGGAATGAGGAAGTACAGCCACTAGTGGACAGTGAAGCAACAGCTCCCCCTGTGGCGGGAATCGTGAAGCTGGAAAAAAATGTTAAATGTTTCTGTGTCTGTCTATATATGTTGTTTGTCTGTTGGCATTTAATGTTTGCCATATATGTGTTCATTGCAATCCGCCCTGAGTCCCCTTCGGGGTGAGAAAGAAGGGCGGAATATAAATACTGTAAATAAATAAATACTATCTTTGGGTAAAAAAGGTTGAAAACTTCTAAAACGACAACTCTCATGACTCCATAGCATTGAGTCGTGGCAGTTAAAGTGGTGTTAAACTGTGTTCATTCTATAGATGCACCCAAAGACATGGAGCCTTAGGTCCACTTCCCTACTGGAATCAACAGCAGGGCAGGCCCAAGGTAATTTTCAAGTGTAGGCGAACAGAATTTTGCCCCCCCCCCCAAAAAAAAACAATCACTGAAATATAAAAGCATTGGATAAGCAAAAATGTTGGATAATAAGGAGGGGTTAAGGAAAAGCCTAAATAAAGAACAACACTCTGAAAACAGGGAAAATCCAGAGAGGAAAAAATCAGGGCCACCTAACACCTCCCAACCAAGGATGCCCCCAGGGAGGAAGCAGCCAGGCTTTGAATCTGCGAGACCATTAAATGCTAATCAAGCTGGCCAATTGCAACATTCAACAGCCCATATTTAACTCCCATCTTCAAATATGAACTAAAGAAATAATGATGGCAATGGATACATGTCCTCTTTGATAGGCTCCATTTTTTATCTTCACCACCTGCTGTACGGTGTTGGCTTTGTTCCCTCTGCCTGCTTCCTGTGGAGATTTATTTCAATTAGCCAATATGATGGCAACCAAGCCTGCCCCTCCCGGACCCAAAGTACATAAAGCTAGGGAAATAAATTGAAATGGGCCATGCCTGTCTATTTAGGATGACAATGAAGACAAACCTTGTTGTCATCCAGTGAGATGAAAAGCCAAATTTCCGATTACGTTCTCAACATGGGCAAAGAGATGTCAAGATTGAGTTCCACTGCATATTGTTTCCTCTCCTCCCACTCCAGGAACTTTGGATCATTTTAATAAAAAAAATAAAAATAAATTATGTAATCAAGAAAAATAAAGGGAGCCAGATTTACGGTTTAATATGAATGAAAAATACCTTGGAAAGATTGGGAAAGCTAATTAATATGAAAAACCAGCAGTCGCAATGCTGTTCTGGATGCAAATCGGTGTAATTTCTAACTGCAAATTATGCTCTTGTCTGAATTCTATTGGAAGGAATTTGAATTGGGTAATTCTCTTTTATGAACTGAGTGAATTTCTTACCCATCCATAATAATGTTTTTTATTTATTTGCAGTATTTATATTCTGCCCTTCTTTCTCACCCTGAAGGGGACTCAGGGCGGATCACAGTGTATACATACATGGCAAATATTCAACACCATTAGACATACAGACAGAGACAGAGATGAAGACACAGAGGCAATTTAACATGTTCCAGCTTCCAGGCTTCATGAGGGTGTGCTCGATTCCAGCCACAGGGGGAGCTGGTGCTTCATCATCCACTGTGACACCGAGTCCTTGATGGATTACTTCCTCATTCCTTTCTGCATGCTGTTGGACAATTTTTAGGGTGTTGTAAATTAGTTCAATTAGCCTCCCCACATAGGCGGTACCTAAATTTTCCTACTTGATAGATGCAGCTATCTTTGGTTCTAGCCTTTAAGAGTTCCCTAGGACCTTAGTTTGAGTTTACCAGCATTTAGGACTTTATATAGGCTTTCTAAGGGGTTCATTTCCTTCCCGTGCTGCTCCAGCTTCATCCCTGTTTTGTAATGGATCATGAAAGCAAAAGATCCCTCGATAGCTGACATAATACTTTTGTCCAGTGCTGTTTTATTGGATTGAAAATGACGCTTCACAGGTAGGGAACAGAGCCTGATTTTCAACAAAAGAAAGCCTTCGCCTTATAATGAACATTAATTATTCATGGAACGGCATGGTGCTTCCTGAAAGTAAATCTCCAGAATGATATCCCGTAACGTTAGCGAACCATTGCAAACCCCTTCAAAGGCTCCATTGGAAAGAGCTCATTAGCTCCTTATCAGAGTCCTATTGTACTGCCGCAACAAAAACCAAAGCCCCAAGAGCTTTCCGCAAGATACAAAAGAAAAAGTCCCCCTGTCCCACTCATGCTTATAGCTAGGGTGCAAGAAACGGAAAATTTCAGAACGTCCCGATCAAGATTACAAAGGGTTGTGAATATATTTGCTGTTTCCTATTTTAGAACAGTTTGGGTGAATTTTCTTATAAACGACTAGCTGTGCCCGGCCACGTGTTGCTGTGGCGAAGTCTGGTGGTATGGGAAATAAAGTATTGAGGAACTGGTGGTAGTTAAGGTAAAGGGTAAAGGTTTTCCCCTGACATTAAGTCCATTATAAATGGGTTATATAGCTGTGTGGAAGGGCCTTGAGTCTACACTGCCATATAATCCAGGTAAAGTCGCTCGGAGCACTCTGGTGGAGAGCGACTAATTAAGAAATAAAGTGAAGGGAAGTGAAGTGAAGTAATCTGTATTTTATAGGCAGTGTGGAAGAGGCCTAAGTGAGTCCTAACTCTGCCTGTCCCCTGGGCTGAGTGGGTTGCTAGGAGACCAAGTGGGCTGAGCTTAGCCTTCTAATTGGCAGCAATTGGATAAAAACAATTATTCCTCTCCCTCTAATTAGGACTTTATTTTTCTTTTCTTTTTGTTGTATGAACGTAGAGGCATGGATGAGGGGTTGTGCTGCCAAGTTTAGTGTTTCTGGGATGTGTAGTTTTTTTGTTTTGTCCTAGGCCGAAATTTCATTACCCTTTTATATATATATATATAGATTGTGTGTGTTCGTGTGGAAAAGTTTTTGGAAATAGCAACCTTCTTCAAGCATCCATGAGTTGTTTGTTATGTATACAATTCAAACTGCTTAGTATATGGTATATGTGTGTATTGGTTTGCAGTTTTTTCTTTCATTCTTTGTTGTAGGAGAGGCTGCAAACCATGTGATCAGTTCTGGGCTTGTTCAGAACTCAGACTCCGTTTTAGAACAATATATTTAGAGACTTCAGTAGGAACTGTATGTTTTTAGAAGTCTGTAGCAACCTTCTTCAAGCCTCCACCAGTTGTTTGTTATGTATACAATTCATATTGCTTAGTATATTGTATATGTGTGTATTGGTTTGCAGTTTTTTCTTTAACTCTTTGTTGTTGGAGAGGCTGCAAATCATGTGATCAGGTCTGGGCTTGTTCAGAACTCAGACTCCGTTTTAGAACAATATATTTAGAGAACTGTATGTTTTTAGAAGTCTGTAGGAACAGAACGCTATACAGAAGCCATTAGACTCCACTGGACTTTCAGACTAGATAGAGACTCTATTAGACTCTCAGAAAAGAGAGCTAATTTAGATTATGGACTGTTGATTCTGGGAAAGATACCCTGTGTTACCTACACAGAGAAACTACTTCAAATCTACTTGTAGCTGGATTGATATGCAAAGTACCTGTATGCTGAATACATGAAGTTTGTGAGTAAACCAACTACCGCATATACTTGAGTATAAGCGCCCGCTGTTAGCCCCAGCTCCTGCCAACCTAGCAGTTCGAAAACATGCAAATGTGAGTAGATCAATAGGTACTGCTCCAGCGGGAAGGTAACGGCGCTGCATGCAGTCATGCCAATGGCCACATGACCTTGGATGTGTCTATGGACAACGCCGGCTCTTTGGCTTAGAAATGGAGATGAGCAGCAAACCCCAGAGTCTGACATGACTGGACTTAACGTCCTTCACCTTTACCTAATATCAATAAATATCAATAATTTTTTTGTATGCAAAAATGTAATGAATTTGATATGAAATACGAGGAGTAACGATTTTTTTGCACACCCCTAATAGGAAGACTACACTTGTCTTATGAGCAGCAAGTGTTTTTGTTTAGATCCTGTGAATTTATTGCATATTTCTATGTATTTTTATTTTATTTTAAGGAGACGAGAAGGCAACAGAACCGCTTCTAGCTGACCCGGGTCTCCTGCAATCAGCCTGGGCTTCCTACTAATGAATGCGATCCATTCCGGCAGAGACCTGTCTCGGCAGAGGTGACTGCATGGGCGTTTTCTGCTTCAGAAATGATTGGAGTCTAAGGCAGAGAACTGAATCAGCTTTGTACTGCAAAGCTTGAGTGATAAAAAAGACAATAACAACAAAGCCAGAAAATACTCCCACAAGCTGAAAATACTCCCAAGCTCGCTCTGCCTCTGTGTGTGTTTAAATAACTCTGAAAACTCTCCAACAGAAATTACTTGTCCTAAGTATAGATTCTGGCACAAAATGACTTCAGTTCTTCCTGAAATGCTTTCATTGCTACTTTTCCCTCTCTCCCTCCTCTCTCAATTGGATTTTATCTGATGGAGTTTTCCCCCCTCTTCGGCTATCATTTAAGGAAAATAGATTTTGGGCACTTTCATCCCTTAAGCTCTTTATCTTGGAGTTGCGCTACAGATTGCACCTTTTCCCAACAGTTCATTTCCAGTACAGGTTGTTTTCAGTCCATTACTTGTTGGCAAAAGAAAAAAGCAGAGGTTTTCGTGTTCCTTCACAACAAGAAATGTCCTCTGCAGAAGAAGTATTGTAGCTTGGCATGGCTTTTTGTGCTCTGGGTGGAAGGAAGGCTTCGATATATGGCTGTTGACTTTGAATGCGGAAGCCCAATACAAATGTCTTCCAATAGTGAATCCATTGCTCCCTGTTTTTGTCTCTGGAGAAGCTAAAAGCAAGTTTGCTCCTTCCTCAATATGACATCCTTTCAGATACAGTCGAGTCTCACTTATCCAACACTCGCTTATCCAACATGCTGGATTATCCAACGCATTTTTGTAGTCAATGTTTTCAATATATCATGATATTTTGGTGCTAAATTCATAAATACAGTAATTACAGTAGAGTCTCACTTATCCAACATAAACGGGCCGGCAGAATGTTGGATAAGCGAATATGTTGGATAATAAGGAGGCATTAAGGAAAAGCCTATTAAACATCAAATTAGGTTATGATTTTACAAATGAAGCACCAAAACATCATGTTAGACAACAAATTTGGCAGAAAAAGTAGTTCAATACACAGTAATGCTAAGTAGTAATTACTGTATTTATGAATTTAGCACCAAAATCTCACGATATATTGAACACATGGACTACAAAAACGCGTTGGATAATCCAGAACGTTGGATAAGCGAGTGTTGGATAAGTGAGACTCTACTGTATATAACATGGGTATTATATCACCTCTAAACCTTCTCTTCTCCGAGCAAAACATGCCTAGCTCCCTAATTTAGTCCTCATGGGGCTTGGCTTTGGTTTGTAAAAGAGGCACCATGATGTGGTGAGTTGTCTCGAAAGGGCATGTGGCGACAGCTGATTGGCTGAGCCAGCCATGAGCCAGAATTCTGATTGGCTGCTGCCTCTTGCTTGGCACTGAGGCAAACAGTTTTAACTGCCACTTTCATCTCAGAGAGGGAGGAGACACTGTGGAACTCCCTCCCCAGTGACATCTGATCTGTGCCCTCTCTCATGGTCTTTAGGAAGAAACTAAAAACCTGGTTGTGGGACCAACTCTTATTTATTTATTTATTTATTTATTACATCATTTCTACCCCGCCCTTCTCACCCATTAGGGGACTCAGGGCGGCTTACAATACAACCATATACATCAGAAAAACAGTTTACATCAAATTTAAAAATCTTTCAAATTTAAAAATTAAAAATTAAAATATACATTAAAAACAGCATAATTGTACATTTAAATAAGCATTTAAATAAGCAACTCTTCTTGGCTGTTGTAAATTAATGAGGATGTTTGCTTGGATTTTACGTTGTTATATCATTTTGTTTGACTACATGTAGTTTAAGTTTTACTTATGTTAGGCTTTAACTTGATATTAGCTTTTAATGTTATTTTTATATGCGGGGTTTCTCTGGGATTTTATATCAATATTTGTTTGTTTACGTTTGTCATTGTATGTTGGAATCTGCCCTGAGTCCCCTTTGGGGCCCCAATTTCAGTCTAGTTGAGAATAAAGGAGACTATGGGTGGGGAGAAAGAACAGTATTGTGCTTCAACGCAATGAAAAAACTTTACGCAAGGGACTTTATGCATCCAGTGCATTCGGAGGGGAAGTAAAGGAGAGAATTCCAAGAGAGCAATAAAACAAGCCTTTTATTGTTATCACAACTATGATAAGGCAAACAGCCATACAAACCCCAAAGGGCTGTATCATGGAAATGGCTGCCCCCCTCATGTCACAGCAAACAAAGAATATATACCTTTGACTTATCTAAAATTGACCAATGGCTGAGGGTCTTCCGCACCTTCAACACCCATTTGGCATAAGTGATAGCTGTGACCTCACTTGTTGATTTCAAGCTATCTTTCGGTCTTGGAACTTTCTGGAGAAAGGCACCAGCTCACAGGAAGGGAGAGGCATATGCAATATATACCTTTGGCTTATCTAAAATTGACCAGTGGCTGAGGGTCTTCCTCACCTTCAACACCCATTTGGCATAAGTGATAGCTGTGACCTCACTTGTCGATTTCAAGCTAACTTTTGGTCTTGGAACTTTCTGGAGAAAGGCACCAGCTCACAGGAAGGGAGAGGCATATGCAATATATACCTTTGGCTTATCTAAAATTGACCAATGGCAGAGGGTCTTCCTCACCTTCCACACTCACTTGGCATAAGTGATACCTGGGACCTCACTTGTCGATTTCAAGCTAACTTTTGGTCTTGGAACTTTCTGGAGAAAGGCACCAGCTCACAGGACGGGAGGGGCACATGCAGGGCCGGCCGGAGATATTTTTTAATGTGAAGCGGGGGTGCTGAAAAGCGCCCCCGCCACCGCCCAGCGTGCCCTGGCCCCGCCTCCCACGCTACTCCCGCTCGCCCGTCTGGCCTTTTCTAGCAGGCCAGACTGCAGCGGAGGTCCCTCCAGGCCGCGATTGCCCCGCCTCCCACGCTACTCCCGCTCGCCCGTCTGGCCTGGAGGGACCTCCGTCTGGCGATTGCGGCCTGGAGGGACCTCCGCTGCAGTCTGGCCAGCTAGAAAAGGCCAGACGGGCCAGGGCGCACTGGGCGGGAGGCGGGGCACCGTCAGGGCGGTGCCCCGCCTCCCGCCCAGCCTGACGGCGCCCCCCCCCGGGCCTGCGCCCGAGGCGGCGGCGTCAGGGGCCTCTATAGTGGGGCCGGCCCTGGGCACATGCAAAGGCAAAACCACATAGGCAAAACTTTACTATTTTCTGGCTTATGGTCCCTTCACATGCACTTGCAAAAACGTAAGGAAGGAGAGATGAATCAATATGCCATGGGCATCGTGTAGATGCCTCGAGACGTTCCAGCAGTGAAAGAGAACGAGAAGGATTCCTAGGTGCCCCTGTAATTTTTCCATGATGGCAAGCCATTATCACAAACCATTTGAGTAGAACAAAAAAACACTTTGCAAAAATGCCGAAGCAATTGTGACATGCCAGAGTGAAAATGAAGACGAATGGCATATGGGGAATGTGATGCATACAATATGCTTTGACAGACTCTCTTGTGTAACTGTTGAATGCACCAACTGTTTGACAAAAATAAAGCATGTCTGATGGAAATGGGGGTGGGTGGTGGGGGGGGGGCAGGGACAACAAAGCAGGCCCATATTCCACGTGGGGTTCCTTTAAAGAAAATGCTTCATAATGTCATTTCATAGTGGTTGAGTGTGCTAAAGAAATACATGTAGAGTGATTTACAGAACAGAACACGTTCCGAATGCAGAGTCAGCTATAGGCTCATTTACATACCACACCTCTTATAGAATTAAATCATGATTTGCATGTGACATTTCTTATTTATTGATTAATCTATTTAATTAACTTAAAACCCCACATTTCCACAGGGCCCAAGATGTGTTATTACGGGTTATCATGTCGAAATCAAGAAGTAGAATTTTGCCACAAGGCAAGATCAAGCAATTGCAATTTTTTAAGAGAAAGAACAAATATTTTGGCTGCAACTAGCCGTAAAAAAGAAACACAGGGATATTGCTGCTATTTAAAGAGCTTCCGTTTGGCTAAATCTTAATGTCAGAATGAGATAATTATTTCCCCTCCCCTCCTTTGCTTGGCAATTACTGAAAAAGCAATATATATATATATATATATATATATATATATATATATATTTAAAATGTCTAATGATATTTAATTTGGGCCTTACTAAAATAAGGGAATAGGAACTAAGCCCAAGACTCTGGCTCTAATTTGGAAAACAGCTCTCTTTGGCCAGGGCCCATTCAATCCAATTGCTGCTCAAATGAGCGTCGGGCCAAATGTGAAAGTTGTGATAGTAAATCAGGACTCAGATTCTGTAGTGTAGGCATCACTTTTTAAAAAGTTTTATTCATTTATTTATTTTTTATAATTTATTCATTTTTTTGGTAAATACTGGCTGGAATCCTGTTAGCGACATACACACCCGAGAGAGAGCAGGAGAGTGACTTGAATTGGATATAGGAGACTATATCATCTAGTTTCTTGTAGCTTGTCCAAATTCTCCAACTTGCAGTTACTAAGTCCTTTGGAGCCACTACTATGGCAGAAGGGAGGATATTGCTGAGTAATATGGACTTTATTTCAATAGCTCTTGAATTATGGCCTTCTTTCTGTATCAAACTGAAGAAACAGTGTACATGATCTCGGCCGTTTCTCCGGTAAACTAGAGGTGTTGGTTGTTGTAGAAATAAATAAATAGAAACTTTATCACAGTTTCTGAATCAAGATAAACCCTGCAGTATAATAAAATGTCACTCAGGCTTGTGCGACAGGTAACAGTATCTTTAGTAAAGGTAAAGGTTTCTCATGATGTTAAGTCCAGTCATGTCTGACTCCGGGGGTTGGTGCTCATCTCCATTTCTAAACTGAAGAGCCGGCGTTGTCCGTAGACACCTCCAAGGTCATGTGGCCATAGGCATGACTGCATGGAGCGCCGTTACATTCCCGCCGGAGCGGTACCTATTGATCTACTCACACTCTAGGGGTTGGTGCTCATCTCCATTTCTAAGCCGAAGAGCCAGCGTTGTCCATAGACACCTCCAAGGTCATGTGGCCATAGGCATGACTGCATGGAGCGCCGTTACCTTCCCGCCAGAGCGGTACCTATTGATCTACTCACATTGGCATGTTTTCGAACTTCTAGGTTGGCAGGAGCTGGAGCTAACAGCGGGCGCTCACTCCGCTCCCGGGATTTGAACCTGGGACCTTTCAGTCTGCAAGTTCAGCAGCTCAGTGCTTTAACACACTTCACCACCGGGGCTCCGTGCAGTCTGTCAACGTGGGGTCTCAGGGTGCGCGCCGGGTGGGTTTCTTCAAACTCCATCAATCATCTTCTCCAGCACCCTGATGAATTGGTTGCAACCGCCTGCCACACCAATTCCTCTGTTCAATGTCAGACTCAAACACATTAGTAGTCTGAAGTCCAGACATTTATTTAATATCTACAAACATATTTACAAAGCATAGCAAAAGCCATTGCTCTGAGCTGGCATTCTCTTTACGACCTCTTCGCTCGGCAAGCACAGCTCAACACACTCAGAGAGATAAGAACATTCCTCAGTCCGAAGGAAGTTCCCGACCTCCAAAGCCCAGAGAACATGCCTGATAGGTCATAACAGTCACAACAGGCTGTCAGTCAAAAACAGCCTGCTGTTAACTGTTTCATTGCTGAAACACACACTCTTGCACAACAGCAGAAAACACTTGATTTACATTTCATACACATACAACCATAATCCAACACAGTCATGCCAGCCACATGACCTTGGAGGTGTCTACGGACAACGCCGGCTCCTTGGCTTAGAAATGGAGATGAGCACCAACCCCCAGAGTCAGACATGACAGCCATGTATGTGAGGGGAAGTCATAAGGAGGAGGGAACAAGCTTGTTTTCTTCTGCCCTGGAGACTAGGGCACAGAACAATGGCTTCAAACTACACGAAATGAGATTCCACCTGAACATTAGGAAGAACTTCCTCACTGTGAGAAGGTCTGTTCAGCAGTGGAACTCTCTTTCTCTGCCCCGGACTGTGGTTGAAGTTCCTTCTTTGGAGGCTTTTAAGCAGAGGTTGGATGGCCATCTGTCAGGGTGCTTTGAATGCAATTTTCCTGCTTCTTGGCAGAATGGGGTTGGACTGGATGGCCCGTGAGGTCTCTTCCAACGCTTATCATTCTATGATTCTATATTGGAGTGCTTGCCAGGGAATGAAAATGTGGAAATAAACAGAGACGTATCTATTAGGCTTGAGCGATCCACGTAAAAATTGATTCTAAACTCGCTTCAAAAGCATTTCGTTTCTGATGTCATTTCCTAATTTTGCCCTCAAAGATTTTTGAAATTTAACGAAAATTCGTTAGTTTCAAAAGTAATTCATTAATGGTGGATGCGCATGCGCTGTGGGGGGGGGAGTAAGATACCCAGCCAATGTGCACTTACTGCACTAATGTGCAAGAAAATAAAAGGGAAAAATACAGCCTCCCTTTTGCCCAAGTTCTATTTGTGTGGATTATGGGAATTGCACCGTTTGCCAGACTTTGCAAGCATTGATAAGCTTAAGAGAGCCAGCCATTTGTGCAGTGCAAGAAAATAAAAGGGCTACAGAAGTGATTTTTTACCTGTGGCTCTTGAGATTATCTCCAGTGTTGTATTCATGTCACTTGCTCTGTACTCATTACAAGTAGTTCTGCTGGTACTGAGGGATGAGCTAGTGAGAAAGAAACCCTCTCTCTCCAGATCCCCGGGCCGAATGAGCCACGAGGCTCCCTGCAGTTTTCATTCAGGACGTACAAGCCCCTCCCCTGAGTTAAACGTGCTCTCCGATTGGCCACAAGGTGGAAACAACTTTCTAGGTTGCCCCAGTGCACTGAAACAAGTTTGGGTGATTTGCAAATGCTTGCTTACCTAACGAAAAAAACCGACGACATCAGAAAAATTGCCTATCGTGGTTCGAAACCGCGGGATCCACACGACGGGATAATGCGATTCGAATATCGCTTCAAAAGCGACAAAATAAACGAATTACTAACGATAAACGGGGAAATTGAATTTTTTGAGCAAGCCTAGTATCTATCTATCCTTATACAGAGAATAACTTTCAAAAGTAACTTTTCATATTCTTCTCATTGGCCAGATAGGAACTTTGTATTTCATTTTTAAAAAGCAAGCCTTTGCAAATCTTCTTCTCTCTGGGAATACATTTCCCGAGAGCAAATACTGCACACTTACTGTTCCTACAGACTCTCCACACGATTCCTGATCATTCATGGATCAATAATACTTGTCTCTTTAGGAGGTGGAGTGAATGATAATGACAAGATACCATGAAGTTACTAATCTCCAGTAATCTTATTTCTAAAAAAATATATGTCTGCTCCTAGAATATAAAATGTGAGGATGGGATTTCTATATAGAGAATGCATGTCATACAAATTCGTTTTAGCCAAGACAGGATAAGATAAGCTGTTTATAGATGGTCATGGGCAAAGTAAAACCAGAAATAACACTGGGAGGAAAAATTGGATTTTATATCTCTCCAGAAGAGTGCTAATATAAACCCTAACTGCACAAATGTATGTGTGGCTATAGGAAACTGCCTTCTTGAGTTGTTATGTACCTTAAAGTTGTTTCCAATTTGAACTCTGTTCTCTGGAGTCAGGGTCCAATGCCTAGTCCACTCTATGATGTTGTTTTCTTATACCATGTCAAAAAGAAAAGAAAAACTAATAAACAACAACAACAACATGTAAAAAACATTGGTCCATTGGTGCCATCCACTTCACTTTGATTGGTATTTATTTTAGAAAATACTAGTTGTGCCCGGCCACGCGTTGCTGCGGCAAAGTGGTGGTGGTATTGGTTAAAATTTGTTGTGTAATTTTTATTTGATGTTATTTGCAATTTTTTTATTAATTTTATTGTAAGTTATATTTTTATTTATTATATTTTATTATTTTCTTGTATTATTTTTAGTTATTTTCTGTTATTATAGTATTTTATTGTATTAATTTTTAGTGTTTTTTATTATTTTTATTGGGTTGCTAGGAGACCAAGTTGGAGGAGTTTAGCCTTCTAACTGGCAGCAATTGGATAAAAGCAATTATTCCTCTCTCTCTAATTAGGACTTTATTTTTCTTTTCTTTTTGTTGTATCAACCTAGAGGCGTGGATGATGAGTTGTGTTGTCAAATTTTGAGGTTGGGGGGCCTGTAGTTTTGTTGTTTTGTGGGTCGCCGTGATGTCATCACTCTTTTATATATATAGATTCATTTTAAAAATCCAAGCTGTATGGGCAAATCCATTATTTCTTTCAAGAAAAGAAATCCAAACATGCAAAATGAATACGATCTGGGATTCATTTTGTTTTAAGTCCGTCCACTGAAGAAATTCACACATTTCAAAAAATTTGCAATCTTCCCTCCCAAGAACCACACACGTTTCTCACCTGTCCTTAATGCAGAGATTGAAAACCATTTGAGTTTCTTTGAGACGTGAGATTTAAATGGAAGACTTCACTATTCTAGCAAGTCTGCTAGATCAGCTTTTGTGGTAACAATGGGGAGCTATATAATGAATATTTAATTCTGTAGCTGGTAATTTATAGTTAGTCTAAAACCTGAGTAAGATGTATAAGGGCTGAGTACGGAGCCCAGTTCCCCAGAGTAGTGAAACTCGCTAGAAGACCTCAAAAGACTCCTATAACTTCATTATTGAGGTTGGTCATTGCTCTCCTCCCAAGAAGTAAACGTCTGCCTTGTAAAAGCATACTGTTTCTACATTGAAAGTCTAATGGCTTCTGCCTTTACTGGTATCTGTTTCTAGAATGGAGTCTGTGTCCTGAACAAGCCCAGATCTGATCACATGGTCTGCAGCCCCTCCCACATAGAGTTAAGGAAAACTTCATACCAATACGCACATATACAATACTGTAAGCAATCTGAATTGTATACAAACAAATAACTAGTGGAGGCTTGAAGAAGGTTGCTAGTACAGTAGAGTCTCACTTATCCAACACTCGCTTATCCAACGTTCTGGATTATCCAACACATTTTTGTAGTCAATGTTTTCAATATATCATAATATTTTGGTGCTAAATTCATAAATACAGTAATTAGCATTACTGTGTATTGAACTACTTTTTCTACCAAATTTGTTGTCTAACATGATGTTTTGGTGCTTCATTTGTAAAATCCTAACCTAATTTGATGTTTAATAGGCTTTTCTTTAATGCCTCCTTATTATCCAACGTATTTGCTTATCCAACATTCTGCCGGCCCGTTTATGTTGGATAAGTGAGACTCTACTGTATTTCCAAAACATAGTGAATTACGACATCGTGCAATTGAATTAAACCCATGCTGACAGTGTGTTTTGATGTGATAGAGGGAAATGTTAGATCAAATGTTTGCTGTTGGATTGTGCATCTGTATTCCGGCAAGCTTTCCAGCAGCAGAGGAGTTAACTACATGCCAGCCCTGATTGATAGCTTGCAGGGCCAATGGGTCAAGACTTCCGGTTCAACCGTACAGACGGAACATTCATCATAGTCTGTGGGATGTTGGGTGTACTCTCAGCTGTGCTGAACAGACGTGCCGTGCTTTTTCCTTTGCCGGGGAACACGTGTCTGGAGAGTTATGGTGATTGGAGTTGTAAATAGCCATGTATATAAATAAAGCCTAGTACCGTTGGGATCAGCAGATAATCTACGGCTTTGGTGTCAGTTGGTCAGTGCTACTGTGCAGAAGCACATGTGGTCTGACTGATGAGTGGAAGGTGAGACTCATCAACACGTCAGGGCGAAGGTCGGAGCTCATCTCTCCCATGCTCCCGCTCTAACACAGGTGACCATATTTGAAATGCACAAAGCAAAACCATGTGCATCCATGTGCAATGCACATGTGCAGCCACAAACAATGCCACCCACATGTTAAATTCTGTTTTTCATTTTAACCAGATATGGGCATTCCGTGTCAGATAAAATGTCCTATTTCCATAAATTGCACATACATACATACATATTTATTTATTTATTTATTTTATTTACCGTATTTAATTTATATACCTCTCTTCTCCCCCAGGGAGACATATACCTTCTGTATAAATAGTTAATCAAGTTGGCTTCATTACCCAGCAGTCCAATTAACCTAAAGGACACAGATTATGTCTGTTCTTGGAGACTAGGCAGGATCAACCCTGTTTAGTACTTGGATGAGAGACCACCAATAAATACTAGATATTGTAGGTTGTATTTCAGAGGAAGGAAGTGGAAAAAACCATATCTGAGGATTCCTTAACTGAGGAAATCCTACGAAAGATATGATAAATAAATGACATAGAAAAATGAATGCAAAGCTCTGAAATACAAAGAAATATTGCTATGTCGAGGACTGACTTTCAATCATGCTTTTCAAATTAATATGACCCGAGTCCTTTGAGAACAATTAAATGTGTATATTTGACTGTGTCTCCTCGCTTTCCCTCTTTCTTCCCATTACAAACCTTGTGGGGATTCTGCTAAAACACATACCCAGAAATTTCTACTGTAAATTCCACTTGAAGCTTAGCCAGAGCCCATTGGGATTTTTAGGTGTCATTTTTCCATGGTAGAGCAAGGTAACTTGCGAGACAAAATGGAATATAAAGCCATTTGGTAGAAAAATGTAGGCAGGTGTTTGTGTTCGGGGAGGATAAAAGAAGAGACGGCAAAGCTTTTTGAGCACAGCAAAAAATCCTGACTGGGTCAGCAGAAACCTTGTAAGACAATACATATTTAAGCAGCACAATCCAGGTAGAAAAATTGCTTGACAGATGCTTAGGAGCCTTATTCTTAGAGCGATAAATTGCCAAGTGTTGTCAAAGCTGTAAAGGTTACCTGTGAAATATGGGCTGGTGCATTAACTGAGATTTCAACACATGCGCACAGTTTAAGGAGGGGCCATTTTTCACAACTCTGATCCTTTGTTGAGATCTATTATACGCGCCATTTGTTTCAAGTAGAAGACCAGGATATATAGTAAAAATTGCACCACCAACCCTACCGCCATACTCTAGATGTGCCACCAGAACAAGGACATGCTCCATGACAGCTATTGCCACCAGGCTCTCTCACCATCCTGAATTATTTCTTTGCATTTGTATTTCTTGCATAAAATATAGTTCAGATGGATATTGTTCTACTACCCCCATGCTATCTTAACTACTTGGAAGGTGAACTGGCTGCGCAGGGAACAGATCACAGACTATATAGTTGAATCAAACAAGAATTTATTAACTGACAATAATTTTAGACTTTCTCTCCTCCTGAGTCTCACAAAACAGTCTTTATGAGAGGTAAAGTCTTTGAAAGATAGACACAGTTCTGATCGAACGGAAGCTCTTGAATCTTTATTTCTTCATATTGTCTCTTTCTTGTATGGTGTTCAACTGTCTCTAAGATGGTCTCAATATTTAACTCTGGCTGGACTTGAATACAGCTCATTCAGCTCCGACTGGACATGCTATTTTGTAGACCCTCCAGCCCTCCTCTCTCTCCACCTTCCAGTCATGAAAAGGGCTTACTCCTCCAAGAAGAAGAAGTTGCAATCATTGGAAATAATATCATCTGACCTGTTGGCCAGGGCTTGCAATCGGCCAGGGCTTGCAAGTGCTTGCTGCTGAGCAAGCTCCAGAAAGCGACCTGGAGCAGAGTGGAAGGGAAGGGAAGCCGCAATGTTTTGATTCTCTCCTGAGATCTCCTTGCAAAAGGAGCCAGAGTGGGGTTCTTCCTTGCTTGCTTTTGCTCCTCTCTTCCTGGTGCATTCATTGTCCAGCCTGGCTGAGTTTCAGCATTGCAATAGCGTGGTGATTTTGCTGTTTCATGGGGACTCCCGGTCCCACACGGCGGGTCACACACTGTTGAGGGCGCAAGCGGCAGAGTTTTGTGGGGAAGGAGTTGCCAAGCTTATAACATGGCTTATGTCCTACTGCTTGCTTATGTGAATGTTTCCCTCTAAAATGTGGATTTTCTACCCGATTATACATGTAAGAGAGACTTTTTTTCTGTTCATGATTAGTTCAGCAATTCTGCATGATTAACTTTGCATCCAATGAACCCTTCTTGAGGACAACAACCAAAGTCCTTTTCTTTGTAAGCTTCCACTTTGTCTTCCTTTAATCAGAATGGCATGGCTTTCTTTGAAAATTTCATAAGCATTTCAGCAAACACTGCCAAGATACGTTTCAGGATTACTCCTGAGCCAAACATTTGAGATCCCTCAAAGGCACACAAGAGAATTGCCAGCAACAACTGGGTGTACTTCAACTGAAATCCCATAAAACTCCTTATACCTGGAAAATCTATGGTCAGAGTTTGGAATTTTTGCTTTTTTGATTGACCGCAGGACTCTTGGTCACGTGGCTGGGAAATTCTGAAACAAAAATGGTGGTGTGGGTGCATCTACTGACTAGAACTCATAATCGCTTCTTCTGTTGTCTGGACTTGGAGAAGTTTGGAGAGGTTGAACTCCAAAACAAATGGAAGGACAGGGTTTCCTTGGTGCTATCATTTGTTCTTACCATCAGCCCACCACATTTGTTGAAAGTACGGCTGTAGGGCCTCTATGGAAGTGGGAAAAATTATCAATAAAAAAGCCACTTTTTACTTGAGAGACCACTTCTCTAAAAGTGTCAAGGTTCTTTTGCTGGAAGTTGACCACAGAATTGCACTGGAAGCATTTAAAGTGATGTCTACATTGATACTGTTTGATACTACTAGAACTCAATGTTTTGGAATCGGGAGAGCTGATGCCCCACTAAACTACAACTCTTACGATTTTTAATGCCTTTTAAATTTATTTGTGTGTTTTTGTAAAACTGTATACTGTATGCTGGTTTTATATCTGTAAGCCGCCCCGAGTCCCTCTGGGGAGATGGTGGCGGGGTACAAAAATAAAATTATTATTATTATTATTATTATTATTATTATTATTATTATTAAGCTCATTCATCGCTATGATAAGCAATGAAAGGGGAAACCTTTACCTTTTACTATGACGTGGCAATGTCAATGCTGTGGAATTGCCTTCTCAGTGCCTCCTGATAACAAACACTTAATGCCACGTCATTAAAAATAATGACCAAAACCCAATCTAAACACACATGAAGCTTGACGATTACCCCAATGAAGATGTGTTTCTTCCTGCACCGTGCCATCCAAAAACTAGGTCCAGTAGGTCAATGGTAATCTGTTAGATTCTTACCAGTTTAGCCATTAAAATATAGAACTCATCCAGTTTCAAGGGAAATTATTTATCATTTGTTACAGTCCATAAGTCCATAAGTAAAAGATGGATCCGATTTGTAATTGCTGTATCTCTGTAACAAAATAGATCAAGTTTTACCTGGATTGCACAACTCTAATAGTCAATAATCAACCTGGGCCTGTGAGGCATTGGGAAAGGGTTAAATTAACTTGCCTTAAGATCCAACAAATGAGTCTACCTTTGATACCTTCTTCTATAATGTTTTTCCAGCAGATATAAGAATCCAAACGATAGTTTAGTACGCCACAGCAATTGCCTCTTTTTAGCGACCCTGTGCAGAGAGACATTTAACAACTTACACATCTTGAAGACTAATGGAAAAGATGTGATACCAGCAAAATGTTGTGAAGATTGATGTCAGATTTAAGGGAGAGGTCAGGGAAAGAATAAAGACCTTTCCTCATTAAATGGGATCTGAAAGATGAATATCAGGAAATAATGAGAAAGTATAAGGCAGATTTTACAGATGGGGAAAGCTTCGATCTTTCAAAGTTTGATAAATAGGTATAGCAGGGTGTTCTGATCAATGCAGAAAAATGATGATGCCGTTAAAAAAAGACGACATCAAAACACAGTGAATATTTTCATGTCACATAAACATTTATAAGGAAAGGGAAGCACGGTATTTTGCATGTTAAAAGTGATGGATCATGTTTGTGTTTTTATTACAAGAGCAACACCAGGCATTCATACATTTTCAATAAAAAGCTCCAAAGTCTAATATAAAACTTCTATTTCTTTTTATAGGTTGGGTCTCGTACTGAGAGAAATGTAGGCTATAAATAAAGCAAATACATAAAAATAATAATTAGGATGACAACCTTGTTATTAACAGTAACAATAGGTTGCAATATATCTTTCTTTCCATGTGGCAATGTTTCCAAAACAAGGTCCATTCAGTGGGCTGGGCTGTGGCGCAACTGGTTAGTAGCCAGCTGCAATAAATCACTACTGACCAAGAGGTCGTGAGTTCAAAGCCCGGGTTGGATTGAGCACCCGACCATTAAATAGCCTGGCTTGTTGTTGACCTAAGCAACCCAAAAGACAGTTGCATCTGTCAAGTAAGAAAATTTAGGGACCGCTTATGTGGGGAGGCTAATTTAACTAATTTACAACACCATAAAAACGTCCAGCAGCGTGCGTGCTGGATGAGGAAGTACTCCATCAAAAGGACTCAGCTTATATATACCATATATACTCGAGGATAAGCCGACCCAAATATAACTCGAGGCACTTAATTTTAACTCAAAACTAGGAAAACGTATTGACTCGAGTATAAGCCGAGTGTGGGCAATGCAGCCACTACTGGTAAATTTCAAAATAAAAATAGATTCCAATAAAATTACATTAATTCAGGTATCAGTAGGTGAAATGTTTTTGAATAAAACTATAATTTAAGATAAAACTGTCCAACTCTGATTAAATCATTATTCTAACCGTCTTCAATATAAATGTGCTTATGTATCCTTCCAATGGTAATAAATAGAGTTAAATATTAAATGTAATAATAATAATAATAGAGTAAAATAATAAATATACTGGTATGTTTCCCCTTTTCCGACCCTGTACTGATAGAAATCTGGCTGATAAAGTTAGTTATCTGTCCGTTTAGTTCATTCTTCAAAGCGAGAAAGAGCCTGAATGCATCCCTTGAGTCTATTTATCTTCTTCTTGCTGCTATTTGAACCCACCTTGATCATTGCAAGACCCAAAAGGAACTCACTGACCCTGCTCACGCTCTATGCAATCTGAAAAAAATCTTCCATCTTGCAGACTTGGATAGTGAGACTGCAATATCAGCCTCCTTTCCATGGCGGAATCACAAAAAGCCTCATTGTCTTTGGAAAGCTTCATCTGAACAACATCCTCTTTTTTATCACAGAAACATAAGAAGCAAATGCTGGCTGAAAGTGTGCATGACACTCCCAACATACAAGTATTAGTATCTTAGTTTTTTTCCCCCCCCAAAAAAGTACAACATTCCCTCGAGAAAGCTCACTTGTCAAGTTGGAGACTGCATATCCACCTCGAACGTTTGTTTTCTGGGAAGCACGGTAGAAACTCCAATGTTTACTTTTCAAAATGATTCGCCACTCTCGTCCTAAGCTCTACATAGTTTCAGACAACTCCAGCTAGCTGTCTTTCCCTGGGAATGTGCAATTGTTAAATGTACCATATTTCAGAACAATCCTATTCCGTTAAATAATGCTTCCAATAAAACAACCTACTTGTGTTTCACATCCGGACACCAATATGTATCCACAGGAATGTGGCAATATTTGGCATAAAACAATGGATAAATGATGTATTTAATAAGGGTTGTGCAAAATTATCGTTACTCTTCGTTAAATTCATACATATGTATTTATATTAGAAACTTGAAGGGAAGGTGGGGGGATTTAAGAATTGAAACTGTTGTAGCTCAGCCGTCACGGCCTGCTCTTCAGCAGGAAATAAAGTTTGATTCAGAGTTTGATTCGGATTTCGGGCCTGCTCAAGACTTGGATCGAAGCCCGTTGGCTTTGCAGGTGCCCGAAGTTCTGCTTACAGAAGATCCGGTAGTTGGGGAACATTCCAAGGACCAGTCAAGGTCGGGTTCACCAGATGTTGTTGTTGCAGAGGAAAGTGCTGTTTTTGATTGGAGAGAGTCCTTCGCGAGGGATAGGAGTCGAAGGGAGGGTGTGAGAAGAAGTCGGCGCTTGGCTCTCAGGCGCACTAATGAGTCAGTTTCCCATGTGAAGTTCTGCCCGTTCTGACTCTCATTGTGCCTTAACCTTGGAAACTTTTTAAAGATGCCCTGCTCTTTGTTCTCACTGCGGTGTCAACTTTGCCATTCTTGGGAGAAGAATCCTTGTTCCAGTACCTTGTTCCTTGATTGCCTTGTTCCAGTGCTTTGCTCCAAGTTTGCCTTGTTCCAGTGCTTTGCTTCATGACTTCCTTGCCGAAACTGTGCCTTGCATCTTTCGAGTTCTTCTTGCCTTGTTGACTATGGCTTCAGTGATACCTTGTTATTCCTTGTTCCTGTGGATTACAGTTCGTGGAATACCACATTTTGCTCTTGTTTCCTGTGACTTTCAGCTGCTCCTGCTTGGACAGTGTTGTGGACTAGCTCTGACTGTGGATTACAACTTTGGAAGACTTTATTGGACTTACATTCGAACAGTTAAGGACAGTGTTTTATGGACCTTTTACTCTACTGACTTTAAACACTATTTGCTTGCATATATATATATATATATATATATATATATATATATATATATATTAGCTGTGCCCGGCCATGTGTTGCTGTGGCTAGGACTTAATTTTTCTTTTCTTTTTGTTGTATGAACGTAGAGGCATGGATGAGAGGTTGTGCTGTCAATTTTCAAGGTTGTGGGGCATTTAGTTTAGTTGTTTTGTCCGGTGCCGTGATTCCATTACCCTTTTATATATATAGATATATATCAATAAACCGCTTGTTTGCTTATGATCCTGGCTCCAGTGTGGTTTTCGAGGTGTCCACGTAGCCTTGAGGTGTAACAGAAACACTCATCAATCATTTTCGTTAAGATTCTGTAATATTTGGATGCCTTTCAAGGTCAGTTTAATTTTCAGTATAAACATTAAGCAACTTTGGTAAAGCCAAGAAAACATAAAGTGTTTGAAAAACCAATCCTGTTTTTCTTTGGCCCGATCGCCATAAGGAAGGCATTGGGGGCAGGACTAAAGTTAATGGGCGGGAGACTGAGAACACAGCATTCTGGGAAATGTAGTTTGGGAAGTGAGGCCCCCAGTGGCAGAGAATGCAAACGGCCCTGCCCTAAACTACATTTCCCAGAATGCAGTGCTCAGCATCTGAAAGCCCCAGTGATACCAGCTGTTTAGAGTCAGTCGAATAACAATAAATAAAATAATTGAATCTCCAAAAAGGACTAAAGTAAGGAAGTAACAGTATAAATCTGTCCTAAGTCGAAATTATGTGGTTGTGTGTCATAAAGACAGACAGGCATTCAAGGTGATTGCTGTTGTTGCTTTTTGGAGGATAAATTGTTTTTGTCTAAACTTTTTAAAATCCCCCAAAAATCTGTAGATGTGTGAAGTTGTCTGAAACTTCTGAGGACTGATGCCCTGGTTATCTTGTGTATAGAAAATTCAAGGAGATAGCTCCTGTAGTTTTTTTTTAATGTTTGTTTATAAAAACTTAAAATTTCCCAAAAATGTGTGGATAAGTGAAACATTCTGAATTTTGCTGGGCTCAAAGTGATAAATGTGTTCTACCATTGCAGCGAGTTTCATTGCAGTAGCTTTAAAAATGAGGGAGAAAGAAGCTTCTGAAGTTTCCCCAATAATAGTGATTATTAGACATGTCCAAAAAGTCGTTTTGAATCGTATATCGGAATTATTTTGGATTGTTCATGCTTTTTGATACGCATTCCGAGACATTTTAGAAACATTTAGAATCATTACGAATTTTCGGAAATATCCGAAATTTTTGGGTGAAAAAAATCGGAAATACTTTCTATATTGAAGCGCCAGTGCCCCCTACTTTAGAAACGAGAATTGAAACATTTTTTTCATCGATCGGACATGTCTAGTAATTATGCGCAATTACGCTTATGGAATAGTAACGAAATTTTGTTACTCTCATTATGGCAACACATTTTTCACTCACTATACTTTAGAAATCAAATGCCAGCGCCACCAGTTTTGTAATGACTTTTGAACCATTTTTTTAAATGGATCGCACATTATTTAAAAAATGGCCAGTACGTATGTTCAGGCGAGTTGCAAGCTGTCAGTCAGAAACGCTATGATTAACTTATACAGTTAAGGCTATGTTGTCCTGCCATGTACTAATAAACTCATTTGTCATTCTTTGTTTCATAGCTCAGCAAGCAGAAAAGAGAAACTCCTCCTTCCTCTTTAATCGCTGGCCTGCTGCTATTCCATCTGACAATCACCCAATAAAGAAACCAATGAAGATATATCTCTAGCTTGCTTTGTCTAATTATGCCAAGCTATGGAAGTGGAAAGTCGTGGAGGGACTACGTTTTGGCATTCTGGTGGTTCCAGCAAATTGGGATTAGAAAATATGTTGGAATGGCTGTAGCAGCCCTTATAAAAATATATATATTTAAGAACTTCAGCATATGAATAAACAGGCTGAGAGTGGCATAGTGCTTCAGTGCTCATAGACAAAAACTTCCAGCAGCATGCGGAAGAATGAGAAAGTACTCCATCAAGGACTCGGTGTCACAGTGGATAATGAAGCGGCAGCTCCCCCTGTGGCCAGAATCGAGCATACCCTCATGAAGCCGGAAGCTGGAAAATGTTAAATTGCCTCTGTGTTTCTATTTGTATGTCGTATGTCTAATGGCATTGAATGTTTATTTATTTATTACTATAAAATATCGCAAACAACACCACTCTGAAAACAAGGGAATTCCATACAGGAAACAATCAGGGCCAGCTAACACCTCCCAACAAAGTATTCCCATCATCAAAGTCTGGAAAATCCTCTGTTTTCTCAGGGCCACAGACAGTAGAAGCACATAAAATATCGCAAACAACACCACTCTGAAAACAAGGGAATTCCAGACAGGAAACAATCAGGGCCAGCTAACACCTCCCAACAAAAAATTCACTCAGGGAGGAAACAGCCAGGCTTTAAAGCTGCAAGGCCATTACATCCTAATCATTTTTCCTAATTGCAGCATTCATACTTGCCTCCAACAAACAAAAAAAACCAATCAGAAATATTGTATATTTACAACCTTTAGGAAATAATATCCCCTGATGGTGCAGCGTGTTAAAGCGCTGAGCTGCTGAACTTCTGGACCGAAAGGCCACAGGTTTGAATTGGGGGAGCAGAGAGAGCCCCCACTGTTAGCCCCAGCTTCTGCCAACCCAGAAGTTCGAAAACATGCAAATGTGAGTGCATCAATAGGTACTGCTCCGGCGGGAAGGTAACGCCGCTCCATGTAGTCATCCCACATGACCTTGGAGGAGTCTACGGACAACGCCGGCTCTTCGGCTTAGAAATGGAGATGAGCACCAACCCCCAGAGTCAGACACGACTGGACTTAATGTCTGGGGAAAACCTTTACCCTTGACCTTAACTACCACCAATTCCTCAATACTTTATTTCCCAGACCACCAGACTTCGCCACAGCAACGCGTGGCCGGGCACAGCTAGTTATATTATATTATTATTAGTATAATAATGTATTCCATTATAATGTTTGCCATGTATATGTACATTGTGATCTGCCCTTAGTTCCCTTCGGGGTGAGAAGAGCGGAATATAATTATCGTCAATATATAAATAATAATAAATAGACACTCAATTACCTGCTTTGGCTCTAAGTGTGCATCTTCACAGTAGAATGAATGCAGTTTGATACCACTTTAACTGCCATGGATCAATGCTATGGGATTTTGGCAGCTGTAGTTTTACAAGACTTCTCTGCCAAAAAGTGCCGGTGCCTCTCCAAACTACAATTCCCATGTTTCCATAGTAATTATCCTAGGTTTCTATGACTTAGTGATACTAAGGCTGGACTTGTGACTATATCAAACACAACATTTTGATATTATAATATTAATCAAATAATCAAATGAATGTAGAAATTGAGAATGTATATTCCTTTTGATGTTATGAAAGAGATCTAAACTTTATAGACACTGTAGTGATCCATCAAAAGAAGAAATCTGTTTATACTGTTGCATCAATTTGCTCTCCAGAAGGTGTATTATAGTTCTGAGCTTTGAGGGGGGAATTACACCTGGCTTTCTCTTAGACGTGCAAACTCTACTGAGAGGTAAGGCCACTCCAGTGAGAAACATCATAAACCCTAATCACATGCGGAGGGAGCAACAGATGCTGGAGAAATAAGCCTTATGGATTTATGGTCAGTTAATTCTGACAGATGGCGATGAGAGAGATTAATCCGTTTTTTCTCCCCTGGCAGACTTAGTTCCTTTTCCCTAGCCACTCATAATTGCCTTTCACCGGTGGTCACAGAATTTCCAACCATTTCATGCGACGGTTTTTAACGTTCGTTAACATTAAACGGCAACATGATTTTGCCTCCAGTAATTAGTATTGGAAGGATGCACTGGCTCGATCAGGTAATGTTTAGGAAACACTCCAACTGCGTTACTAGCATAGAGTCAGTGCGACATTTTTCACAGTCAATGGGGAGCTTGTTGTTGGTTTCATTGTGTGAATGAGCATTAGCAAGACTTGAATGAGCATTACTCAGCATCCCCAAGTAAATAAATAAATCATCATCATCATCATCATCATCCAGTCTCTGACCAACACTGTCCAAATTTTTAGCACTGATATCAGCATGGAGTTTGGTTTGGACAAATGTTCAACAGTGGCATTGAAGAAGGGAAAAATCATTGAAAGTGAGGACATAAATATGCCTAATGGCCAAACAATAAAGTGTCACCAGCCAGAGGCCTATAAATATCTGGGCATATTACAGTTGGACAACATCAAGCATGAACATGTGAAAACTGTGGTCAGCAAAGAATACACACAAAGGGTCAGAAAAATTCTCAAAAGCAAGCTCAATGGAGGCAACACCATCAAGGCCATAAACACCTGGGCCATACCTGTCATAAGATATACTGCTCGCATCATAAACTGGACACAGGCGGAACTGGACAATTTGGACAGAAACACAAGAAAACTCATGACCATTCATCATTCACTGCACCCTTGCAGTGATGTTGACCGGCTATATCTGCTTAGATATATGACCATTCATTTCTCACTGCACCCTCGCAGTGATGTTGACCGACTATATCTGCCTAGAAGATCCGGGGGCAGAGGACTCTTGCAAGTAAAACAAGCAGTCGAAGAAGAAGAACATGCCCTGGCAGAAGATGTCAAGCAAAGTGAAGAACCTGCTTTGATTGAAGTCAAAAATCAGAAACTCTTCAAAACACAGCAGACAAAGAATCAGTACAAGAAAACCGCACTACAAACTAGAGCTGACAGCTGGCACAACAAAACATTGCATGGAAAGTTCCTTGACAAAATTGAAGGAAAAGCTGACAAGGAGAAGACCTGGCTCTGGCTCATGAATGGGACCCTGAAGAAGGAGACAGAAGGCCTGATCCTTGCAGCCCAGGAGCAAGCCATCAGGACAAAGGCAATAAGAAAATCACACAGACAGACTACAAACAGAGGCACAACTACTGGGATCTGCGCGCATCATCTGAAAATACAACACACAGTCCTAGACACTTGGGAAGTGTTCGACTTGTGATTTTCGATATGAAATCCAGCATATCTATCTTGTTTGCTGTGTAATAATAAAATAATAATAATACTTTATTTATATTCCGCTCTGTCTCCCTGGATGGACTCAGAGCGGATTACAGGACACATATAAGGCAAACATTCAATGTCTTTTTAGACAGTGGTAGACATACAATAGAAAGATAGGCAAAGGTAATGGACAGACAAAAGTAAAGGCTTCCCTTTTTCATCGTGGGCATTTGTTGTGTTACATTGCTTCAACCCCTCACACTGAGATGATCCATGAATGGCTGCATACCAAACATTCGTTTTCATAAGACATTCTCACTTTCAAGAAGCAAATGTCCACAGGGCCATGCAAACACCATCTGTTAGAAAGAGCTCGGGAAGTTAAAGGTGGGAAAATAACCGTGTTTTCTGTCCTCAGACATATGCTACAGGAGGTTACTTTGGACAGGCAATGGATTTTACACTAATCTTCCACGGAAGCCCTAAGGCAGTCTGATTGGATGATTCTGCGTAAGATCATCAAGGGATGGGACCTAAGAAGCAGAGGTTCTTCAAGCAGAATCTTTGCCAGGGATTCACAGTTCGGGTTTGTCTAATTCCCAATCTCCCAAACTCCATTTTCTGTAGGTGTTGTTGTTTATTCGTTCAGTCACTTCCGACTCTGTGACCTCATGGACCAGCTCATGTCCACTGACACTGTCCCCAGTTCCTTCAAGGTCAAGCCAGTCACTTCAAGGATCCCATCCTCCATCTCGCCCTTGGTCGGCCCCTCTTCCTTTTTCCTTCCATTTTCCCCAGCATCATTCTCTTCTCCAAGCTTTCCTATCTTCTCATTATGTGGCCAGAATACTTCATTTTTGCCTCTAACATCCTTCCCTCCAGTGAGCAGCTGTGGGTCGGATGCGGCCCTCCAAGGTCATTTACCTGGCCCCAGTCCTAAACTTTAGACTTGGGGTTGATCTAAGTCTACCTGGTCTTTGGGGGTCTCTTTGCTTACCTGTGGTCTTATGAGATCGTCTCAATGGTCTTTGAAGGTCTCTTTGCTTAGCTACGGCCTTATGAGACCATCTAGATGGCTTTTGGAGGTCACTTTCTTCACCCATGTTCCTATGAGACCTTCTAGATGGCCTTTGAGGGTCCCTTTCTTTACCTATGGTTTTGTGAGATTGTCTAGATGGCCTTTGGGGACCCCATGGTCTTATGAAACCATCTAGATGGTCTTTGAGGGTCCCTCTTCTTATCTATGGTCTTCTGATGGCCTTATGAGATCATCTAGATGGTTTTTGAGGGTCCCTTTCCTTATCTATGGTCTTCTGATGGCCTTATGAAACCATCTGGATGGTCTTTGAGAGTCCTTTTCCTTATCTATGGTCTTCTGATGGCCTTATGAGATCATCTAAATGGCCTTTAAGGATCCCTTTCCTTACCTATGGTCTTATGAAACCATCTAGATGGTCTTTGAGGGTCCCTTTCCTTATCTGTGGTCTTCTGATGGTCTGATGAGATCATCTAAATGGCCTTTGAGGGTCCCTTTCCTTATCTGTGGTCTTCTGATGGTCTGATGAGATCATCTAAATGGCCTTTGAGGGTCCCTTTCCTTACCAATGGTTTTATGAGACCATCTAGATGGTCTTTGGAGGACTCTTTGTTTACCTAGGGTCTAATGTTAGGGTTGGCCTAAGTCTGAAATGACTTGAAGGCACACAGCAACAACAATACTCCTTTTGGACTATTTCATCCTAGTCCGGCCCCTCAACAGTCTGAAGAACTGTGAATCGGCCCTCCACTTAAAAAATTTGAGGACCCCTGCTCTGGAAAATGGGTGCCTGGGAGTACACACCCTATACTATATGCTTTGGCCTCCTCGTTTGCCCAGTTTTTCAATGTGGTCCTCGACTTTTTAAAAACCCAAACAATGCACCCATTTTCGGCCCCAGATTACAAGTGGACATGTCCCTCTTTCCTCTGCCTTTAAAATATACTTAAAATGTAAGAAAGGAAACTTTCTTTTTCTGCGTGGCATTTGGAAATGTCCTTTAAACAAAGCTTTCATGCGTGGATCCGTCTTTCCTCAAGGAGCATTTTATCAAGTCTCACGTCAACAGCAAGTGGAAGGATCCTCTCAATTGAGCGGTGCTAAAATATTTAATGTTTTTCAAGGAGATGGGTTTTCCCCCCCCTCCCCCAGGTGGAATTGCTTCTGGAAATATTTTATACTAAAAGTGCCACTTTGGTTGAGTGATCATTCTCTGGCACAAGCATTTTTCATTCAGCTCTCCTTCTGCTGGAAGGAATGATATCAGAGCACCGTCAGGCACGAAGGGTGGCCAGCTTTGCTCGGCTTCTTTGTTTGCTTAAGATCATGGAGCACCGAGCAGGTTGCTGCCGGGCGAGACACGATCGTTTACCAAATGCCAACTCACTACTGAATGCATCTAACCTCTTGCTGAGTAACTTGACTCATGACACACACCAAGAGATAAGACGCCGAGGAATAATCTTGACTGAGATCCTACATCAAGGCTGTATTATATGGTAATGTAGATCCAACCAACTAATGGAGTGAATAATATGCATCTCCTGGCATTGCCGTTCTTGGCACAGGTATCTCTTTTACACTATGTGAGATCGACAATGGGATCTGTCCTTGGAAATTCATTATTTTCAAGGTACTGTAATATGCATAGTGTACAACATATCGAGCAATCTATGTGCATGCTTGAAAAATACAAATTGACAAAGAATGCGAATGTTTAAAAGTACAACTTGGCCACACTTTAGTACAGTAGAGTCTCACTTATCCAACATAAATGGGCCAGCAGAATGTTGGATAAGCGAATAAATAATAAATATTATTATTTATTGTATTGCTTACTGTGTTGTGATGTGTTGTTCTTTTATATGCTGTTTATATTGTACTGTTCTGGACATGGCCCCATGTAAGCCTCCCCGAGTCCCCGTTGGGGAGATGGTGGCGGGGTATAAATAAAGTTGTATTATTATTATTATTATTATTATTATTATTATTATTATTATTATTTATGTTGGATAATAAGGAGAGATTATGGAAAAACCTATTAAACATTAAATTAGGTTATGATTTTGCAAATTAAGCACCAAAACATCATGTTATACAACAAATTTGACAGAAAAAGTAGTTCAATGCACAGTAATGCTATGTAGTAATTACTGTATTTACGAATTTAGCACCAAAATATCACGATATATTGAAAACATGGACTACAAAAATGTGTTGGATATTCCAGAACATTGGATAAGCGAGTGTTGGATAAGTGAGACTCTACTGTAATAGGAAAAGCACATTAAAATGCACGTTGTTTGTTGTTTATTTGTTCAGTCGTTTCAAACTCTCCACATCAGATCTCCCTGTTGGCCGTCACCACCCCCAGCTCTTTCAGGGTCAAGTTAGTTACTTCAAGGATAACATCCATCCATCTTGTCCTTGGTTGGCCCCTCTTCCTTTTTCCTTCCATTTTCCCCAACATTATTGTCTTCTTCTGTTGTGGCTCAGTCTGATGATGAAGGGGGATTTGGGTTTATGCAGGTTGACCAAAGCAATGCTGACGTGGGAAATCTTGAAGGCTCTGATGCTGGGAATGTTGAAGGCTCTGGTGAAGAAACAGGAAACAATGATAAGGGTGACTTTTCACTAGATTCAGAACATCAACAAACTCCAGGTGTTTCGGGCAGCGAGTCTGAGGAACCTTCCTTAGACCGAGATACAAGGTTGAGATTGAAGGTTCATTGGCCCAGGCATTCCCTCAGAATAGCTATTAAATGCGTGGGGAGCCAAGGGCAGAGAAATGCCTTTCTGGCTTGTAAATATGGCTAAATACAAGAGAAACAGAAAGTGATTTCAGACAGAGCAACGTTGATCTTGGGAAGCACATCTCCTGCCTTGTTTTAAGCACATGGAAAAGGTCTTTCGTTTGCGTTCATGCCTGTTCATTTTCGTAGTTTCCTCCTTTCTGTTGAAGTTCTCCACATGCTTGTGGATTTCAATGGCTTCTCTGTGTAGTCTGACATGATAGTTGTTGGAGTGGTCCAGCATTTCTGTCTTCTCAAATAACATGCTGTGGCTGACTTCTCTGGTTGAGTTAGTCTGCAGTGCCTTTCATGTTCTTTGAGTCATGTTTGGGCACTGTGTTTGGTGGTCCCTATGTAGACTTGCATATTATTATTATTATTATTATTATTATTATTATTATTGTTATTACAGCTGCTACAGGGACACAATGTTTCTTTCTCCTTGAGTGGCTGCCTCACTCACAATTATGAGTGTCCCCTCAAGCCTATTGGCCTGAATGTCTCATGGGAGTGGTTTCCAACCTTTGGTCCTCTTGATATTTTAGATCTCAGTTCCCAGAATTCTTGACTGTTGCCAAAGCTAGCTGGGACTTCCGTTAGTTGAAGTCCAACATCCTTGAAAGACCAATGGTTGGGAGCCACTGGTTGAGGTTGTAGAGTCCTGTTAATATAACACTGCCCTTTTTCTCTCAACGAGTGGATTCAATTTAGGGTATGTTAGAGCCACAGCTAGGATAAATGAGTTTCTAATTTCATTACAGATTGATCTTGCGTACGGGATTTCTAAAATACCTCCTATGAAAAAGGACTCCAAGGCAGTGGGGGTTCTGGGTAATGTAAGGGAGGGAGGGCTTTAATTCAAATCCTGAAAACCTTATAATTGGGAAGTAATTGGGTGGCTATTGGGGTTAAGTGTTGTATAACTATTTATCACTGCATCTGCTCAGATTGGAGGTTTAATTACTTGAAGTAATAGATACTTAAGCCAATCGATCACAAATCAGTAATGAAGTTTGTTCTTAATGGCAATAAAGTTGAGCTTTTCATTAACTGATAATTAAATCCTCATTTTGGAGAAGTCACCATTTCGAAGTTTGTTTTTGCATTGCAAGGTTTGCAAAGCACTGAGGAACACTTACAAAGGGACTTGGTAGAGAGTGTTCTTCCAACAGCACAGAAAAGGCGGATGCGAAGACATTCCTCCTCCCTTGCGTAAAGGAAATTTGAAGGAAACTTTCATCATTCTGGAAGCCAAGCCCAAAGAGGAGGTGTTGGACCTCAACGCTGGTTCATCTTGCTCTTTACACACAAACCACCACTGCGGACTGGGTTTAAACAGTTTATTGATAAAAGATAGCCAAGTCTGAATAAAAAAGAAAGCAATAATCCAAATGTAAAGGCAGTCAATAGAAAGCAATAATTCAAAGGCAAAGGCAATCAGTAGAAGGCAATAATCCAATGAAAAGGCAGTTTGTGGAATATAGTTCAAAGTCTCTAATATAACAAATTAATCCTGAAAACAAGGCAGCACGAACTTCAAAACACCGTCCAACATACAAGATCCAGGCATGAACAAAAGCAATAATACTTTTCCAAGAGCATAGACAAGGCAAGAACTCTGCTTCCAAAACCGTTGCTTCGTCTGAAATCTTTCCCTGTTTCTCCGTTATTTAATCATGCTCACAAGCATTCCTTTGTCCTTGGGTTCCCACATGTTTACCAGCTATCCTAAGAGAACATCTGGAAGATGAACTTTTAACCTTAACCTTGTATCCCTATCTAAGGAAGACTCCTCTGACTCGCTGCCAGAGACACCTGGGACTTGTTGATGCTCTAAACTCTGTTGATGTTCTGAATCATGTGAAAAGTCACCCTTATCACTGACATCTTCTTCACTGCTAGTCTGCGGCCTCTAACAACCCAGAGCCTTCAACATTTCCCTCATCAACATTTCCATGGCCAGCCTGCATAAACCCAAATCCCCCTTCATCATCAGACTGAACCACAACACTGGGTATGTTTAGTTAAGAGGAAAGAAGAAGTGATGTGACAGCCATGTTTCAATATTTGAAAGGATGCCAAATTGCACATGGAGAAAACTTCCTTTCTGCTGCTCTGGAAACTAGGACACAATGGAGCAATAGAGTCAAATTGCAGGAAAAAAAGTTTCCACCTAAACATTAGGAAGAACCCTTTGAGATAAGAGCTGCTCAGCAGTGGAATATGCTGGCACCTTGGACTGTGGTGGAGTTTCCTTCTCTGGAGGTTTTTAAATACGGGTTGGATAGTCATCAGGAATCAGTCTTTGTTATGTATTCCTGCTTGGCAGAATGATGGATGGATGGCCCTTGGGGGATCTATTCCGACTCTGTATCTCTTCTATTCTATATGATAAGCTCTTTTCAGAGATGGATAATAAAGGGTTCCCAATCTCAAGGGCTCAGATGAAACAGAAAGGATATAATTGTCTCTGGATTTGATTTCTCAACACATTAACATTGTATAGAGTGGCTAGGACTAGACATTAGTGATGTGCATTTGGGACTTACCTTGTCCCATTTCGTGTTCCGGCGGGGCCCTATTCCGTTTTCATCTGACCTCCTGAAATCAGGAAAAGGAAAGGGCTTGAGGTTGTTAGGAATTGTGGGAGTTGAAGTCCAAAACACCTTGAGGGCCAAAGTTTGCCCATGACTGGTCTAGAGGATATCTCTTTCTCCTGCAAAATTAAATAGAAAGGAGCATTCGGCTGTATGAACACATCTGCAATATGAAGCAGGACGGTCTGCAGTCTGGAAATAGTTTAATATTGTTCTTTGTGTTTTGAGTTATAAACTAGTTAAGAGACGTGGCTTACCTCTTTTCTCTGTTCTGTAGAATGTCACAACCGTGACTGACATTTTGAGCTGGAGGCATACTAATGAATACTTTGAAATCAGGGCTTTAGCTGTTACCTTTTGATTCATTATTCTTCGGCTCAGAGGGAAACAATATATAAACCCCTTTGCATCTGATCGCTATAAACAACTCATTAATCTGTCTTTAGCTAGCAGGTAAAAGGCTGATAAAAATCTCACATTTGGTCTGATGAACGCCTTGTGTTTCAAAACTCTAATTGCAATATCATTCTAATCCACATGTCGTTTTGGAGAGCCTTACAAATGAATGCTCGGGGCTGTGATTTGGAAGCGAGGCTGATTATGCCATTGTTTTGGTGGCAATTTCCATTTGGAAACTCCAATGAACTGCATAAGGCACATCAGAAGTCCAATCGCGCCTATTGTTCACTGTCATAATTTTATTCTGTTGTATCATATTCTCAGTTTTTAGAAGCGCATTATATTCTTTTATGGTTGCTCCTTCCCAGTCTTTTTGGCACCGTGCTGTGAATATACCTCCTTGCAGCATGAAGTACGGCAAGTCAGATGAAGCTATAAAGGGCCGGATTTGTAAAGCAAAAGCAGCTGGCTCATGCTGTTAGATACTCCAAATGAGCCCCACAAATATTCTCACATTGAATGTGGCAGGAATAAACCCTTCCCAGATGTATCTTGAAAGGAAGCACAGGTCTGATAAAAATCATACAAATTCGCATTGTTATATCAGACTAAAAGGTACATCTGTATTCCATTCTGTTTCCTACAAAGGCCATCGAGATATCTTCTTTGGGGTGGAAGGGAAATACAAGCAGGGCACAATGGAGACAATACATCCTTGGCTTTTAAAATCTGATTATCTGCCAGGAGTTTTCTGCAGCTGTTTCATTGTTGCTTGCTCTAGCGTTCATTGATGCTAGGCTGATCCTTTATGAATTATTTCACTTCTGTATTACCCGTTTTCCAGTCTTTCTGTTGAATTCTATATCTTTTAGAGCAGAGGTCCTCAAACCTTTTAAGTGAAGGGCCAGTTTGCAGACTCTCAGACTGCTGGGGGTCAGACTATGAGGAAATAGTCCAAAATTAGCATTGTTGTTGTTGTGTGCCTTTGTTTCAGACTTAGGTCAAGGCGAAGTCTAAAGTTTAGGACAAAGGCCAGGTAAAGGACCTTGGAGGACTATATCCGGCCCACGGGCCTTACTTTTCTGCAGAATATCAAATAATAACAAATGCAATTAAGGCCAAGATCGAAAAATCAGCTGATGACCCAAAATGCAGACTATGCAAGGAAACCGATGAAACCATTGATCATATCCTCAGCTGCTGTAAGAAAATCGCACAGACAGACTACAAACAGAGGCACAACTATGTGGCCCAAATGATTCATTGGAACTTATGCCTCAAGTACCACCTCCCAGCAGTAAAGAACTGGTAAAGTATTGGAAAATGAGCATGCAAAGATACTGTGGGACTTCTGAATCCAGACTGACAATATTCTGGAACACAACGCACCAGACATCACAGTTGTGGAAAAGAAAAAGGTTTGGATCATTGAGGTCGCCATCCCAGGTGACAGTTGCATTGACAAAAAACAACAGGAAAAACTCAGATGCTATCAGGACCTCAAGACTGAACTTCAAAGACTCTGGCAGAAACCAGTGCAGGTGGTCCCGGTGGTGATGGGCACACTGGGTGCCGTGCCAAAAGATCTCAGCTGGCATTTGGAAACAATAGACATTGACAAAATCACGATCTGTTAACTGCAAAAGGCCACCCGGCTGGGATCTGCACGCATCATCCGAAAATACATCACACAGTCCTAGACACTTGGGAAGTGTTCGACTTGTGATTTTGTGATACAAAATCCAGCTTGTTTGCTCACTCTTCAGGTTGTTGAAAAAGTCAGGATTCTTGTCCAACCATAATATATTATACATCTCCTGGTGCATAATCTCAGCCATGGTGTGTTTGATCCCACATGGAAATGAGCAAAGGTTTTCTCTGCTTCTCTGAATATTTTCTTTTTCTCTTTTAAACACATATATTCAGCATCATTGTGTTGCTTGGAAAACTCACTTTGAGCATCCATAAAAAGGATGTCATTTGTTTTTAACTGAAGACTAAGAAGACGAAGAGAGACATACTTGATCTCTGTCGAAATGTTTCTCTCTCCCACTAAGTCCTTTGGTGAATTGGGTTGAGTGATTGCTCAAAGGCTGGTGTTCCATAATGGATTATCCGACACTGCCTTGTGCATATGAAGAGAAAGAGAGAGAATTCAAAATCATGATGGATTTAGCCTTGCGACTGAATCCCAGGGCCAACATTCAGAATTGTTTGTGTCACATTGGCACAATATTTCATCAACACTTAATGTAAGATAGGAAAAGTACAAAATTGTTGAAAGTCACTTTCATTGTGATGGTAAAATGAATTCCTCAGGTAGGTTAGTCTCCAAGCATGTTTGATCTATTATCTCTGGAAATGGCCAAGAACGATTTATAGCAGATCATCCATCAAGTAAGATAGTGAGGGCTCTTTGGCTGTTATTGGTTGCGTGCTGGGCAGAACCGGTCCTTAGAAGACAACTAAATAAATGTATGGTAATAGTCTTCTATAAGTACCCTCTACCAGGACCAGGAGAGAAGGATGGGGTCATGGAGGCCATGTGCTCAAAAGTGGGGGTGCAATTCTTCACTTCTTTTGCTGCCATATGCAAGATGGACCTCCTTATCACCCTACAGTTTTGTAGTGCTATATTTCACTTTGACAACATCCTGTGCAATTCTGGAGTTTGTAGTTTAGTGGTGGAGAATTCTAAATGTCCCTCCTAACATTGCACTCTAGGCTTGGAACACCTTTTCACCCAGCACCACACAGAGTCCAGTCGGTTCTAACTACAGCAGTTTATTTACAAAGCCTATACGAAAGGGAGGAAAAGGCATTTCCCAAAAAAACAGTGGAAAAGGTGGCGCAGCCCTGTCTCGGGCTCTTGGAAGGAGGCCCCGCCCCCTTCCCTAGCTCCGCCCTCTGTGCCCCAACAAGAGCCTCAGGAGAGGTATAGATTCTCAGCCCTGTCTCGGGCTCTTGGGAAGAAGCCATACCCCTCCCCTGGTCCTGCCCCCGTGTCCTAATAGTTGCCATCACCGCCCCCCTGGATCACAGCAGCGCCCACTAGGGGGCGGTAGCGCCCACTTTGGGAAGCACTGCTCTGAGGCAAGAGTCCTTAATGCCTGAAGCATTTTGGGAGCTAAAGTCTAACAAAGAAAGTTTTTCCAAGGGTACTGTTAATACCTAATTAAATTAATTCTTGGAGAAACTATGCCTTCTACAATATTCATCCAACCAATATGGCTTTCTGGTTGTGTTAAGGAATATGTCACAAGGTATTTCATTCCATTCTTAAATCTGTGAAATAATATATATACACTACAGCACTTGACATGAAGGAGAGATGAGCAAAGTGGCCAAAAAGGCAAGGCTTGGGGAATATTTCAAAGCAGGTTTCAGTTTTCCCTTTTCACATTAAGAGCTGTTCTCCCGTGAAAATTCACCTCAGCCCAAGTAATTGCTAACAGTGTAGAGCTAAATGGATTTGGGCTAAGAGTTTTGTTCCCACATACAGACATGCAAGGGTAAAGACAGTTAAAAAGCAGAGAGAAAGACATGTGAAAACTCTGTCTAGATCTGTCCTTCCCTTCTCTATAGATTGCTTAACCCCTCCCCAGTAGCGCAATTGCATTGTTTTCTCACTTTGTGGTCCCACAATCATACTTCTGCCAACTACATAACTATAGCTTCCTGCACATCATTGCTATTTTCAGTGCAGTTTCTGCATTAAAAAAATAATAAATACAAAGATACATATAAAAAATAAAAGGAAACCAACTAACCTGGGAATTGTGAGAGGGGGAGAGGAGGAGAACCCTGCTCCCTGATATTTATTTATTATTTGCAGTATTTATATTCCACCCTTCTCACCCCAAAGAGGACTTAGGGCAGATCATAATGCACACATATATGGCAAACATTCAATGCTATCAGACAAACAACATACCGTATAGACACACACAGAGGCAATTTAACATTTCCAGCTTCATGAGGGAGTGCTCAATTCTAGACACAGGGGGAGCTGTTGCTTCATCATCCATGAGTGACACCGAGTGCTGTACTTCCTCATTCCTTTCTGTCGCACCTCAGGTTAGCTTCACCTTGCTAAATACACCAGGCTGTACACAGGTTGAAGTCTTTTGTAGTTTATTAGGAAATAGGAAATTAATAGTTCTTAAAAAGCAAAAGTAAAGTTCCAAAAGATTGTTGCAAACCAAGGCTATGAAGAATAATCCAAGAAAACGTTAGGCATAAAACAAGGTTCCATTAATGCATGACAAAGTCCCATGAACACACCAAGGCTGCAAGATAATCCAGGAAAGCAAGAGCTGGCTTCTTGACTCAAACGAGAAGTTGCTTTGACAAAGGTTCCTCTCTCAGCACACTCTTTTAATACCCTTTGCACAGCATGAATGCATTTCTTTGGCCTCTGACCTCCCGCTTGTTTGCTATTCTAACACTCCTGCGAATCCTGAATTCCAAATGGCCAGCTCGATCCAGAGATGTCATTTCATCAAGGCCAGACAGCTCGTTAGCATTAATGTCTGTCTGCATGCTATCAGACTGGGAGCTGTCCTCCTTTTGCACCTGGCTAGCTTCAGTATCATCTTCAGAATCATCAACACCATTCCCTGCCATGGGAAAGCCTGCCTGCTCCTAATCTGTCACAGCAGGAACACTCTGAACCTGAATCCCATAATCCCCATCAGAGTCATCTTGAACCTGAATCTCATCATCTTGGACCTGAATCCCATAATCCCCATCAGAATCATCTTGAACCTGAATCTCATCATCTTGGACCTGAATCCCATAATCCCCATCAGAGTCATCTTGAACCTGAATCTCATCATCTTGGACCTGAATCCCATAATCCCCATCAGAGTCATCTTGAACCTGAATCTCATCATCTTGGACCTGAATCCCATAATCCCCATCAGAATCATCTTGAACCTGAATCTCATCATCTTGGACCTGAATCCCATAATCCCCATCAGAGTCATCTTGAACCTGAATCTCATCATCTTGGACCTGAATCCCATAATTCCCATCAGAATCATCTTGAACCTGAATCCCATCATCTTGAACCTGAATCCCATAATCCCCATCAGAGTCATCTTGAACCTGAATCTCATCATCTTGGACCTGAATCCCATAATCCCCATCAGAGTCATCTTGAACCTGAATCTCATCATCTTGGACCTGAATCCCATAATCCCCATCAGAATCATCTTGAACCTGAATCTCATCATCTTGGACCTGAATCCCATAATCCCCATCAGAGTCATCTTGAACCTGAATCTCATCATCTTGGACCTGAATCCCATAATCCCCATCAGAGTCATCTTGAACCTGAATCTCATCATCTTAGACCTGAATCCCATAATCCCCATCAGAATCATCTTGAACCTGAATCTCATCATCTTGGACCTGAATCCCATAATCCCCATCAGAGTCATCTTGAACCTGAATCCCATCATCTTGAACCTGAATCCCATAATCCCCATCAGAGTCATCTTGAACCTGAATCTCATCATCTTGGACCTGAATCCCATAATCCCCATCAGAGTCATCTTGAACCTGAATCTCATCATCTTGGACCTGAATCCCATAATTCCCATCAGAATCATCTTGAACCTGAATCCCATCATCTTGAACCTGAATCCCATAATCCCCATCAGAGTCATCTTGAACCTGAATCTCATCATCTTGGACCTGAATCCCATAATCCCCATCAGAGTCATCTTGAACCTGAATCTCATCATCTTGAACCTGAATCCCATAATCCCCATCAGAATCATCTTGAACCTGAATCTCATCATCTTGGACCTGAATCCCATAATCCCCATCAGAGTCATCTTGAACCTGAATCCCATCATCTTGAACCTGAATCCCATAATCCCCATCAGAGTCATCTTGAACCTGAATCTCATCATCTTGGACCTGAATCCCATAATCCCCATCAGAGTCATCTTGAACCTGAATCTCATCATCTTGGACCTGAATCCCATAATTCCCATCAGAATCATCTTGAACCTGAATCCCATCATCTTGAACCTGAATCCCATAATCCCCATCAGAGTCATCTTGAACCTGAATCTCATCATCTTGGACCTGAATCCCATAATCCCCATCAGAGTCATCTTGAACCTGAATCTCATCATCTTGGACCTGAATCCCATAATCCCCATCAGAATCATCTTGAACCTGAATCTCATCATCTTGGACCTGAATCCCATAATCCCCATCAGAGTCATCTTGAACCTGAATCTCATCATCTTGGACCTGAATCCCATAATCCCCATCAGAGTCATCTTGAACCTGAATCTCATCATCTTAGACCTGAATCCCATAATCCCCATCAGAATCATCTTGAACCTGAATCTCATCATCTTGGACCTGAATCCCATAATCCCCATCAGAGTCATCTTGAACCTGAATCCCATCATCTTGAACCTGAATCCCATAATCCCCATCAGAGTCATCTTGAACCTGAATCTCATCATCTTGGACCTGAATCCCATAATTCCCATCAGAATCATCTTGAACCTGAATCTCATCATCTTGAACCTGAATCCCATAATTCCCATCAGAATCATCTTGAACCTGAATCTCATCATCTTGGACCTGAATCCCATAATCCCCATCAGAGTCATCTTGAACCTGAATCTCATCATCTTGGACCTGAATCCCATAATCCCCATCAGAGTCATCTTGAACCTGAATCTCATCATCTTGAACCTGAATCCCATAATCCCCATCAGAATCATCTTGAACCTGAATCTCATCATCTTGGACCTGAATCCCATAATTCCCATCAGAATCATCTTGAACCTGAATCCCATCATCTTGAACCTGAATCCCATCATCTTGAACCTGAATCCCATCATCTTGAACCTGAATCCCATAATCCCCATCAGAGTCACTCTGGGGCTCCAGCTGAATCACAACACTTTCCCCCGTGCTGCTGGCAGTTTTATGGTGTTGTAAATTAGTTAAATTAGCATCCCACATAAAGCGTACCTAAATTTCCTAGTTGACAGATGCAACTTTCTTTCTGGCTGCTTAGGTAAACAGCAAGCTAGGCTATTTAATGGTCGAGGGGTTAACCCGACCCGGGCTTCGAACTCAGTGATTTATTGCAGCTTTCAACTAATCAGCTGTGCCACAGCCCGGCCCTCTTTACTGCTGGCACGAAGGCACAGAAATGAAGGGGTCCATCATGCTATTGCAGGAGATGGGAACATTGCAGGGCTGTGAAACTATTGATGGGTTTTACACTGGCAATGGACAGTCAATGCTTCTGAGTTGGTACTGAGTCATTTCAATGTGGGTGGGCAACCCTTGACAGTCTCGTTCCACATGCACATGCAATGTCTATGTGAGAAAGTCCTATGTTAGAGCTCACTGGCATCTATTGCCACTCAAGATATAGAAAGCATCTTGCCGCAGTGACTTCACAATGATGTTTTGGCATTTAACTCAATCCTTTATTTATTTATTTATTTATTTATTTATTTATTTTAAATGCAATTTGTCTGTGACCTTTCTCTAAATAGGAAAGAATAATTATTTCTAAAATTCAATATAAGAATGCACAGCAAAGTGACATGGGTATATGTTCCACATAATTTTCCATTTTAGTCAACAGTCATAAACAATCATATGTGTAGAGTTTGGAAATAACAAATTAATTAACCCATCAAGCGGCTATAATATTAGATTTCCCCCTTTAATATGGCTCAGCTTGCAACTTTTCTCTATTAATACTGAAGGTAATTATTTTAGAGTGCCAACATTTGTTTGTTTGAATGACTTTCTCTCTGGCGCACACAGTAAGACATTGAAAGAAGGAATCTAGAATATAACCCTGCTGATGGCACTCCACTTGTGACTTCTTTCCAGGACGAAGAAGATGCATTGGTGAGCATGGGGCTCCACAAGAAACTTTTGCTTCAAAAAGAGCTCAGCGCCTGAAAAAGTTTAAGAACCCTTGGCCTAAAGGAATTGTCTAGCTATCTGAACTGTTGTCTAGACTATTTTAATGCCCTCGTAAATGGAATGAGTCCTGAAGCCATCTACCCCAAGGCATGCAAACCTTATTTCCTCCAGAGAAATGACATTTTCCCCAAAAGTTTCTCCCCATTAGCCCCTTTCTACTTGCCTTTCACTTATGAAACAGTCATTAAGTACATAGTGAGAAATTGTTCCCACTTGTCTAATGAGAGGAGTCAAACAGAATTCACTCCACTAATCTCTATATGTAAAAGGGTAATGAAATTTTGGCCTAGGACAAAACAACAAAACTACACATCCCAGAAACACTAAACTTGGCAGCACAACCCCTCATCCATGCCTCTACGTTCATACGACAAAAAGAAAAGAAAAATAAAGTCTTAATTAGAGGGAGAGGAATAATTGTTTTTATCCAATTGTTGCCAGTTAAAAGGCTAAGCTCCTAGCAACCCACTCAGCCCAGGGGACAGGCAGAGTTAGGCCTCACTTAGGCCTCTTCCCCACTGCCTATAAAATACAGATTATCAGATTTGATCTGGATTATATGCCAGTGTAGACTCAAGGCCCTTCCACACAGCTATATAACCCATTTACAATCTTATAATATCTGCTTTCAATTGGATTATCTTGACTCCACACTGCCATATAATCCACTTCAGTGTGCAGTCGGACACAACTGGACTTAATGTCAGGAGAAAACCTTTACCCTTTACCTTAACTACCACCAATTCCTCAATACTTTATTTCCCACCACCATACTTCGCCACAGCAATGCATGGTTGGGCACAGCTAGTCTATATATATAAAATGATAAAGTTGTTTGCGCAGTGACTATAACAACAAAACTAAACATCCCAGAAATACGAAATTTGGCAACACAATGCAAAAGGCTTGCCTCCCGGTTACAACAACACAACCACACCACAAAACCACAATCCGGACCCACAAAACTCACAACAACGCATCATGCGATAACAACACAACTAAACGCCCCAGAAATACAAAACTTGGCAACACAATGCAAAAGCCTTGCCTCCCAGTTGTAACAACACAGCCACACCACAAAACCACACAGGACCCACAAAACTCACAACAACACATTGTGACTATAACAACACAACTAAACGCCCCAGAAATACGAAACTTGGCAACACAACGCAAAAGCCTTCCCTCCAGGTTGTAACAACACAGCCACACCACAAAACCACAATCCGGACCCATAAAACTCACAACAACACATCGTGACTATAACAACACAACTAAACGCCCCAGAAATACGAAACTTGGCACACAACTAAACACCCCAGAAATATAAAACTTGACAACACAACGCAAAAGCCTTGCCTCCCAGTTGTAACAACACAACCACACCACAAAACCACAATCCGGACCCACAAAACTCACAACAATGCATCGTGACTATAACAACACAACTAAACGCCCCAGTAATACGAAACTTGGTGCACAACTAAACGCCCCAGAAATACAAAACTTGACAACACAACACAAAAGCCTTTTCTCCCGGTTGTAACAACACAACTACACCACAAAACCACAATCCGGACCCACAAAACTCACAACAACGCATTGTGACTATAACAAATACCAAATTTGACAACACAACTCATCCACCTCCCCAATCCCTACATTCACACTTGGCCTCCAAAAAAACAATTACAATAATAACAATAACAACAACAACAACAATAAGAATCAACACCATCACAGGCAAGAAACAGCCAGGCACTGAGGCTGAGAGGCCAGTCAGTGCTACACTGGGCCTCCAAAAAACAATACAGTAGCATCTAACTTATCCAACCTTCATGACCACAACAACAACAATAATAATAAACACCTACACAGGCAAAACAAAAAAGGACTATTGTACCACAATAAAAATATAAACCGCACTCAGCAGAATCAGACATTACAACTAACAACAAACCAAAGACAACAGGGATCTCAAGCAATTATCAATCAACACAAAAATTGAAGAAGGTAACAGACTTCAAATACTACTACTAATGTGAGTATAAAGAAGGGTGGAGGTCACTGCATAAATACAACCTAATGTAGACTGACCAACACCACCAGACTAAGCCACAGCAACGCGTGGCCGGGCACAGCTAGTATATATATATAAGAGTAATGACATTTTGGCCTAGGTCAAAACAACAAAACTACACATCCCAGAAACACCAAACTTGGCAACACAACCCCTCATCCATGCCTCTACGTTCATACAACAAAAAGCTCCAGCTACTCCAGAAAACAGCCAGACTTTGAGACTGCAAGGCTATTCACTGCTATTCCATCTGGTCAACAAAGGATTCCCATAAGCCACAGCAACGCGTGGCTGGGCAAAGCTTTATATATATATATAGACCTTGTTAGGTGAGACTGAAAAACACACCAGCAAATTATATTTATATACACCTGTTCTATTTGTACTTTAAACACCCCAGACTCCAATTTCATATTGCTTTTCTTAAAGGCCTCATTTCTAATAATAATCATAATAATTTTTGTCACAGCTTGCCTGACGGTCCATTATTTTATTTCCACCTCCTTCTCAACAGAACTCTGAATATCTCTTCACTCTGCCTATATCCTTGAATGAAAATTAGAAAAGAGCCAACCCTAGTGTTACCTGCAATTATATAACAAGGTGGAAATTATCACCTTTCCTTAGGTAAGCCATGTTTATCCTGCTGGCAATAGATTCAGTTTTTCCACAGAATGTTTTTCAGTACCTTGGAAAGTAACTAAACATAACTATTTGGGTGTAAGAGAAGTCAATTGCTTTCTTCAACCTTACTCTAGTTTTTTAAAGTTTGCTACGTGGGAAAGGTCATTGGGATTTCCAGAGTATAGAAATTCTGGACTACAGCTCCAAGGACAACCCATCTTTCCAAGGTATGTCCTCAACACATCCAATCCTTAATGTTCGTATTCAAATGCGTAACAAATGCGGTCATTGGTAATAGTCAACACGGATTTACCAAAAACAAGTCATGCCAGACTAATCTGATCTCTTTTTTCGATAGAGTTACGAGTTGGGTCGATACAGGGAATGCTGTGGATGTAGCGTACCTGGATTTCAGTAAGGCCTTCGACAAAGTCCCCCACGACCTTCTGGCAAACAAACTAGTAAAATGTGGGCTAGACAAAACTACGGTTAGGTGGATCTGTAATTGGCTAAGCGAACGAACCCAAAGGGTGCTCACCAATGCGTCGTCTTCATCATGGAAAGAAGTGACAAGTGGAGTGCCACAAGCAGGGCTCCGTCCTGGGCCCGGTTCTGTTCAACATCTTTATTAACGACTTAGACGAAGGGTTAGAAGGCACGTTCATCAAGTTTGCAGACGACACAAAACTGGGAGGGATATCCAACACTCCAGAAGACAGGAGCAGAATCCAAAACGATCTTGACAGACTAGAGAGATGGGCCAAAACTAACAAAATGAAGTTCAACAGGGACAAATGCAAGATACTTCACTTCGGCAGAAAAAATGGAAATCAAAGATACAGAATGGGGGACGATGCCTGGCTTGACAGCAGTGTGTGCGAAAAAGACCTTGGAGTCCTCGTGGGGAACAAGTTAAACATGAGCCAACAATGTGATGCAGCAGCTAAAAAAGCCAACGGGATTCTGTCCTGTATCAATAGGGGAAGAGCGTCTAGATCCAGGGAAGTCCTGCTCCCCTTATTCTATTCTGCCTTGGTCAGACCACACCTGGAATCACACTGCGTCCAGTTCTGGGCACCACAGTCGAAGGGAGATGTTGACAAGCTGGAAAGCGTCCAGAGGAGGGCGACTAAAATGATCAAGGGTCTGGAGAACAAGCCCTATGAGGAGCGGCTTAAAGAGCTGGGCATGTTTAGCCTGCAGAAGAGAAGGCTGAGAGGAGACATGATAGCCATGTACAAATACGTGAAGGGAAGTCATAGGGAGGAGGGAGCAAGATTGTTTTCTGCTGCCCTGCAGACTAGGACACGGAACAATGGCTCCAAACTACAGGAAAGGAGATTCCACCTGAACATCAGGAAGAACTTCCTCACTGTGAGAAGGGCTGTTCGACAGTGGAACTCTCTCCCCGGGGCCGTGGTGGAGGCTCCTTCCTTGGAGGCTTTTAAGCAGAGGCTGGATGGCCATCTGTCGGGGGTGCTTTGAATGCAATTTCCTGCTTCTTAGCAGGGGGTTGGACTAGATGGCCCATGTGGTCTCTTCCAACTCTACTATTCTATGATTCTATGATTCTATGATTCCACCTGAGGATGACTTGTACGTGTGTTGGTAGAACTTCCATATTACCTAAAGCAATGCTTGTTGTGACTCAGCTAGAGTCTCAGAGTGACTCTGAAGGGGATTGTGGGATTCAGGTTTTCAGATGTTCAAGATGATGGGATTCAGGTTCAAGATGATTCTGATGGGAATTATGGGATTCAGGTTCAGAGTGTCCCTACTGTGAGAGATGAGGAGCAGGGAGGCATTCCCAGGGCAGGGAATGGTGTTGACGATACTGGAGATGATACCGAAGCTAGCCAGGTGCAAAGGGAGGATAGCTCCCGGTTAGATAGCATGCAGACAGAGGCTGCTGCTAATGAGCTGTCTTGGCCTTGATGAAACAGAATCTCTGGATCGAACTGGCTGTTTGGAATTTCGGGTTCGCAGGAGTGTCAGAATAGCAAACAAGAAAGAGGTCAGAGGCCAAAGAAATGCATTCATAGTATGCAGAGAATATTAAAGGGTGTGCTGAGAGAGAAACCTTTGTCAAAAGCAACGTCTCGTTTGGAGTTGAGAAGCAAGCTCTTGCTTTCTTGGATTACCTTGCAGCTTTGTGTATTCAAGTTCATGGACTTTGTCATGCATTCATGGAACTTTGTTTTATGCCTTATGTATTCTTGGATTATTCTTTATAGCCTTAGTTTTGCAACAATCTTTTGAATCTTTACTTTTGCTTTTTAAGAACTATTTATTTCCTATTTCCTAATAAACTACAAAAGACTTCAACCTGTGTACAGCCTGGTGTGTTCAGCAAGGTGAAACTAACTTATGGTGCGACAATGCTTTGCAATGGAGGTGGCCACTCCACACCTTCCAACGCCATTCATCAAGGGATGCGATACATATGTCAAACTTCCCAGAGTTTATAAATCCTGGACTACAGCTCCAAGGACAACCCATCCTTCCAAGGTCTGTCCTCAACACATCCAATCCTTAATGATGATATTCCATCTGAGGATGACTTGTATGTGTGTCGGTAGAGCTTTCATATTACCTAAAGCAGGGGTCCCCAAACTAAGGTCCGGGGGCCGGATGTGGCCCTCCAAGGTCATTGACCTGGCCCCTGTCCTAAACTTTAGACTTAGGGTTGACCTAAGTCTACCTGGTCTTTGGAGGTCTCTTTGCTTACTTATAGCCTTATGAGATTGTCTAGATGGTCTTTGAAGGTATCTTTGCTTAGCTACAGCTTTATGAGGCCATCTAAATGGCTTTTGGAGGTTGCTTTCCTTACCTATGGTCCTATGAGATGGTCTAGATGGCCTTTGAGGGTCTCTTTCCTTACCTATGGTTTTATGAGATTGTCTAGATGGCCTTTGGGGATCCCTTTCCTTACCGATGGTCTTATGAAACCATCTAGATGGTCTTTGAGGGTCCCTTTCCTTACCGGTGGTCTTCTGATGGCCTGATGAGATCATCTAGATGGCTTTTGAGGGTCCCTTTCCTTACCGATGGTCTTATGAGACCATGTCGATGGTCTTTGGAGGCCTTTTTGCTTACCTATGGTCTTATGAGATCGTCTAAATCAGGGGTCCCCAAACTAAGGCCCTCCAAGGTCATTGACCTGGTCTCTGTCCTCAACTTTAGACTTAGGGTTGACCTAAGTCTGAAACGACTTAAAGGCACACAACAACAACAATCCTAATTTTGGACTATTTCACCCTAGTCTGGCCCCCCAACAGTCTGAGGGACGGTGAATCGGCCCTCCACTTAAAAAGTTTGAGGACCTCTGACCTAAAGCAATGCTTTGCAATGGAGGTGGCCACTCTACACCTTCCACTGCCATTCATATAGAACCGCAGCTCTGGAACACGACACCTCTTGTGCATGAACATTCAAGGTATAAGATTGTTACTAAATTCACTTATTTTTGTTTCCTTGCCATTAAATGTCTTGGGTTTGAACAGACTGGTGTCTGTCTTGCTTTCTGTAGCATTAGACCAGAGGAAAAGCAATAGGCAAAGTAAATGAAAAGGTAACATGATGCTGTTTATAAGTCACCTTGGAACAAAATTATGAATTTTTCCTCCAATGCACTTAAGACTATCATTGCATATTATTTAGCTCAAGTATTTGCCTCCTCTTCATGTTTTACTTTGCACTCAGATGGGCAATGAGGAGTCTAGCTGACATTTCTGCAGGCATCATTTAACTCATTTGGAGGGAGACCCGGGATGTGAGCGACGCGGGGACAGAAGCGATGGCTTGTCATCTCTCTCGGCTCGCAAAACTATTATTATTATGACTAGGCGGAAAAATCAAGGCATGTTTCACCGCTATGATTTTATTGTTGAAGATTTCACTGGGAGGGATGTGAAATGTCTTCCTCTCCCTTTGTATAGTCCAGTTACAAAAGCGCCCCGTTATGGCTGTAACTTTACGTGGGATGTCTATCAATTCTCAAATGTGGGAAATCAGTTTTATGGATAATGAAAATAAGATTATAACTTGGTCATAGTGAAAGAATGCTCTAGACATGCTCTTATAAATAATGCCCACGGACAACTGAAAACATACCTTTATTATTATTATTATTATTATTATTATTATTATTATTATTAATACAGTAGAGTCTCACTTATCCAACACTCACTTATCCAACGTTCTGGATTATCCAACGCATTTTTGTAGTCAATGTTTTCAATATATCGTGATATTTTGGTGCTAAATTCATAAATACAGTAATTACTACATAGCATTACTGCATATTGAACTACTTTTTCTGCCAAATTTGTTGTCTAACATGATGTTTTGGTGCTTCATTTGTAACATCATAACCTAATTTGATGTTTAATAGACCTTATTATCCAACATATTCACTTATCCAACATTCTGCCGGCCCGTTTATGTTGGATAAGTGAGACTCTACTGTAATAATAATAATAATAATAATAATATTAATGATATTGTTATTAATGATATTATTATTAATGATATTATTATTATTATGATGATTATTATTATTATTGAGCCCCCCGGTGGCGTAGTGGGTTAAAGCCTTGTGACCTGAAGGTTGGGCTGCTGACCTGAAGGCTGCCAGGTTCGAATCCAACCCAGGGAGAGTGCGGATGAGCTCCCTCTGTCAGCTCCAGCTCCATGTGGGGACAGGAGAGAAGCCTCCCACAAGGATGGTAAAAACATCAAAACACCTGGGCAATGTCCCCTGGGCAACGTCCTTGCAGACGGCTGATTCTCTCACTCCAGAAGTGACTTGCAGTATGTTTTCAAGTTGGGTGAGCTTCCGTCTGTCAGCTCTAGCTTGCAGGGACATGGGAGAAGCCTCTCAGCTAACACGTCCTAGAGTCCTGTGGGCAACGTCTCTGTAGACAGCCAATTATCTCACACCAGAAGCCACTTGCAGTATGTTTTCAAGTCGGGTGAGCTTCCGTCTGTCAGCTCTAGCTTGCAGGGACATAGGAGAAGCCTCTCAGCTAACACGTCCTAGAGTCCTGTGGGCAACGTGTCTGTAGACAGCCAATTATCTCACACCAGAAGCCACTTGCAGTATGTTTTCAAGTCGGGTGAGCTCCCGTCTGTCAGCTCTAGCTTGCAGGGACATGGGAGAAGCCTCTCAGCTAACACGTCCTAGAGTCCTGTGGGCAACGTCTCTGTAGACAGCCAATTATCTCACACCAGAAGCCACTTGCAGTATGTTTTCAAGTCGGGTGAGCTCCCGTCTGTCAGCTCTAGCTTGTGGGGACATGAAAGAAGCCTCCCAGCAGGATGGTAACACATTCGGGTGTCCCCTGGCCAACATCTCTGTAGACGGCCAATTCTCTCACACCAGAAACGACTTGCAATATGTTCTCAAGTCGCTTCTAATACAATAAAAATGCCATATGACTATGCAGATGGTAACTTTCCTTTGGTTTCAAATACATCTTTACTGCCTTGAACCATTCCTTCTTGAGGGAATGTAAGCTAAGTATAAAACTTTGTCAAAGTAAAGTTCTGGATTGACTTCGGAGCCAAGTTAAGTTGTGAATTGTCCTTGGCATTGTGTTTATTGCTCTTGATTACAGACCGGCTACCCGTCAAATCCAAAATAAAACTTTTTTTGTGTGTGCTGGAAATGCCTTTCCACCGTATTGCTTTAATAAGAATTCCAGAACTGTCAGCCTCCCTCCAGCGCTTCTTCTCTCCCCTGCGGTTTCATTCTTCTTCTTGTTATCTCACTCCTTCTGTTAATGGTTCCGTGAGATTACCTTCCGCAGATTCGTAGGGCGTCTAATCATGGACTAATTCAGGTTGGTCTTCCATCTCCTTATGTTATTTTTTAACAACCATCCCAGACAAAAGACATTCTTGTTTCATGCTATATTTAATTTATCAGTAATGACTCAGGGCAAGAAATAATTTAGTTTCTAGAAAACTGTTGGGCAGCCTGCTGCTGACAATCGCAGCTGAAAAGAAACTAGATTTTCTTCTTGCAGTGAACATATTATTCTCCCTCGCTTCATGTGGACAGAAGTCTCCGGGGACACAGATAGCCCATAATATCCATCAGGTTTGTCGCCTTTCACGCTTAGGCTGTGTCCATATTTTCTAACAATAGAGGAAAATAGAGGTGAGTCAAGAAAAGAGAGGTTCTGCCTTTGCTTTCGGCTCTTGTTTGGCATTGAGTACAATGGTGCATTGCCCAATTTTAACATACAAAGGGATATGTACTGATTTTCAAGCCACCTCAACTTTTTTTGGGAGCGGCTGTAAGTATGGAGTCCTATGAGGTCTATTTCTAGGTCAATGTACCTCGAGTAAATGCCAATAATGTGTCAGTAGATACCATACATCTATCTTTATCTCATAACACATTCATTCTTTAGGAAACCTCCTAACGGAGATCCTATATAAGGTTAGTAGAAACAGAACTAGATGCCTCCTGCTATGCTCTTCAGTTATACCTAAATTACAATCTTTCCTACTGTAATGAAGTATGAATTTTTGGTTTACAGATGTTATGTTTAATTGTGTGTTTGTGTTTTAAAAGGGTCAGTATTTTGGTTATTGCATCTCTGCACTCAGAGGTTGGTTGCCATGGAGAAGTAGGTGGAGCCAACTGCCGTTTTGTGGAAGAAGTGCAGAGTTTTTTAAAAAAGCAGTCAGTCTGTGCTCTGATGAGGCACAGGGAAGACTGATCCCAGGTTGAGAGGATCAGGGAAGCTCAATTGCTTATTTTTGAGCCGGTTTAAAATAAGTTTGGTGACTTATTTAAGGTAGTCTGTGTCTTTGTCTCTTGCCTGGAGGGCATCCTTTGTTTTTAATACTGGCTACCAGTATTAAAAAACTCAAAACTCAGAACAGTAGATGGGAAGCAACACTCTGAGGGTAGAGGAGCTCCAGGGACGGCTAATGACTCTGAACAAAGGATGCCCTCCAGGCAAGAGACAAACCTTTCCAATGCTAATTAAGGTGATTAATTGCAACTTTCACACTGACTTCCAACTGACAAAGAACTCTTCTAACACCCTGGACTCTCCACAGATATATATTAACCTTCCTTGCCTAGTTTCTCCATGCCTCACAACCTCTGAGGATGCCTGCCATAGATGTGGGTGAAACGTCAGGAGAGAATACTTCTAGAACATGGCCAGACAGCCCGGAATACATACAACAACCCTGTGATCCCGGCCATGAAAGCCTTCGACAACACATTGATCTCTGAATGTTTTTTCCCCGCACTGGATCATTTGCAATTCCACCTACTTGTGTCATCAACAGGATTCTGGTCCCTGTATTTATGATACTACATTCATTTAGTTATTTCTGGGAGCAGAACAATGAGAGTGGAATACTGACAACAGACAGATAAGTTACTGATAAGTCATTTTTATCGTAGGGGAAGAGTAGTTATTTCTGACCATAACCAAGCTTGACAAGTTCCACAGCAGCCATGGTAATTTGAAGGTACGTCTCACATGTTTTCTCCTGTGAGAGGAGATGGAACATTATATTTTCTATTTCTTTCCGCCCCCGCCCCCCAGTAGATCAATATACTGGAGTTCCTTAAATAAAATATGTGGTGCGCATATTGTATGGTAGGTATCGATATCCTGCCAACAACCTCAAAGGGAGTTTGGACTTGTCAATACAAGATTCATTCCTCAGTAGAACTGCCACAAAATCCGTTTAGGCCAAAAGGATATGTTTCTATGGATTGTGAAGGTGGTGTAAACCTCACCCTGAACCTCTTTGCTTCCCATTTCCCTTGATATGTTATGGATTAAAAGGCTACATTTCCATTTCTTTTTTAATAATAATTTTTACTGAAAATAAAAGAAAGATTTGCCTTTACATAAAAAGTGGGAGAACATTTTGAATATAGCAAAGTAGGGGGGAGGGGGGAAGATAAAACAGGAGAAAAGAAAAAAAGAGGGAAAAGAAAAAAGAGAAAAAAAAGTAGTGGTTACTTCCTTTCTTCTTGGTAATGGTAATTTAATTTCTCGTCTAGTAAAAATGCTTCTAAATTTCATCTGTCTATCATTTTAAATTCTCTTTCTTGATCTCGCAGATGGTCTTTAGTACCCTTTCCATTTTATAAATTAAAATCTTTGTTTTGTTATCTTTTAGTCAGTCCTTGAAGAGAGTCCAATCTGTTGTTTTGATAGTCTTTTCTTGAGATTTAGATATTAGTGTTGTTAATAAGTCCATATTCATAATATCCATCATTTTCTCTATCCAATCCTCTTTGTCTAGTGTTTCCTTCTGCCTCCATGATCTTGCATACACAATTCTGGTGACCGTGGTAATGCATGAAAAAAGTGTTCAAGTTTCTACTCCGGTTCAAGTTCGTCATTGGTATTTTTGTTTTCAAAATTTTCTGAGATAGATCATGAATAGACTTCCAATAGGTCCTTGCTTTATCACATTGCCACCACATATGGTGGAAGGTTCCCTTATTTCTTCCACATTTCTAACATTTGTCATTAGCAAATTTTTCTTTCAAATCGTATGCATATATATAATTTAGTTTCTTGTTCCAAATTATTTCCCATTCGCTTAACATAATTGTCCTTCCTATATTTATCACCTATTTAATCATACATCTATATATATAAAAGGGTAATGAAATTTTGGCCTAGGACAAAACAACAAAACTACACATCCCAGAAACACTAAACTTGGCAGCACAACCCCTCATCCATGCCTCTACGTTCATACAACAAAAAGAAAAGAAAAATAAAGTCCTAATTAGAGGGAGAGGAATAATTGTTTTTATCCAATTGCTGCCAGTTAGAAGGATAAGCTCCACCCACTTGGTCTCCTAGAAACCCACTCAGCCCAGGGGACAGGCAGAGTTAGACCTCACAAATGAGAGTAGATGAATAGGTACTGCTCCGGCGGGAAGGTAACCGGCCTTGCCGGCCACATGACCTTGGAGGAGTCTACGGACAACACCGGCTCTTCAGCTTAGAAATGGAGATGAGCATCAACCCCCAGAGTCAGGCACGACTGGATTTAATATCAGGGGAAAACCTTTACCCTTTTCCTTAACTACCACCAATTCCTCAATACTTTATTTCCCATACCACCAGACTTCACCACAGCAACATGTGGCCGGGCACAGCTAGTCTATATATATAAAAGGGTAATGAAATTTCGGCCTAGGACAAAACAACAAAACGACACATCCCAGAAACACTAAACTTGGCAGCACAACCCGACATCCATGCCTCTACGTTCATACAACAAAAAGCTCCAGCTACTCCAGAAAACGGCCAGGCTTTGAGACTGCAAGGCTATTCACTGCTATTCCACCTGGCCAACAAAGGATTCCCATAAGCCACAGCAACTCGTGGCCGGGCAAAGCTAGTTCTTTTATATATTGTTTTTCTGTACTCCAATCCAACAGTATCTTGTCAATTTTTGCTATGGTTTTCTCCTTGCTTGCCAATATTTTATCCCAAGTTGAGTTTTTCTCTGCGAATCCCTTTCTATTATCTTCTTTAAAATATTCTCTCATTTGTCTGTATTGGAACCATGATACTTTTTCGAACGTGGCATTTATTTTCTCTAGTTCCTTCATTTCGTATGTTTCTGCTTTTTGCTAGGGGGATGAATTAATTGATTAATATATGAATATATCCATCTTCTTTGCAGCACACACACATACACCATTGCTAAATAATTTTGGGTGTTCTCATTCTTTGCCCCCTCATATGTTGATGTTGCATCCTTGCATGAAAAGGACATTATAAATAAACATTGCTGCTATCACCATCACCATCAAAATTGTCATTTTTGGCTGTTGCGTGATATCTGTATTAGGTGTGATGCTATATTTTAACTCATCCTACCATTGCTTTTTAGGGAAAGTGCTTTCTGTTGTCTCGATCTATTTTGTGCCTTTTGTGTGGATTGTTGAATGTGGGCTGGCAGGAAAGAGCTCTGTTGCCATGGCTCAGCTGCAGGGATTCAGCCAGAGAAAGGAGAGCAAAGAAAAGATGGCTCCTTGAAATAAATATGAGCCTTGCATGCCTTGGTTCTGGCTGTGTATGCTTGCAAGTGGCCCACTTTTTAAAAAAGAAATATTTCTTTAGGCAGTCACTCGAAGTTAACCCCAATTTGAGAAATCTCCAGATACGTGTACCTATTTCCACTTTTCTTTCAAAAAGAAGTCAATTCAACACATTTAGCACATAAAGGATAGGGATATTCTCCGGAATAAAAAAAAAAGACTCCTAGCTGTAGTGGGCATTGAGTCTCCTCTGGGTTTAGTACAAACTTAAGAGTAGCTATTGAAGGGAAATATAATTAAATGCCCTTAATTGATATATTATTCTTACTAGGGAAGAGGTATGGTTACTATGGGGGCCGGGCTGTGGCGCAGGCTGGAAAGCAGCCTGCTGCAATAAATCACTCTGACCATGAGATCATGAGTTCGAGGCCAGCCCGTGGTGGGGTGAGTACCCGTCAATTAAAAATAAAAAATAGCCCCTGCTCGTTGCTGACCTAGCAACCCGAAAGATAGTTGCATCTATCAAGTAGGAAATAAGGTACCACTTATAAAGTGGGGAGGCAAGTTTAACTAATTTATGACGTTGGAATGAGGAAGTGCGGTCAGAGTGGATGATGAAGCAGCTGCTCCTCCCTGTGGCTAGAATCGAACATCCCCTCAGGAGAAGGTTAAATTGCCTCTGTGTCTGTCTCTGTCTCGGTTCTATGTGTATATGGGCATTGGATGTTTGCACTATATGTATATAATGTGATCCACCCTGAGTCCCCTTTGGGGTGAGAAGAGCGGAATATAATACTGTAAAAAAATTATACAAGAGATAAAAAATAAGGGTGCCTCTTCACTGTGTAATTAACACAGTTTGACACCAAGGGCTGAGCTGTGGTGCAGCTGGTTAGTAGCCAGCTGCAATAAATCACTACTGATTGAGAGGTCATGAGTTCGAAGCCAGCCTTCGCCGGATTGTGCACCCGATCATTAAAATAACCCAGCTTGTTGTTGACCTAAGCAACCTGAAGGATGGTTGCGTCTATCAAGTAAAAAGTTTGAGGAACCCTGATATAATGTTTTGGGGGATCACCACCTTTGGATAGCTCCTTTATGATCAATACAAAAACCTGGAGGAGACTCACAGCCCCATGGACATGGAAGCCTCCAGATACTATGGCTTCTGTTCCTTGGTCTTTTGACTCATCTTGCTTGCTACTCCATGTTTTTTCACCTTTCTTGCTTATTTATGGTCTTGCTAGTAGAAGCACAGCCCCATGGACATGTGTCATACCCCAGCCACCTTTGACTTCTGAACCTGATTCAGAAATGAACTTTGACCAGGATGAAGCTTATTCTGACTTTTTACCTAGTCCGCAGAGCTCCTTCCAATTACAGTTGCCGGCTGTTGATAGCTCGGATGATTCCTTAATTGGGAGAGAAACTGAAAATATTACTCCCATGGCTGAACCAGATGTTCTTAGTTCCCCAGAGAATGTGTCCTTCAACAGAAGGGAGTTTCTGCATTGCCAGAGATCAGAAAAACAAGGACTCTGCAGGAGTAACCATTTGGCATCTCAGGGGATAATGGTTAGAAGATTCCCTTGGGAACCTATGGGGAGTTTAGCTTCTCTTCTTTGTGATCAGATCTAAGTTCCATAAAAGTGTCTTGCACTGTGAACACTTTGTGGTGTCAACGTAGCTATTTCCTGAGAACAGTTCACCGACTCTAGCTCCTGATTCTACCAAGCCAAGTTCCTGTTCCTGGCGGCCAAGCCGAGCCACGACTCCGAGTAGACCCGGAGTAAATCTACTTCCTTGCCTTGTTCCTGAATCAAGTGTGGTCTTAGCTTCGTCTCGTTCTTGCCTTGATATCAAAGACTTCCTAGTGACTTTGGACTTTGTTATTCACCCTTGCTTCCTCGTTGTTCCCCGCTCAAGAACTTTCCAACAGTTTTGAGCGTGTTTCGGTTTCTGGACTTTGGACAATAATATTGGACATTTCTCTTTAACTCTTTGGACTAATTCATACCTTTTCACAAAGGACTATTATCTACTCAACCTTCCCACTTGTTCATTCCTGAATTTATAATTGCTTTAATAAAGATATTATATGGTCATTGGTCTCTGTCTGGTTTCCAGTGCTCACGCTGCCTTGGGCTGCAACAACATGGAAACCAGCCCTCGTCGGAGTGAGCACCTGATCATTAAAATAGCCAAGCTTGTTGTTGACCTAAGAAAACTGAAGGATAGTTGCATCTATCAAGTAAAAAGTGGCCTCCAACTACCATGGCTTCTATTCCTTGGTCTCTAGACTCATCTTGCTTGTTATTCCATGTTTTATCACCTTTCTTGCTTATTTATAGTCTTGCTAGTAGAAGCACAGCCCCATGGACCTGGAAGCCTCCAACTACTATGACTTCTATTCCTTGGTCTCTTGACTCATCTTGCTTGCTACTCCACATTTCCTGCTTATTTACGGTCTTGTTAGTAGAAGCACAGCCCCATGGACATGGAAGCCTGCAACTACTATGGCTTCTATTCCTTAGTCTCTTGACTCATCTTGCTTGTTACTCCATGTTTTCTCACCTTTCTTGTTTATTTATGGTCTTGTTAGTAGAAGCAGCAACACTCCAGAGGGTTGAAAGTCTGGTGGGAAGGTAACGGGTGGAATGTGGCAGCAGGGAGAGGACTTCATAGTGGCTCTTCAGAGTTTTTCCTGGTTTCTCCTTCGAGGCTTCTCGGAGTATGAGAGCAGACATCTCCAAACAGCATTTCTTTTCTGAACACTCTTTGAATGCAGGTAGAGAGAGGGCATATCACCTACCCACTTTGAGAAGAAGACATGTATAAAATATCCAAGAGCATAAAGGAAAAGCTAGGAGAAACTCGGAACAGCTAAGAACTCAAGAAACATACTCATCAAAAGCTACCTATTTCTAACATCACCTCGCCAGCACTTGTGGGGCACATCTTCTCAGATCTTAAACTAGGAGGCTGGGACTTCTCTTGCTCTTGCAGAAATTTCCTTCCAATTTAAGGAGTCAACCCAGACCTGAAGGCCAATGAGGTTGAGGTGCATCAAAAGAAAGCTCTTAATCAGAAGAAAGTTCTACTCCTTTTTGGATGTGAGTATAATTAAAATTCTAATTATTTCCCATTTATTTTGAAGTTTGACTAGGTTCTACTATTACAACAATATTGTATATACAACAATATATACAACAATATTCCAGCCACAAGAAAAAAGTTGCACCAATGTCAAGGGGAAAAGATCCCAGATATTTGGGGTCATACACAGAAATATCGGTGTGTGTATAACTTTTCTTTTCTGCAAGATGAAGAGGAAAAGGGCAAGAATGATCAATGTCTCTCTGAAATATTTATAGAAATCTACAGCCAAAGTCCACAGCTATTTGAAGATCCAGAATGCCTCTTATCTTCCTCCGTGGGCCAGGGAAGCAAAACCTCCTTCCTTATTAGATTCTGAGCGAAGGAATGAGGCCGGCAATTGGGATGCATTTTATACAATTAAAAAATGACTTTTTCTTCTTTTAAAAAAATCTTTATTAAGTCTTTTTTACAAATTAAAAAAACCAAGAAAGTGTGATCATAGAAAAATTGAAAGGAAAAGGTGAAAGAGAGAGTAGGAAGAAAGGAAAGTGTATGTGGGAGGATTAAAGAAAAATATGGGGGGATATTAAGAAAAAAAGGTTCTATAAATGGACAGGGTTAAAACCATAAAAACAGAAAAAAGTATGACATTGACTTCCGAACATCTTCTTAAAGTTTTTTTTCCTCTTTTTCCTTCTTCCTTAGTTTTCTCTTATCTTCTTTCTCCTTCTTTTCTTTCCGCTTCTCTAACCTGGTGAGGGTTTTCTTCTCATTCTCTTTCTTTGGTTATTTATATTATTATTATTATTATTATTATTATTATTATTATTATTATTATTATTATTATTATGACACAGAAACAAGATAGATATGCTGGATTTCGTATCACAAAATCACAAGTCGAACACTTCCCAAGTGTCTAGGACTGTGTGATATATAATACTAATAATAATAATAATTTGTTATTATTTTTCCTTCTTTTTTCTTCTGTGTTTTAAATATTTTGTTTATGAGTGTATTTCCCCCTTTATTCTATCAGTATCATATATTTACACACATACATATACATATAAATATACAATATATACATACAGTAGAGTCTCACTTATCCAGGACTTGCTTATCCAAGCTTCTGGATTATCGAAGGCATTTTTGTAGTCAATGTTTTCAATATATCCTGATATTTTGGTGCTAAATTCATACAGTAATTACAACATAACATTGCTGCGCATTGAACTACTTTTTCTGTCAATGATGTTTTGGTGCTTAATTTGTAAAATCATAACCTAATTTGATGTTTAATATGCTTTTCCTTAATCCCTCCTTATTATCCAAGATATTTGCTTATCCAAGCTTCTGCCGGCCCGTTTGGCTTGGATAAGTGAGACTCTATTGTGTGTGTGTGTGTGTGTGTGTGTGTGTGTGTGTGTATATACACACATACATACCTACACATACACACACACACACACACACACAGTAGAGTGTCACTTATCCAGGACTCACTTATCCAAGTTTCTGGATTATCCAAGCCATTTTTGTAGTCAATGTTTTCAATATATCATGATATTTTGGTGCTAAATTCATAAATACAGTCGTTACAACATAACATTACTGCGCATTGAACTACTTTTTCTGTCAAATTTGTTGTATAACATGATGTTTTGGTGCTTAATTTGGATTAGAGAGACTCTGCTGTATATATATATATAAATGAAGGCATTGAGAAGATCCTTTATTAATCCCAAAAAAATGATTAATTAAAAAAGCCAGTAAGACAGGAATCTGATGATACAGTTATCAGCAAAATATCTTCTTTCATGTCGGTTCTTCTCCCCAATGTATTATTACAATTTATTTGTTGCAACTTTCACCTCTCATAAACACAGTGCACAAGTCCATTTTCTTAAACATGTCCCAAAAGAGACGGTGCATTTATCCATGTACACCTTTTATTTCCCTTATCTTGGAGGCACAAAGGATGATGGCATTTCCAATCCCTGTGCTTCGTAATGTGTGTCGAGAAGCATTGCGCCAAAGCGTTTCACAGGTAGAGAAGGAAGCTTAGCTGACCAGAGATAAATCGTTTGGCCAGCCAAGGCTGAAGGGAACCATAGAGTTGGTGAAATTTATGAAGCCTCTCTACAGAGGTATAAATATCCCAACTTTCAGAGATATGCCATAGATCAGCGCTTATCCAGCTTTGTCCTTGTGAGCCTCCCCAAGTTAGTAAAGCAACGGCCAAACTCTTCCCAAGGAGAAATAAGACAACACATTGGAATCCTACATTCATCCTGGAACGTGAGAAGAAGCCTTAAATCAGGGAAGACTCTAAGGAAGATATTACAGTAGAGTCTCACTTATCCAACATAAACGGGCCGGCAGAACGTTAGATAAGCGAATATGTTGGATAATAAGGAGAAACCTATTAAACATCAAATTAGGTTATGATTTTACAAATTAAGCACCAAGACCTCATGTTGTACAACAAATTTGATAGAAAACGTAGTCCGATATGCAGTAATGCTACGTAGTAATTACTGTATTTACAAATTTAGCAACGAAATATCATGATATATTGAAAACATTGACTACAAAAATGCATTGGATAATCCAGAACGTTGGATAAGTGAGACTCTACTGTATACTGTTTGGAGTGAGCATAATGCTTGTGTCAGCACAGTTCCATTGTTAAACCACATTTTAACTGTGCATATCTTATATGTATTTTAATTATCTTGTGTTTTATTCATTTATTTATTTTATTTTATTGCTTGGATTTTAATGTATCTATTATTTATTTTGTGAATCGTTGGAATGTTTTTGGTCAAATGTCTTGTGTTGTTGTTTTCGGGCTTGTCCCTGTTGTAAGCCGCCCCGAGTCCCTTCGGGGAGATGGGGCGGGATATAAAAATAAAGATTATTATTATTATTATTATTATTATTATTATTATTATTATTATTATTTACAGCATTTATATTCCGCCCTTCTTTCTCACCCCGGAAGGGACTCAGGGCGGATCACATTACACATATAGGCAAACATTCAATGCCTTTTTAAACATAGAACAAAGACAAGACAAACATAGGCTCCGAGCGGGCCTCGAACTCATGACCTCCTGGTCAGAGTGATTCATTGCAGCGATTCATTGCAGCTGCTCTCCAGCCTGCGCCACAGCCCGAGCCCAATAAATAAATAAACTTACTGAATTTATATAAACTAGGACATTTCCATGATACCCACTCTTGGCTGAAATTATAATCTATCTTCCTGCTTCTTTTTCCCCAAGCACTCCTCTAATCACAATAGGAAACACTGGTGCAAGAGTTGCCAATTCTAATGTAGATGCCCCTGAAGTTTGACGGCTTCTATTAAAAACTTTATTTTAAGATCCAATTATTTCAAAGTGACATAAACCTGAGTTTGAAAATCAGAGTCCAGTGGCTCAAGGCATCTCTGTATGCCAGAGAAATACACACACAAAGAAAGCCACACAATCGTTTAGCGATGTGGCTTCTTTTGATCATCCTCGCCATGTTCCTTCACAATAAGCTGGCAACACATTTTCTCCATCCACCCCCTTCATTAGTGGCTTGGAAGGGAATGAAGCAGCGCTAAAGAAGAACATACATATATACACAGACATAAAGACAAACACAAGATCAGATGATGGCAAAGTTAAAATGGCAACATGGAAAAAAGTTTATTTCCTTCTCTTTCCTTAAACACACTGCAATTAGGACAGGAGAATGACAAGCCCAGCTGTCGCGGGAGCCTGATGTTCATGTACAGTTTTGAAAAAGGAATATATTATGCTTTTTATAGCTACTGTCAACAGTGATCAGGAGAAAGGAACAACTAGAACAGCTGGCAGGGGAGAAAACACGCCGTTTTGCTTGGGCTACTGTCAGAGGGAGGGCAATAGGAACATGGAGCCAGTCATCGAGGTGAGGTTCATGGAACAGCAAAAGTCTGCTTGCAAAACAGAAGGAGAGGACTATACATTGGACAAAGTCCAATATATAAAAAGAAAGGAAAGATCCAAGAAGTGGGAATATAGTGTTTCCTCACTTATTGTGGGGGTTACATTCCAGGACCACCCACGATAATTGAAAATCCGTAAAGTAGGGATCTAGCATCCCTTAGGAAGCTACTTTCCTTAGGAAGGAAGTAGAAAGAGGGAGGGAGGGAAACATGGTGCCACTGTTGTGGTTCAGTCTGATGATGGCGATTTGGCTTGATGCAGGCTGATTCAGGAAATGTTGAAGGCTCTGAATTGTCAGTTGAAGGCTCTAAATCGTCAGTGGAAGGCTCTGAGTTGTCAGAGAGGCCGCAGGGTAGCAGGGAAGCAGAAGTTGTTGACAAACAGAATAGTAGTGAGGCAGAAATTAGTGACAAGGGTGACCTTTCACTGGATTCAGAACATCAATAAGTCCCAGGTGGCTCTGGCAGCGAGTCAGAGGAGTCCTGATAGCAGCTGAGTTTTTCCTGTTGTTTTTCATCAATGCAACTGTCACCTGGGATGGCAACATCAATAATCCAAACCTTTTTCTTCTCCACAACTGTGATGTCTGGTGTGTTGAGTTCCAGAACTTTGTCAGTCTGGATTCGGAAGTCCCACAGTATCTTTGTGTGCTCATTTTCCATTATTTTTGCAGGTTTGTGATCCCACCAGTTCTTGACTGCTGGGAGGTGGTACTTGAGGCATAAGTTCCAATGAATCATTTGGGCCACATAGTTGTGCCTCTGTTTGTAGTCTGTCTGTGCGATTTTCTTACAGCAGCTGAGGATATGATCCATGGTTTTGTCGGTTTCCTTGCATTATTATTATTATTATTATTATTATTATTATTATTATTATTATTACTACAATATAACACACTCAGGCATCCTCTGGGCAACGTCTCTCTAGACAGTCAATTCTTTCACACCAGAAGCGACTTGCCTCAATTTGCTTCTGACACGATTTTAAAAAAATCCTGTAAGCAAATATCTGGAACACTTCAGCAGGATCCAATATGGGGAGACTGCTGTTCAAAAATTTTTCTTTTTGCACAATAGAAATGAAATTTCAGCTATTTTTGGTCTTGCCTATGAGGATACAATACAGCTAAGCAGCCTCTGAAACTGTGCAATGGGGGTTGTATATAAGTATTAATTTCCCAAGTGCCCATTGATTCAGCGGGGCCTGCTCCGTATCAGGACATCTGCTTCAGATGGGGAGAAGAGCTCACGTTTGTGAATATCTAATTCACCTTAGAAAAGTTTGTGGCTGAATTGGGGCTAAACATTTCAAAGTAAGGAATTATCTCACATTTGCCATAGAAAAGGGAAAATGCTGGCTCTTTCCGAGGCTAACAATCTGCGACACAATGCACCAAAATGTTGATAGAGTGATTAGATTGAGATCTTTCACAGCCGAAATAACCTCTCGCCTCGCTTTATGGGAGTTGCTGCCTCTCCCTGCCTCCGAATGCATTGCTTCCCTTCCTACTGTATCTGTACCGTCGGCACAACATCTATTGAATCTGCAAAGCGATGCCTCCTAAAGCAGAGCTAATTAACTTTCCCCCTTGGAGACAGCCTTCTTCCTTTTGAAACTCCCTGGCTCTAAGAACAAGTCTCCCCTAATTGACATCAGACAAAGACCTTCTGTGGTCTAATGGATTTAAGCAAACACTTATCAGAGGAGCAGGGAGCCATCCTTGTTCACAATGCGTACGTTGGCAAATGAGATTATCAAGCTCGATAGTGACTGCAGACAAAATAGAAATCGGGATAAAGATCTACCATGAAAGGGAACAACCGGTGGCTTCTTGTTAGTTAGCACCGGCATTAAACCCAAACCCAGATCAAAAACCAATCTCGTTTACCATTTGGCTTTCAGTGATGGCCAACCATCTATCTATATAAAAGAGTAATGACATTTCGGCCTAGGACAAAACAACAAAACTACACATCCCAGAAACACTAAAGTTGGCAGCACAACCCCTCATCCATGCCTCTACGTTCATACAACAAAAAGCTCCAGCTACTCCAGAAAACGGCCAGGCTTTGAGACTGCAAGGCTATTCACTGCTATTCCATAAGGATTCCCATAAGCCACAGCAACATGTGGCCGGGCAAAGCTAGTCTATATATATAAAAGGGTAATGAAATTTCGGCCTAGGACAAAACAACAAAACTACACATCCCAGAATCACTAAACTTGGCAGCACAACCCCTCATCCATGCCTCTACGTTCATACAACAAAAAGAAAAGAAAAATAAAGTCCTAATTAGAGGGAGAAGAATAATTGTTTTTATCCAATTGCTGCCAATTAAAAGGCTAAGCTCCGCCCACTTGGTCTCCTAGCAACCCACTCAGCCCAGGGGACAGGCAGAGTTAGGCCTCTCTTAGGCCTCTTCCACACTGCCTATAAAATACAGATGATCAGATTTTAACTGGATTATATGGCAGTGTAGACTCAAGGCCCTTCCACACAGCTATATAACCCATTTATAATCTTATATTATCTGCTTTGAACTGGATTATCTTGACTCCACACTGCCATATGATCCACTTCAGTGTGTAGTCGGACACAAATGGACTTAATGTCAGGAGAAAACCTTTACTCTTTACCTTAACTACCACCAATTCCTCAATACTTTATTTCCCATACCACCAGACTTCGCCACAGCAACGCGTGGCCGGGCACAGCTAGTAATAATATAATCTATATATATAAAAATGTAATTTGCGTTTTTCCCATGGAGTAAACAACAAAGCTGCTGAACAAAATCACACCAAATTTGGCCACAAAAGACATAGTCATCCAATCTGTGTCTTTCAATAAAAAATCTCTAGAAAAATAAAGTCCAAATTATAGAGGACAAGGAAGAGCCGTTCTCCTCCTGGCTGCCAGTCAGAAGGGTACGCCCCACCCCCTTTAGGCCCCACCCCCTTCATGTCACAGCCACAATGGCGCCTGAGGGACAGGCAGGGTTCGCTCTGAACAACACTCTGAAAACAGGGGAAATCCAGGGAGGAAGCAGCCAGGCTTTGAAGCTGAAAGGCCATTACATGCAAATCATTCTGGCTAATTGCAGCATTCATACTGCAACAGAAAAAAAGGAACAATCAGAAATATTGTATATTAACAAGCTTTAGGAAATAATATATACTAACTACCACCAATTCCTCAAGACTTTATTTCCCATACCAGCACACTTCGCCACAGCAACACGTGGCCGGACACAGCTAGTAATATAATAAAACTTTATTTATATACTGCCCTATCTCCTTGGGGGACTCAGAGTGGTTTCCAATACACAGGAAACATACAAAAAGTTAAAAACCATACAGAATTAAAACACAACATAAATACATAAGACATATAGTCATGTAACAAGGATTTAAAATCAATAACAAAACTCCATCATGAATTCCTTGTATAGTGACCAGGATTCGGCATTGAAGAGGCCGGCTAAAGTCACCTCAAAAGATAGGAAACAATGGGAGCTATTACTGTTTCGGTATGACTTTTTGCTATCCAATGGTAAGTAAATAGTTCTTTGGGGATCAAGGGAGCTGCGGAAGCTCAGAGATGGTTTCAGGGAAGTTAAAGTCATTGTGAAAGGTCACTTGACCTCCATAGCAACCTGAAAACAGACAAGAGTCAGACTGACATCTATTGAAGTCACAAACGGGATGAAAGTCTATGGCAAAACTCAAAGCAGGTGAAGAGAATACATGACACAAAATGGGCATGAGAACTACATCATTATAAGAGTCTCAGTCAACTGTTAGATCTCTGTCCTAAGGACTTCTGAGAAAGAAACCAAAGGTCAAAGGAAGTGCAGTGTTGAGGACTAAATCAGTTTTATTCTGTAGTGTGAACCCAGTGTGCTTCGCAAGCTGCCTTTTGGAGCCACAGACTAGAATCCTCATTAAAGTACAAAATGGGTATTTCCTTTATAAGAGTGGTTCCCAAACTTTGGTCCTTCAGATGTTCTGGGCTTCGATTTTCAGATTGACTAAAAGTCAGAAATTCTGGGAACTAAAGTCTAGAACACTCGGTTGTTGTATGTATTCCAGGCTGTATGGACATGTTCCAGAAGTATTTGTTGAAGTGAGAATGATTGTATATAGAGTTGTTTAAATGTAATTGAGTTATAGTGTTGCAATGTGAGCTGGAGATTGCATCATGTACTGTCTGCTGTCCACTATGCGAGTGTGTAAAGAGTTAACTGTGTATTGCATCAGACTGCAGAGGTGGTTATAAATAGCTCCCTGTGTTATCTGTTCTGCCCCCTGCCCTCTGATCTCTGCCTCTCTGCACTCTGTCTGTATATATCGTCTTGAGAGTTTTTCCGTTTGTCAGTAAATCTTTTGTAGAAAGCCAAACAGGCTTAAGCCTCTTTATTGGTGCCAGTGATTCTTCGTTGATCTTCCGCTGTATGTGTGTTTATCCAAACTGCGCGCTCTGACAGTATTCTCTCCTGACGTTTTGCCCACATCTATGGCAGACATCCTCAGAGGTTGTGAAGTTCTGGAACATTTATTTATTTATTTACAGCATTTATATTCCGCCCTTCTCACCCCAAAGGGGACTCAGGGCGGATCACATTACACATATAGGCAAACATTCAATCCTTTTAACATAGAACAAAGACAAGACAAACACAGGCTCTGAGCGGGCCTCCAACTCATGACCTCCTGGCCATACAGCCCGGAATACATACAACAACCCTGTGATCCCGGCCATGAAAGCCTTCGACAACACATCTAGAACACTTGTTGGACTAAAACTTGAATATCAATGCCTTAGAATGAAAACATGGCCATCAAAGTGGTAAGAAACGTATACAACGATGCAGTGTGTCGGAATACGCATTGTAAGTGTGAAACATACACAAAATATCTGACTCACTACCCCTTAAGAGAAAGGAGAACTCACAAAAAAGAGAGCCAACAATTGGCGCCCAGGACTATTTGTTGAGAAAATTAGAATGTCTTCTAATTTCATGCAAATACATGGTGGAGCGGGTACCAACTTTTTAATTTGAAGGAAAGTTCCTCCTCTGGTTTGTAGAAGCTTATTTGTGAACTCACTGATTCATATCAATTGTTCCCTTGCTCTCTCTCTCTCTCTCTCTCTCTCAGCAGATTTGGATATAATGTAATCACGTTCCCCAGTCTGATTGTCTCTGAAGGACCATGTCTGCTCATTCATCATCCTTGATTGGCCAGGGCTAAGCAGTCTGAAACCTCTTTTCATCCTTTTTTGTCTAAACGAGTGCCATTCTTAATCCTAGCCCATCAGAGATCGCATTGGCATCCCATTCATCATGAATTTTCTGATCAGCTAAGAATTTGTAAAAGAGCTTGGAAAGAGGTGTAATCAACCTGGGAAGGAAGAGGTGAGGAAGCCCCATCCACAGAAACCCATTTGAAAATGTGGGAATAGGATTATGATTTGCATATACACAGCCCAACAAAAATCTTGGTGTCTTCGTTTTTAGACCTCTTCCCATGGTTGTTTGGGGTGCTGATTCAGAAAATTGCATTGGGCAGACCGCGTGAGCTCTGGCATTGCATTCTAGCCTTGAGAAACCTTTTCACCCAGCACCACACCAGTGTCCAGTAGCACTACAGCACTTTATTAAGAAAAGTATGTACAAAGCGTAAAAAAGGATGTTTTCCAAAAGAGACGTAGTAAAGGAGCTATGAAATAGCAATAGTCCATATAAAAAAGAGCAATAGTCCAAAAATGGTTTCCATGAAGTCAAGATCACAGGCATAAATCCATAAGCATGAAAACAGGAACTTTTTCCAAGGCAAAACTCTTTTGAGAACATAGGCATACACAGGAAACTTGAATTATGAACTTGAGAGCTGAGACAGGAACCTGAACCTTTTGGCAACATTGTTTGCTTTGAGAGACACCAAGTAAATATCACTTAATTTAAGACCAAGCCCAACCAAGAAGCAATGAGATCATGCCTCACACACCTGGGTTTCAAAGATTTTTCACTGAGTCTCTCTGATCTCCTAATTAATCTATCCTTCACTCCCTCCATTCAGAGACTTAATCTGATATTGCGGGAAAACTCCCCATCAGCAGAAGGTCGATTCCCAAGAGAAATGGACCTTTCATTGGTTTCCCTTTCCCTTGTTGCTAAGGAACGAACACTAGAATTTAAAACATCTTCTGTCTAATCCTCAACTGCCTGCATTTCTCTCTGATCTAAGGCCTGCAATTCACCCCAATCACATAAAGACTCCTTAGTTGGAAACCCATTATCCCCTTCATCCTCTGAGACATCCCCAGCCTCTTCCTGTGCCCCAACATCTCGTTTCTGAGAAAAGGTTATCATGATTTTCTATGACTTTGTAGATGGCGACTAGTAGATGGCATATGTTTAGTATCTCGAAAACTATAGATAATAGGGGAAAACTAGTACAGTAGAGTCTCATTTATCCAAGCTAAACGGGCCGGCAGAAGCTTGGATCAGCGAACATCTTGGATAATAAAAAGGATTAAGGAAAAGCCTATTAAACATCAAAATAAGTTATGATTTTACAAATTAAGCACCAAAACATCATGTTATACAACAAATTTGACAAGTAGTTCAATACGCAGTAATGTTATGTTGTAATTACAGTAGAGTCTCGCTTATCCAAGTCTCGCTTATCCAAGCCTCTGGATGATCCAAGCCATTTTTGTAGTCAATGTTTTCAATATATCATGATATTTTGGTGCTAAATTCGTAAATTCAGTAATTACAACATAACATTACCGCGTATTGAACTACTTTTTCTGTCAAATTTGTTGTATAACATGATGTTTTGGTGCTTAATTTGTAAAATCATAACCTAATTTGATGTTTAATAGGCTTTTCCTTAATCCCTCCTTATTATCCAAGATATTCGTTTATCCAAGCTTCTGCCGGCCCGTTTAGCTTGGATAAGTGAGACTCTACTGTACTGTATTTACGAATTTAGCACCAAAATATCACAATATATTGAAAACATTGACTACAAAAATGCCTTGGATAATCCAGAACCTTGGATAAGCGAGGCTTGGATAAGTGAAAAGCCTATTAAACATCAAATTAGGTTATAATTTTACAAATTAAGCACCAAAACTTCATGTTTTACAACAAATTTGACAGAAAAAGTAGTTCAATACGCAGTAATGTTATGTTGTAATTACTGAATTTACAAATTTAGCACCAACATATCACGATATATTGAAAACATTGACTACAAAAATGGCTTGGATTATCCAGAGGCTTGGATAAGCGAGTGTTGGATAAGTGAGACTCTACTGTAATTACAACATATCATTACTGTGTATTGAACTACTTTTTCTGTCAAATTTGTTGTATAACATGAAGTTTTGGTGCTTAATTTGTAAAATCATAACCTAATTTGATGTTTAATAGGTACCGTAATCTTAAAGATGCTGCCACATTTCTCTCTTTCTGCCTGTTCTCCTTTTTCAGGAGAAAACATTGCACTCTAGAAGGATCTAAAGAAGGTGAACGTTTGCAACACCAACATGTTTGGAGAGAATATTCCTCCCTCACCAGAAGCAGCGGCTTTAATCCTGAAATTCAAAACTAACCGAAAATGTTAGACACAGCCTTACCTTTTGCAAAAATTTAACCCCAATCACTTTTCTCAACCCCAGTTTCTTTGCCAGTTGCAGCCTAATGGGTATTCACAACAAGGTAGATCTGCTTGCTTAGCCGTGGCTGCTTGAATTTCAAGTCATCCTTCCATTGCCTGTCATTACGTATTGATTACATAAAGAGCCTTCCAGCTCACTGTATGATACAGTGAACTGGAATTAGCACAAGTGTCAGCACTAATCCATTCTGATGTCAAAGCCGTGGCTTGGTGTACTTCCAACTCCTTCTTGACTATCCCCTAGATGTCATTCTATCAACATTTATCATCCGGCACGCAAGGCTTGAAAACTAAAGACCCAAAGTCTCTGATTCTACATTGGCTGATTGCAATTTTTTTTTACGTTAGGTTGGTTTTGGGCATGCATGGGGAAAAGATGATCCAATACTTTCCTAATGTACAGGAAAAATTGCTATCTTCTCTCGGAATGACCTTTGGTGTTTATTTATTTATTTATTTACAGTATTTATATTCCGCCCTTCTTTCTCACCCCGAAGGGGACTCAGGGCGGATCACATTACACATATAGGCAAACATTCAAAGCCTTTTAACACAGGACAAAGACAAACAACAACATAGCTCCGAGCGGGCCTCGAACTTATGACCTCCTGGTCAGTGATCCATTGCAGTTAATTGCACTGGCTTGCTCTCCCGTCTGCGCCACAGCCCCGGTGTTCCTATAACTGGAACATATTTCTAGGATAAGATTAATTTCTCCAATCAAGGGAACATATGGTAAGAACACAGGAGCTCAACCTCCTTGAGATCTTAATGCATTCATCTTATCCTCTCTAGACAGAATAGTCCATAACCCAAAATCCACAGTGAAGCTCAACTACAATGAATCTATCACAGATAGTCTTATATCACAGAATTATGAACTCATATTCTCTACCACAGATTTATTGTCCCAAATTCTAATAGTTGTGTCTGATCAGGGATGAATAATGGGGACAAGTTCCAGATATAATCAACTGGGAGAGGGACACAGTCTTATATCTATATATATAAAAGGGTAATGAAATTTCGGCCTAGGACAAAACAACCAAACTACACATCCCAGAAACAGTAAACTTGGCAGCACAACCCCTCATCCATGCCTCTACGTTCATACAACAAAAAGAAAAGAAAAATAAAGTCCTAATTACAAGGAGAGGAATAATAGTTTTTATCCAATTGCTGCCAGTTAGAAGGCTAAGCTCCGTCAGAGGAAAACCTTTACCCTTTACCTTAACTACCACCAATACCTCAATACTTTATTTCCCATACCAGCCGGGCACAGCTAGTATTTATATATATATATATATATATATATATATATATATATATATATATATATATACACACACACACACACACACACACACACATATATATATATAATTTTCATTAAGAGAAAGATTTTTTTCTACATAAAAAGTTGGAAAACAATATTATATATAGAAAAACAGAAAGAATGAAAAAAGAGGGAGAAAGAAAAAAAAGGAAAAAAGGGAAAAAAGGGGGTTTTTGGTCTTCCATTCTGTGTTCTTCACATCTTCATCTGACTGTTAATGTCATTTGTTTATACTTTCTAGACTCTTCATTGTCCTTGTTTCCAGACTCTTTTATTTTCTAGATCTTTATTTTTTTCTGTATTATTCATAGCCCTTCAATTCAGTTGTTCTTAAAATTCTACCATTGTTTTCCGTTAAGAGGAAGGTTAACCTGTCCATGTCTAGTTTTCCAAGCCTTTCTTTTTTTTGTGGGTATTTCTTGTAATTTCCAAAATCTTGCAAATGTCATTCTTGCAGCCGTCGTTATATATACAGTAGAGTCTCACTTATCCAACATAAATGGGCTGGCAGAACGTTGGATAAGCAAATATGTTGGATAATAAGGAAAGATTAAGAAAAAGCCTATTAAACATCAAATTAGGTTATGATTTTACAAATTAAGCATCAAAACAGTATGTTATACAACAAATTTGACAGAAAAAGTGGTTCAATTCGCAGTAATGCTATGTAGTAATTACTGTATTTACGAATTTTGCACCAAAATATCACGATGCATTGAAAACATTGACTACAAAAATGCGTTGGATAATCCAGAACATTGCATAAGCAAGTGTTGGATAAGTGAGACTCTACTGTATTTATATTCCACCCTTCTCACCCCGAACGGGACTCAGGGCGGATCACTTTGTACACATACAAGGCAAACATTCAATGCCATAAGACAAACAACATACAGTATAGACACACACAGAGGCAATTTTAACATTTCCAGCTTCATGAGGGTATGCTCAATTCTGGCCACAGGGGGAGCTGTTGCTTCAGCATCCACAAGTGACACCGAGTGCTGTACTTCCTCATTCCTTTCCATGTGCTGCTGGCAGTTTTATAGTGTTGTAAATTAGTTAAATTAGCCTCCCGCATAAAGCGTACCTAAATTTCCTACTTGACAGATGCAACTGTCTTTTGGGCTGCTTAGGTAAACAGCAAGCCGGGCTATTTAATGCTCGGGGGACTTAACCCGACCCGAGCTTCGAACTCATGACTTCTCGGTCAGTAGTGATTTATCGCAGCTGGTTATTAGCCAGCTGCGCCCCAGCCCGGCACCTCTACCACAGATTTATTGTCCCAAATTCTAATAGTTTGATCAGGGATGAATAATAGAGACAAGTTCCAGATATAATCACCTGGGAGAGGAACACAGTCTTTATGAGAAAGAGTTTGAGAAGAAAGCAAATATTTGCAGTATCAACTTTTATGGTAGAATAGTTCTTCTCTCATCTTAGTAGCAACATTTTTCATCCTAAAATCCCAAAGTCCACTAGTCAAAATATTTAATCTTACTATAAGGTGACCTTCATCTAGAAACTCACAGATGAAGTAGTGGCCAACCCATTGGGCAGATTAGGGAGGTTAAATAAAAAAGCTTAAGTCAAGATGCACTTACATTGTAGAATCAATGCAGTTTGAGACTACTTTAATTATTATGGCTCAAAGCTATGGAATTATGGGAAATGTAGTTCTATAAAGCCTTCAGCCTTCTCTGACAAATACTATTGGTGCTTCACCAAACTACAACTCCCATGATTTTATACTATTGAGCCAGGACAGTTAAAGTGGTGTCAAACTGCATTCATCCGACACTGTAGAAGCAGCCTAAGTCATATTTCCAAGTCCATTAGCAAGTACAAATTGCTGCAATAGGTAACTATTTCTTTTTACTTACTTACAGAAGCTGCATTTCCAAGGATGGTTTGAAGGCATTTTTGCAGTATAGTTTGAGTTTTAGGCCATTGTCTTATTAATCCTAAATCTATTTTATCTCTCCCAAGAAAAGGAGAGAAAGTTCTCAGCAGGATAACAAAATAACTAATCAGACTGTACGGTTTTGAAGTTTTTTTTATTGATTCTGTCAGTTTGTGATAATGAAAATGGAAATGCCTTATGCAAAAATCTTATATCATGCAGGAAGGATGGAGGCTGAAAGCACTTGGAATAATCTACAAGGTTTATTCATCTGCTGATGACTTCAGAGAATTTGAGCACTTGTACTGGTGAAGAAATATAATTTACACTTCACCTTGCCAGAGGTGAATACTTGAAGCTATTTTTGGTGCCACATGGGATCGGTGAATAAGATGTATGTCCTACATCCTATTGTTAGTCATGAGTTGGTTAGAGCCTTTAAATCAGTTGGATCAACCAGTGTGTTGACTCACCATCCAACACCTGAATGGTGGTTTGACAAATGAATGGGTTTGATCTAGCTGAGATATTGGGTACTCAACTTTTTTTTGCTTTCCGAGCAACATGTAATGCATGATGCTCGGAAAACTTTTGTCGCACCTCAGGTTAGTTTCACCTTGCTGAACACACCAGGCTGTACACAGATTGAAGTCTTTTGTAGTTTATTAGGAAATAGGAAATAAATAGTCCTTAAAAAGCAAAAGTAAAGATTCAAAAGATTGTTGCAAAACCAAGGCAAGAAAACCTCAGGCAAAAAACAAGGTTCCATTAATATATGACATAGTCCCATGAACTTGAATACACAAAGCTGCAGGATAATCCAAGAAAGCAAGAGCTGCTTCTAACTCAAACGAGATGTTGCTTTTGACAAAGATTTCTCTCTCAGCACGCCCTTTAATATTCCCTGCATAGCATGAATGCATTTCTTTGGCCTCTGACCTCTTTCTTGTTTGCTATTCTGACACTCCTGTGAACCTGAAATTCCAAATGGCCAGCTCGATCCAGAGATTCTGTTTCATCAAGGCCAGAGAGCTCATTAGCAGCAGCCTCTGTCTGCACATTATCTAACCGGGAACTATCCTCCCTTTGCACCTGGCTAGCTTCAGTATCATCTCCAGTATCAACAACACCATTCCCTGCCGTGGGAATGCCTCCCTGCTCCTCATCTCTCACAGCAGGGACACGCTGAACCTGAATCCCATAATTCCCATCAGAATCATCTTGAATCTGAATCCCATCATCTTGAACATCTGGAACCTGAACCCCACAATCCCCATCAGAGTCACTCTGAGACTCCAGCTGAGTCACAACAACTTTTATGGTGCAATTTCTTCAGCATTTCCCATTGTGGCTTTTGATACTGTTGTTATTTTCAACATCATATGTGTCTGTTTGTAACTCGTTGTATTTTGCATTTATATTAGTCCCCTAGATTAGCGGTAGACTTGTGCATTTTGGGTAAATCGCTATCCGTTTCCGTTTGCCAGATACCAAAAGCCCCCCATATCCGTTTTCCAGTGCCTCATGAAAATGGGCGCACTGCTAAATGGACGTTTTTATTCTGCATACGAAAAAAACCCTGACTTTTCAGCCCATTGGTGTCAATGGGGAACACAGAGTTTGATTGGTAACATTTAATTAAAGTTTCCCGTAGTTTAATCCACACAGTTGTGTTGTCTCATTATTTCACTGCTTGGGGAGCAAGTAGGAACCAACAGGAGAATCCGTGTGATGTAGTAGTTTGCATGTTGGATTACAGCTCTGGGGAACTATGGTTGGGTATCCCTATTTCCCATGGCTTCCATTCCTTTGATGTGAAGAATTTTCCTATAATAAAATGGCTAATTTTCTGACTTCCTCTGGGCCATTATATCCCCCTATATAATTTTCTTCATCTTCTATAGCTCCATATATCAAATCCATTTGTCCAGCTGCTCTGTCTTATTTTGCATGCTAAGCAACTGCTAGGAATATCCTCCTTTTAGCTAATTCAGCATCCTTCTTGTGCTGCATAAGTGAAAAGGAGAAGGAGAAAAAAAGAAAAGTGAAAAATAAAGTCTGAGTACAATGTAGACTATTTTTAAAAAGATCTTGGGCCAAGAAAATTAGCCTACCAAAAAAAGAAAGAGAAAAAAGAACACAAAAAAGGATGAAAAAATATAGACATCAGCAGTTTCCTTCCATTTCAACAAGATGATATGGGAATCCCATGGTAATGAGCAAATATCTTCCTCTCTCTTTCTCTCCCTTTTTCTCTCTGTTAACAAGTTATGTTTCTGTGCATTATTTATGATGATAGGTAGCTTTGTTTTCCATTAAAGTGATATATCTCAACTAGGAATTTATTTAGCACTAACAGAAAGATCAGGTGGATAGAAGATGCAAGAGAGACTGATGGGTAGATTCATGGCATTCTTCTATTCTGAGCACAAACCATTACAACCAGCTGAACAAGTAAAACAAGCCGGATCGGTCGAAGGGAACCAACCAAACCAAATTTATACACAAGTCTAATATATAGCCCTTTCACGTTAAACAACTAAAGCAATACAATTTTTCTTTTTTAAGAATAATTTTTTATTGCTTTTCAAGAGTTATTTTACAACTAAAGCGAGGAAAACAATTTCGTGGGGGATGAGGTCGAGTAAAGTGGGGGTAAGAGATGTGTAAAGAAGGTGTGGGAAAGAGGAGGAAAGAGATAGAAAAAGAGAGAGAGAGGGAGGAAGATGACTTCCTTTTGTCCTCCTGAGGAGTCATATTTTCGTGGTTTCCAACATCCATTTCAGTGACCAGTTGACGTGTTCATAGTTACAGTAGAGTCTCACTTATTCAACATAAACGGGCCGGCAGAATGTTGGATAAGTTAATATGTTGGATATCAGGGAGAGATTAAGGAGAAGCCTATTAAACACCAAATTAGGTTATGATTTTACAAACTAAGCACCAAAACATCATGTTATACAACAAATTTGACAGAAAAAGTTCAATACGCAGTAATGCTACATAGTCATTACTGTATTTACGAATTTATCATGATGTATTGAAAACATTGTCTACAAAAATGTGTTGGATACTCCAGAACGTTGGATAAGCGAATGTTGGATAAGTGAGACTCTACTGTATTATCTTTCATACCTCAGATAAATCGATTGTAAATATGTTTCCGTTCTTATGAATAAAGTCTTTGAAGCTTGACCAATCTGTTTTTATCTTTGCGTCTCTGAACTTCTATGTTAAAATGTTCATTTGTATCAGATCTAGTAATTTGAAAATCCATTCATTTATGGAGGGTATCTTATATTGTTTCCATACTTTAGCGAGGACTATCCTAGCAGCAGTGCCCATTAGGAAAAGCATTTTATCCTGATTTTTGTTCATTTTTCCATTTGTTATGCCTAATAAATAATAAATAATGCCTAATATGCCGTATTAGGCATTTGTTATGTCTAATACGTTTCGGGCTTTAATGGGAATTTTAATTGTAATATTTTTTGAGTTGTGTCATGTATCTCATTCCAATATTTTTAAACTTTTTTGCATTTCCACCATTGATGCAAACTACATTTTTTCTTTATCTGCTTTAGCTGCTGTAAAGAAGTGTATGTTTTATTTTGATTTATGGATGACATGTTTGTTTGATTTTATTTTAGAAGTCATGTTTGCCTATGTTTAGAATGGGTAAGTATTGGAGTTGGCAATATGTGGGGGAAGGTAACCAGCTCAGCATTCTGATGCAGGTTACCATAGCAACGGGGGCGGAGCCAACCGTCATTTGGAAAAGAAAAGGAGGGAATGTTTTAAACCCAGCTCAGTCTGTGATTTTTAGTCACAGGAAGACACTGGTTCCAGGATTAAGGAAACCAGGAGGCAGACCTCTAGTAGAGCCAGACTAAGCAAGTTGGGTGACTTGTTTAGGGTTATTTGTAGAGGCTGTGAAATAGGGGAAGTAATCCCAGTAGATCCAAGTGATCAGGTTTTAGTTTAGTTCTGAGAGAAGAAAGTATTTTGGAAGTTAGAACACCTCAACATCTATTTGTAACAGTTATTTAAGTGCCTTAAAAGAATTATTGAAACCATAAGCTTTGTACATGAAATAAACTTGCTTTTGTTCTTTAAACCATCTAAGTCTCTGTCACACTCATATTCTAAAATAAGCAACATTACCATCTGAAGTAAATAAGAAGAATTAAAAAGAATAAATTATCCTCGGCCTGACATCTCCATAATTGGTGGCAGCGGTTATAAAAATCGTCATTCAGACATCTTCACAGTATGGTGGCAACTGTATGGTGGGATAGTTAAATATATAATAATTAAAAGGATTCCTCCCTGCCTCAGCTCTTCGCAAATTGGTGGCAGCGGTGGGATCAAAAAAGGATCAACTCCCTACCTCACATCATCACAAATTTAGTTAACATCATCATCAATTCCCCTTACACACATCATTGCAGCTGCTTCCTAAGGAATCCTCGAGTTTTTCATTTGGTGAGGCACTAGAGTTAGAACGCTAAATTCTTCTCTGAAAATTTTAGAATTCTACGAAATTGCACTGTGGCAGTTCATCTGGAATCATAGCACTATAGTAGGAAGGGGATCCTGCTCTGTAAGATGGGAGATGACCACGGAAAGGAATAACTGGAGTTAACAACATAAAGATGTACATTTGAGCACGAGAATCTTCTCATTAGCAGGAGTCAAAGAGCAAGGGATGAGTGATAGTGCAAGGAAGGACGCTCCCAGCGGAAACATTCTGAAGTTTAAACTGGACCTGCATCTGTCACAGCCCTTCCTTCATGGCCTGCAATTCAAACATCAGGATAATTGCATGGCAGTCGGAAGGATAATTTCATCAAATATATTTCCTGGAATCCACACCACATTTGATCCTCCTTCTTCCCAACGTTCATGGGCTTTTCTAATTGTGCTCGAAATGAGTTTCTTTGCCCGGCATCCTGGCGATCTCCAAGGTCGATGGCTTCTTCTGCTGTTGTTCTCGGCTTCGTGGCTGGTTTCGTTCACTTGCCCAAGCAATGGCGCATAGAGCGGAGACACGTCCCACCTCATATGTTCCCTTCCTTAAGTGTCATTTGTGACTAATTTACTCTGGTCATCTGCCACAAACATCTGCTCCTCTCTGGTAGAAAACTGTGCAGCTTGTGCAAGGCGAAGGGAGTTCGAAACCGTGCTCACAGTCAGAACAAACAACAGCTGATTCCCAGAAAATCACCCTTTCCTTAAATCTGATAAGATTTTAAATATACAGTAGAGTCTCACTTATCCAACATAAACGGGCCGACAGAATGTTGGATAAGCGAATATGTTGGATAATAAGGAGGCATTAAGGAAAAGCCTATTAAACATCAAATTAGGTTATGATTTTACAAACGAAGCACCAAAATATCATGTTAGACAACACATTTGGCAGAAAAAGTAGTTCAATACGCAGTAATGCTGTGTAGTAATTGCTGTATTTATGAATTTAGCACCAAAATATCACGATATATTGAAAACATTGACTACAAAAATGCGTTGGATAATCCAGAACGTTGGATAAGCGAGGCTTGGATAAGTGAGACTCTACTGTACAATGTTCCCTCACTTATTAGGTTAGGTTCCAGGACCACCCACAATAAATGAAAATCCACGAAGTAGGGACACTATATTTATTTTAATATTTATACATTATTTTAGTAGTTTTACACTATTTTAAGTCTTTATCAACCAAACGTGTGTTGATAAATCACCTCCATCTCCTCCCGTTGCCGCTTGGGCTCCTTTTCTCTCCTTTTGGCTTCTCCTTCCTCCCTTCCTTAGGCTGTAAAATGTAATTTTATTATTATTTATAATATATTTTTAAAGTTTATTGAAAAACCGCGAAACAGCGAATCTGCGAAAAGTGAGGGAACACTATACTCAGAAAAGAAAGTATATGTTAATATCCAGTTTTAAAATGGTGACAACTGGTGGTGTCAGGTGTACAACATTAGGGCAAATGTGTGTGGAGGATCTCATACTTATTTATTCGCGATATGTATGCAGTAATGGTGACTCAGAATTGAAAGCAATGCCTAACAGTTTCATAAAAATGCTGCAAGAAAGAGAAACAAGATAGAAAAAGAAGTAGAAAATGTAGTCCATGGATTCTATATTTACAGATTAAACCATCTATGACTGGAAAATATCTATATATATAAAAGGGTAATGGAATCACGGCACCGGCCAAAACAACTAAACTAAATGCCTCACAACTTTGAAAATTGAAAGCATAACCTCTCATCCACGCCTCTACGTTCATACAACAAAAAGAAAAGAAAAATTAAGTCCTAGCCACAGCAACGCGTGGCCGGGCACAGCTAGTATTTTATAAAAATGCAAAGGACAATTGCAATGGTTATGGGTTAAGCTCCAAAAAAAAAAAAAAAAAAAAAAGAGGGAAGGAAGGAGCCAAATGAACTAACTCTGGCTTCAAACTACAGGAAAGGAGATTCCACCTGGACATTAGGAAGAACTTCCTCACTGTGAGAGCTGTTCAGCAGTGGAACTCTCTGCCGCAGAGTGTGGTCGAGGCTCCTTTTTTGTTGTATGAACGTAGAGGCATGGATGAGAGGTTGTGTTGCCAATTTTCAAGGTTGTGGGGTGTTTAGTTTAGTTGTTTTGCCTGGTGCCGTGATTCCATTACCCTTTTATATATATATATATAGATGAAAGGCATGTGTTTCAGCTTCAGAGTATGAGGTTGCACTGGCAGTTGAAGTCTTGTATGCTGGTGTTGCAAGGAATCCATTCTAGGTTTTGAAACTGGGACTTTCTGCATTCAAAGTAAAATACTTTATGGATTCTCCGGATCCCCAATACTCACAACACTTTGAAAGGAGCTGTCCACAGTGCTGATCCTATTTTGGAGTGATTTCAGAATCTTTGACACCTCCTTTGAAGTCCCAAAGTGTCCTAACAGTCACAGTGACAGAGCATACATATTTGTTTGTTTGTTTGTTTGTTTACAGTATTAATACCCTGCCCTTCTCACTCCAAAGGGTACTCAGAGCAGATTACAGAACACACACATGGCAAACATTCAATGCCAATTATATAATTAAGAAAGACAAACAACACAAACAGAGGTAAAGGCAGTTTTCCCATCTCATTTCTGGCATCCATACACCCATTTCTTTCAAAACACTGCATTAGGTTTAGAGATGGAGAAAAAAATTGTGACTCTCCATAGGTAGCAGGTGGGACCTCCCCAGACGATCTTAAGGTTCTCAATGGCTCATAGAAGGATTTACATTCGGACAGGTAAGTTGGACCAGAATCGTTATATATCTGGGTCTGTTTGGGGTTCCTAAGTGCTTATGGTCTTGGTGTGATATTTTTTGCTGTTTCAATATATCTGAGGGGCTGTTTGTATGGTTTAGGGGCAAGAATTGCCTGAAAACCATACATTAAAAGGGAAATAAGAGACTTTGAAGTGCTCAAGGAGCCACAAAAGTGGGGCCCAAACACTCATGCATTGATGGCGACTGGAAAATTAAACAATGCGACTAGATTCTTTTCCTTCTCCTTCTTTATTTCAAAGTTTCATTTTTAAGGTATTTTTTTAAATTAATTTATCAGTCAAAATGTATAAGTCTACATTCCTAATTTTACAATATCTTAAACTTCTCATATTGTATACAATTCAACAGTAAAAAAATCAAGAACATCTTTAAGCATATTTCTTATCAGTTTGTAACTTTTCCATTACAACTTTACTACATATCTCTCTACTACACACTTTTTAAATCTACTTATACATGTTTTATAATTAATATAATTATTATTATTAATTTATCAATCAAAATGTATAAGTATATATTCTTCTCATTTTACAGTATCTTCAACATATCATATTGTATACAATCCGACAATAAAGAAAAATCAAATCCAAAAACATTTTTAAGCATATTTCTTATCAGTTTTGGACTTTTCCATTACAACTTTACTACATATCTCTCTACATATCTCAAAGTTTCATACAGCTTTTCAGAACAGAAAACTTCTCAAATCAGCTTTGAATTAAAAGTTATGAGAGATTTATGCTGTTAAGACCTCCAATTATTAAATTCATAAATATCAGCCGAACCCAATTTGGCTGCTAGTTAAAGAATAAAAATGTCAAGCCTAGTTAGTCTTTTTTGGTAAATGCCAACTGAACATGACCACTGATCAGTCAAAATCCATTTTAATATCTGATTTATATAACTAATTATATTAGTTCTTTGTCTAAACCAGCACCGAGTAGGCAGAGTCTTGTCTGGCATTAGAGATAGTATGACTCTCCAGATTCTTATCTAAATGTGATATTAATCCCAGAGACCAGTTTATCTATACATAGTATGTGCTGCACATCTCTTAAAATCCTGCAGTTTTATTTTCAGTGCCATTTCTCTATGAAGGGGAAGAGTTAAATTGTAAAATAATTTTTCAAAGGACAGCAATTGAGGTTGACACTGGAAACTCAAAAGAGTCTGCCTGGAGCCATGCCATAAATCAACGTCAGCAGAATGAAATATGGCTCTTGCTACATTTTGTTACAGAACTGGGCTTTAAACCTGACCTATTCCGGGGCAGATGTGTGCTTTTGGTTTTTTGTGCCATGCTCCGCTATGCATATTCTTAAGTCGGTTTGCAGTTCACCTTCCACTGGAGGCTTGTCACAAATAATTCCACAAATCGGAATGGAGAAAATACAGCTTCAAAATCACCAATGCACTCTTCCCAAACTATACTTGGAGCCTTTGATCCTTGGCTGTCCTTTTTCTTCCACAAGTTGCTCCTCTAGAAACAACCGTGAGCAACAATTCAACTTTGAAATAATAATAATAATAATAATAATAATAATAATAATAATAATAATAATAATAACAACAACAACCATCTGTCAGCTGCAAAAGGCCACCCTACTCGGATCTGCAAGCATTATTCACCGAAACATCATATAGTCCTAGACACTAGATACAACAGCCAGCATCATGATCTTGTTTGCTGTGTACAAACCTTGTTCTTGTGTATCTAATAATAATAATAATAATAATAATAATAATAATAATAATAATAATATGGAAACAATAGACATTGACAAAATCACGATCTGCCAACTGCAAAAGGCCACCCTACTGGGATCTGCGTGCATCATCCGAAAATACATCACACAGTCCTAGACACTTGGGAAGTGTTCGACTTGTGATTTTGTGATATGAAATCCAGCATATCTATCTTGTTTGCTGTGTCATAATAATAATAATAATAATAATAATAATAATAATAATAATAATAATAATATAAAGCAATATGGCAGAATATGTAAAGCAAAGTGAAGAACCTGCTTTGATTGAAGTCAAAAATGAGAAACTCCTCAAAGCACAGCAGACAAAAAATCAGTACAAGAAAGCTGCACTACAAACTAGAGCTGACAACTGGCACAACAAAACATTGCATGGAAAGTTCTTTGACAAAATTGAAGGAAAAGCTGATAAGGAGAAGACCTGGCTCTGGCTCACGAATGGGATCCTGAAGAAGGAGACAGAAGGCCTGGTCAACGTGGCTTCCTTGGTATGATCTCCTGACGTGTTCCTGGCAAAGCTTCCAGTGTCCTGCTCAAGTTTTACTGTGTCTTTGGAATATAATTGGCCTCTCGGTTCTTGATGTGGATCCTAGGTTTTGGACTTTGCTCTGGGAATCTTGTTCATGTTTTGAGCCCTGCTGTTTAGGGATTTAAGAGTTGGCTTTTGGGCTTACGATTCTTTTTTACTTTTATACAATTATCTTTTATTGTAATTTGCTATTCTTTTGCCAATAAACTGTTATACCAAGCCTGCTTTTATGAATTTCAGTTAGTGATAATGAGGAAGTGCAATTAGACCAGAATGCTAGATTGCTAGATTGCTTCTGAGAAACCGGCCTCCGGGGTATTCTCTTAGAATTTTGGCAAGGAGACAGGGTGCTCAAGGCCAGAGAAATGCGTTCATGTCTTGTAAGAATGGGTAAATAGAAGGGGTGTTTGGAATAGACTCTCAGACCAAGCAACGTGGCTTCCTTGATATGATCTCCTGACGTGTTCCTAGTGATGCTTCCAGTGTCCTGCTCAAGTTTTACTGTATCTTTGGAATATAATTGGCCTCTCAGTTCTTGTTGTGGATCTTTGCTCTGGGAATCTTGTTCATGCTTTGAGCCCTGCTGTTTAGGGATTTAAGAGTTGGCTTTTGGGCTTAAGAATTTTTTTTACTTTTATACATTTATCTTTTCTTTTACTTTGCTATTCTTTTGCCAACAAACTGTTACACCAAGCCTACTTTTGTGGCGTGTGTTGTGAGCAAGGTGGACCTCTGGCTGTGGTGCAACAGTAAGAAAAATTATTCAAAAAAATCTGAGTATGCAAAGGCCCCTGGCCCTGATGGCGTAATATATAGGTGGGTTGTATACATCATTGAGAAGAATCTCTTGGCCTGACTTTCCCCTTCAACCTCGTTTAGCAGACGGCAGCTGCACAGAGAGATGGAGGTCAGTGAAGAGTAAGGAACTGTGACGGAGTTTCTCTTCCAGTTATTTCAGCCTCTCTTTCTGGTGGGAGGAAGGTGATGGAAAGGTTATTCTCCTTCATCCTGACTGTCTTTTGGAAAGGACTTCCCTCTCTTAGTGTTGGCGGCTGCTTGGTAACGTCGGCCCAGGAGGTCATTTAATAACACCACTGTCGTGACTACATAGTGTTTGGGAATGCAGAGCTCTAGGTTATGAATTTGTAACTGTAATAGAGAATGACAGTCATATTTCTTTATATGGAACAAAGAGAGGTTCAACTTCCATTGTCGAATCCAACTCCCTTTGTGTTGCCTTGCATACAGTTGACAGGCTAATCTTGTTTCCTCTTAAATCAAATCCAGCACATGCCATATGTCCAATTTTAGATGTGTGGGGCAGGCGTGGGAGACCCTAAATAACAAGGCAATTTCCTGCACTGTTCAATGGAATTGGATTTTATTGAAGCTAACCAGTGTAATATTAGAAGGGGGGGAGAAAGAGAGAAATCCTTAAATGGTTCAGAATTACAATGATTGTCTGGGATTCTGCTCTACGTTCAATTCAATACAACAAGCAACTTCATTATAGGAGTTGTAATCACTGTGCCAGATGGGTTGATCTTCCAAGTACATTTGCTGACAAAGTTCTTCGTGAAATGAACATGTTCTGTTCTTTAAAACTACACAAGATGTTGGAAGCTAAAGATATTGCCATGCCATAGGTACATAATCATAGATTCATAGATTTGGAAGAGACCTCATGGGCAATCCAGTCCAACCCCATTTGGCTTTCTGGATTATCCAAGCCATTTTTGTAGTCAATGTTTTCAATACATCATGATATTTTGGTGCTAAATTCGTAAATACAGTAATTACAACATAACATTACTGTGTATTGAACGGCCTTTTCTGTTAAATTTGTTGTAAAACACGATGTTTTGGTGCTTAATTTGTAAAATCATAACCTAATTTGATGTTTAATAGGCTTTTGCTTATGTGATTGTTTTAGTCAATTGTTATGTTTTGTTTTCGTTTCTAATTCTTATAGCGTTTTATAGTGTTTTCAGTGTTTTATTGTACAATGTTTTATGCTGATTTTATATTGGAAACCGCCCTGAGTCCCTTTTGGGAGAGAGGGCGGTATACAAATAAACTTTTACTTACTTACTTACTTACTTGCTTAATCCCTCCTTATTATCCAAGATATTCGCTTATCCAAGCATCTGCCGGGCCATTTATGTTGGATAAGTGAGACTCTACTGTATGTTAAATATTCAAAAACATAGAACCAACTGATGCCTCAAATAATGCAATTTTATTAATATCTACAGTAGAGCCTCACTTATCCAAGCCTCGCTTATCCAAGTTTCTGGATTATCCAAGCCATTTTTGTAGTCAATGTTTTCAATATATCGTAATATTTCAGTGCTAAATTCGTAAATACAGTAATTACAACATAACATTACTGCGTATTGAACGGCTTTTTCTGTTAAATTTGTTGTAAAACATGATGTTTTGGTGCTTAATTTGTAAAATCATAACCTAATTTGATGTTTAATAGGCTTTTACTTAATCCCTTCTTATTATCCAAGATATTAGCTTATCCAAGTATCTGCCGGCCTGTTTAGCTTGGATAAGTGAGACTCTACTGTATTATCTTAAATATTCAAAAATATTTAACGTACTGATGCCTCAAATAATGCAATTTTATTAATATCTATTTTTATTTTTGAATTTGACCCGTAGCTGCTGCATTTCCCACCCTCGTCTTATACTCGAGTCAATAAGTTTTCCCAGTTTTTGTGGTAAAATTAGGTGCCTCGGCTTATATTCGGATTGGCTTATACTTGAGTATATACGGTAAACCTTCCTTGCTTAGTTTCTCCATATACCTCACAAACTCTAAGGATGCCTGCCATAGATGTGGGCGAAACGTCAGGAGAGAATACTTCTGGAACATAGCCAGACAGCCCGGAAAACATACAACAAACCATTATCACTTCAAAGCCTTTGGCCATGCTTACATTTTCCTAAAAACTTCTAGCTCTGAATATTTATTACACTCTACACACTAAACCACAGCAGGCTTATGAATGCACCAGGTTGATGATCCTTTCTAATAGATCAAAATGGGATCCTCTGGTGACAGTTCAAAGAGGTGACTTCAATAACCTGACTTTGTTTAAGGTTTTACAAGCACCTGTTTTCATGGTCTTGCTGGGAGACGCCATCAGGTCCAGCAAATGCACACTGAGCTCAGAAACAATGATCTAGCCGGTTGCTCCAAGGCTGCAAGTGACAGATTTGGGTTTTGTAAAAAGCAAGCTCCTTCCCATTGTTAGTTTCAAAGCCAGCGTATCAGCAAGGATCTTTCCTGCTCTGCATCTTTGCTTCCGCCTTGGTGTTAGCGCTATCGAAATTTCATGCTGAAACATTACCAGGCATTTCATGCCGTTTGATCTGCGATGTGTGTAGAAAATATCACACCAGTGGCCGCGTCGACTGCTGGGCTTCACTCGAGCATTGTCGGTAGCTGGAAGCCATGTACCAAGCCCGACGAGTCTTTGCCCTTGAATGAAAGACGGGAAGTCAAGGAAATCTTATGTGTTTGGTTTTATTGCCGCCACTTTGTAAATGTGAAGAGGGGGAAAAAAACAACACTCTTTCTATTAAACATTGCATTCTGAAGATTAGAAAAGACAACCTCCACAGCTGTCTCCATTCTTGACACTTTGAAGAGAAATTTTGAACTGTAGTGAAGAAAATATTTATGGGCTGAACCATTATGAGATATCATGTTGGAGAGGAAAGGAATTGTGACAAGATAATTAATAATAATAATAATAATAATAATAATAATAATATCATAGGCCCAGGCTGTGGCGCAGGCTGGAGAGCAAGCCAGCTGCAACCAGCTGCAATGAATCACTCTGACCAGGAGGTCATGAGTTCGAGGCCTGCTCGGAGCCTGTGTTTGTCTTGTCTTTGTTCTATGTTAAAAGGCATTGAATGTTTGTCTATATGTGTAATGTGATCCGCCCTGAGTCCCCTTCGGGGTGAGAAAGAAGGGCGGAATATAAATACTGTAAATAAATAACTAAATAAATAAATAAATAAATAGAATCATAGAATAGGAGAGCTGGAAGAGACCTCATGGGCCATCCAGTCCAAACTCCTGCCAAGAAACAACAACAACAACAACAACAACAACAACAACAACAACAACAACAATAATACTTAATAAACTGGACACAGGTAGAACTGGACAATTTGGACAGAAAAACAAAACTCATGACCATTCATCATTCACTGTACCCTCACAGTGATGTTGACCGGCTATATCTGCCTAGAAGATCAGGGGGCAGAGGACTCTTGCAAGTAAAACAAGCAGTCAAAGAAGAAGAACATGCCCTGGCAGAATATGGAAAGCAAAGTGAAGAACCTGCTTTGATTGAAGTCAAAAATCTCAAACTCCTCAAAGCACAGCAGACAAAGAATCAGTACAAGAAAACCGCACTACAAACTAGAGCTGAGAGCTGGCACAACAAAACATTGCATGGAAAGTTCCTTGACAAAATTGAAGGAAAAGCTGATAAGAAGAAGACCTGGCTCTGGCTCACGAATGGGACCCTGAAGAAGGAGACGGAAGGCCTGATCCTTGCAGCCCAGGAGCAAGCCATCAGAACAAAGGCCATTAAGGCCAAGATCGAAAAATCAGCTGATGACCCAAAATGCAGACTGTGCAAGAAACCAACAAAACCATTGATCATATGCTCAGCTGCTGTAAGAAAATCGCACAGACTGACTACAAACAGAGGCACAACTATGTGGCCCAAATGATTCATTGAAACTTATGCCTCAAGTACCTTTGCACGGTCAGCAGTGCATTTCACTTGCTGTAAGATTCCTTGGAGTTGTGCTGTTGCCTGAACCCGGGAAAGCAGGCTACACAGATGATGTTAACACAACACGAAGGGAATATTTTGCATAGCGCCATTGTCTTTATTTCAAATGTTACACACACACCCTCCCCTGCCATGTATCTACTCAACGTGATGCTTTTTAAAAGAGAAAAATGTTACACTTTGGACGACGTGTGAATGCTTTAATTTAATCAAATGGCAACTTGCCCTCTGGTAACATTGTCAGTTTAACTCGGTGCATTTTCAAACAGCGCCACCAAAGACTGCAGATACTGAATACAGAATGTGCAGGATACGCAGTCACATTAATACCTGAAATGTTTGCTTGATCAAGAGAGCTTATGGCTTGAGACATGTTATGCCTCTTGATGAATCACCAAGCACCGTTCTGTTATAGGATATCATGTGATTCTCCATCTCATGCTGAACTTTGGAATACAGTTTCTATTATGTGTTTATACATTCCTTATACGAGTTCCTAACTTATTACAACGAAACTGTACTCACTTTTTTTTGGCTCTGTTTGGGAGATTTCTATGATACATAATATTACAAAGAGAACTGTCACTCTGATCTCGTCTGATGTGATAGGTTTAACTTGATAGATATATTTTGCTAAATATTACCCACATTCCATTTTAAATGCCAAGTTCCAAAAGTGGCTAGCAAAAGTCATAGTTATAAGCGCGGAACCGTTTTCCTTTGTTTCATCCGTTCTTTGTTACTTTCGTTACCTTCGGAAGCACGTAACAGGAAGCCCTCCCCTCTACAAAAATCAGCTTGACATGAAAACAAGTGGTAGTGGATCATTGGTTCCCCGCTGCTTTTGTGAACATGTGGGGCTCCGTGCCTCCTTGCCTTGAAAAGAAAGAGTGCATGGGTAGCGTGCAGGCCCAGTGCAGGTGCCTGCCTGCAGCTGAGCGCCTCCTCTAGAATAAGAAAGTCAGAATTTGCCTCCCTAACTTGAGAAAGTGTGTGTGTGGTGTGTAGGCCCAGCGTGAGCACCTTCCTGCAGCTGAGTGCCTCCTCTAGAGTTAGGTCAGAATTTACCTCCCCATCTTGAGCGAGTGTGTGTGTGGTGTGCAGGCCCACCGTGAGCACCTGCCTGCGGCCGAGTGCCTCCTCTAGAATAAGAAAGTCACAACTTGTCTCCCCACCTTGAGAGACTTTGTATGTGGTGTGCAGGCCCAGTGTGGGCATTTGCCTGCAGCAGAGCACCTCTTCTAGAGTAAGAAAGTCAGACCTTGCCTCCCCACCTCGAGAGAGTATGTGTGTGATGTGCAGGCCCACCATGAGCATCTGCCTGCAGCCGAGTGCCTCCTCTAGAATAAGAAAGTCACAACTTGCCTCCCCACCTTGAGAGACTTTGTATGTGGTGTGCAGGCCCAGTGTGGGCATCTGCCTGCAGCCGAGCGCCTCCTCTAGAGTAAGAAAGTCAGACCTTGCCTCCCCACCTTGAGAGACTTTGTATGTGGTGTGCAGGCCCACCGTGAGCATCTGCCTGCAGCCGAGTGCCTCCTCTAGAATAAGAAAGTCACAACTTGCCTCTCCACCTTGAGAGACTTTGTATGTGGTGTGCAGGCCCAGTGTGGGCATTTGCCTGCAGCAGAGCACCTCTTCTAGAGTAAGAAAGTCAGACCTTGCCTCCCCACCTCGAGAGAGTATGTGTGTGATGTGCAGGCCCACCATGAGCATCTGCCTGCAGCCGAGTGCCTCCTCTAGAATAAGAAAGTCACAACTTGCCTCTCCACCTTGAGAGACTTTGTATGTGGTGTGCAGGCCCAGTGTGGGCATCTGCCTGCAGCCGAGCGCCTCCTCTAGAGTAAGAAAGTCAGACCTTGCCTCCCCACCTTGAGAGACTTTGTATGTGGTGTGCAGGCCCACCGTGAGCACCTGCCTGCAGCCGAGTGCCTCCTCTAGAATAAGAAAGTCACAACTTGCCTCCCCACCTTGAGAGACTTTGTGTGTGGTGTGCAGGCCCAGTGTGGGCATCTGCCTGCAGCCGAGCGCCTGCTCTAGAGTAAGAAAGTCACAACTTGCCTCCCCACCTTGAGAGAGTTTGTGTATGGTGTGTAAGCCCAGGGTGAGCACCTGCCTGTAGCCGAGTGCCTCCTCTAGAGTAAAAAAAGTCAGACCTTGCTGCCCCACCTTGAGAGAAAGAGTGTGTCATGTGCAGGCCAGCGTGAGCACCTGAGCACCTCCTCTAAAGTAAGAAAGTCAGACCTTGCCTCCCCTCCTTGAGAGAGTATGTGTGTGATGTGCAGGCCTAGGATGAGCACCTGCCTGCAGCCAAGCACCTCCTCTAGAATAAGAAAGTCAGAACTTGCTTCCCCACCTTGAGAGAGTGTGCGTGGTGTGCAGGCCCAGCATGAGCACCTGCCTGTAGCTGAGAGCCTCCTCTAGAGTAAGAAAGTCAGAACTTGCCTCCCCATCTTGAGAGAATCATAGAATCATAGAATAGTAGAGTTGGAAGAGACCTCATGGGCCATCCAGTCCAACCCCCTGCCAAGAAGCAGGAAATCGCATTCAAAGCACCCCCGACAGATGGCCATCCAGCCTCTGCTTAAAAGCCTCCAAGGAAGGAGCCTCCACCACGGCCCCAGGGAGAGAGTTCCACTGGTGAACAGCCCTTCTCACAGGGAGGAAGTTCTTCCTGATGTTCAGGTGGAATCTCTTTGTGTGTTGGTGCGCAAGCCCAGCATGAGCACCTGCCTGCAGCCAAGTGCCTCCGCTAGAATAAAAACAGATAATAAGCCTCCTTAAAGTGCCATGCCTGCCTGCAGCTGAGCTCCTCTCCTCTAGAGCAGAACAGCTTAAATGCCTAAAATGATGGGAAGAGAAGCCTGAAAAGCCCCCCCCCCCCAAATAATGGGTCAATAGAAAATGTCACACCAGAGCAAAAACAGATATCTGCCCTTCCAATTTTGGGAGGCTGATAAAAAATGTATGCGGGCCCCCCCACTGAAAGCCGGGACACAAAACGGGTCAAGGTTTACGCTGAAAGCACAACCCTAATAAGAACTAGCATCAGTTCAGCATAGGAGATGATTGCTAAAAATAAACAAACAAACAAGCAGCATAGTAATATGAATACAGATTGAAACAGTTAAACCATATTAAAAAGTAAACATTAAAGCACAAAAGAAAGATAATTAAAAACCCAGTGTTTGGATAAAAATGGATGGTTAGGTAGATAGGATCATAATTTCCAGAATTTTCCATACAGTATTGTAACCAGAAATAGCAAAAAGTGAACCAACATACTAGAATATGAGATAATAAAAATACAAACGGGAATACTTCAGTCATTTGCTCATAGACTGGACCTAAAGGAAATGAAATTAAAATATTTGAAAGGTGAAAGTTTTCCCATCTCAATAATGTCGTTTTGGTGTTTTAATAAACTAAAATTCCTCAGTCGCTTTAAAGGTAAGACTTTGGAGGAATCGTTTTTGGATACCAAGGGCTTTTGGCACCAGAGCAATGCATTTGGAGAATCGTACAAGAATTCCAAAGCCGCGTTCAATCATTTTGATGAGGTTAATAGTTTTATTCGAGGAGAGGGTATAGATTTTGTCCATCCCTGGTCATTAATAACTAAGAACAGAAAGGTTAAAGTAGATGAATAGGAGGGAAGGTAAGTCTTGCCAAGTAGAAATGGAATGCAGATGAAGGTAAATGCTTTGCTTTAGAATACATTCTGGGCCTAACCTTTGGCACCAGAATAGAAAATCAAAGCATGCTGGTACATTCGACATTCCTAAAAATGCCTAGCATACATTATCATGCTTAGCACTTCTGAGCACTACTAGAAATGGATCCTAATTTGGCATTACTTTGGATTTTAATCCTCATTCTAAAATTCCTTACTCATGATCATCAGAAAAAGTATTCCCTCATGCTTGGAGACGAGATAGTTTCAAGGAGAATAGGAATACAATGACCCGCCACACGCACACGCACACAGACACATCTCTGTCCGAGATAGTTTGCGTTTGCACAGAAGCCTTTTCTTGAGCCACTTCCTTGGATGAGCGGAAGAAAATTTTTCACTGGGTGTCAATTTCAATGTGTGGATAGCTTTCTTGAGGCCGTTAACTCTACAGGGCGGGCATTTCTAAATAAAGGAGATGCATTCTGACTTTATCTTGTCCTCAAGAGAACCAATTGCGAAATGCCTCTGGTGCACAATTCCCTAAATATTATGTCAGAATGTCGCAAGGTTTTTCCGGAGGAGCACACACTGATATTCCCTCTCACAATGAAATATACGACATTTTAAGTCCACCTGAACCATGCTCCATTCCCATTTCTTCCCAAAAGTAAGTATAGATGACCTTTTACCTCTGGTTCGATTGTTGTCGAGCATAGACGCTCTCACAAGTGCCCTGGTGAGGATGAGCCGTGGCTGGCAAGGACCTTTTATTTTTTGTTATCTATTTTTGCAAACATTCAAAGGTTTGGAGGAGCCCACAGCAGCTAACAGTGCCCAGGATGCCTGTATTTTTACTCATTTGTTCTGATTTTATGTGTTTTATTGTATTTTTATAATGTTTAAATTGTTTATTTGATTTTATTTATGTTATTACTGTTTTGTTTTGATATTCATTGTAATTGCTTTATTATGTTTTGTTTTGGACATCTCCCCTTTGGGGAGATGGTGGTGTGATAGAAAAATAAAGTATTATTATTATTATTATTATTATTATTATTATTATTATTATTATTATTATTATTTTATGACACAGCAAACAAGATAGATATGCTGGATTTCGTATCACAAAATCACAAGTCGAACACTTCCCAAGTGTCTAGGACTGTGTGATGTATTTTCGGATGATGCGCGCAGATCCCAGTCGGGTGGCCTTTTGCAGTTGGCAGATCGTGATTTTGTCAATGCCTATTGTTTCCAAATGCCTGCTGAGATTTTTTGGGACGGCACTTGTTGTTGTTGTTGTTGTTGTTGTTGTTGTTGTTGTTGTTGTTGTATGACACAGCAAACAAGGTAGATATGCTGGATTTTGTTTCACAAAACCACAAGTCGAACACTTCCCAAGTGTCTAGGACTGTGTGATGTATTTTCGGATGATGCGTGCAGATCCCAGTAGGGTGGCCTTTTGCAGTTGGCAGATCGTAATTTTGTCAATGTCTATTGTTTCCAAATGCCGGCTGAGATATTTTGGCACGGCACCCAGTGTGCCCATCACCACCAGGACCACTTGCACTGGTTTCTGCCAGAGTCCTTGAAGTTCAATCTTGAGGTCCTGAGAGCGGCTGAGTTTTTCCTGTTGTTTTTCATCAATGTGACTGTCACCTGGGATGGCAACATCAATTATCCAAACCTTGTTCTTTTCCACAACTGTGATGTCTGGTGTGTTGTGTTCCAGAACTTTGTCAGTCTGGATTCGGAAGTCCCACAGTATTTTTGCGTGCTCATTTTCCAATACTTTTGCAGGTTTGTGATCCCACCAGTTATTTGCTGCTGGGAGGTGGTACTTGAGGCATAAGTTCCAATGGATCATTTGGGCCACACAGTTGTGCCTCTGTTTGTAGTCTGTCTGTGCAATTTTCTTACAGAAGCTGAGGATATGATCAATGGTTTCGTCGGTTTCCTTGCACAGTCTGCATTTTGGGTCATCAGCTGATTTTTCGATCTTGGCCTGAATTGCCTTTGTCCTGATGTCTTGCTCCTGGGCTGCAAGGATCAGGCCTTCTGTCTCCTTCTTCAGGGTCCCATTCGTGAGCCAGAGCCAGGTCTTCTATTATTATTATTATTATTATTATTATTATTATTATTATTATTATTAATTGCCTTTGTTCTGATGTCTTGCTCCTGGGCTACAAGGATCAGGCCTTCTCTCTCCTTCTTCAGGGTCCCATTCGTGAGCCAGAGCCAGGTCTTCTCCTTATCATTTTATTATTATTATTATTATTATTATTATTATTATTATTATTATTATTATTATTATTAGAAACAATCTTTTCCCCATTTGAATAGTTACATTTTCCCTAATCTCAAATAAATGTGGACCTCTGTATATTATCCTCTCTATCTGCCTCTTTGCATCTCAAGTCCTTCTTGTCTCACTTTTGCCCTGGTGGCCACTGAGCCACATAGCCCGCCACAGCTCTCAGAACAGGGCTTATTGTCTTCCTTTCCCTGTGTTGTGGTTCAGTCTAATGATGATAAAAGGGAATTTGGGGAACATCAGTTTGTTCCAGGAAATGTGGAACCGCATTTTGTCCTAGGGAATGTTGTTGACTCAGAAAGGCAGGTGGATTTGGGAGGTGTGGATGGCTTGGGAAAACAGACGGAAGGGAATGTGGAAAGTTCTCAGTCGAGCAAAGATAAGGATGACCTTCTACAAGAGTCTGAAAATTGTCAACAGAGCTCGGATGGGAGTGAGTGGGATGAATACTTACACAGAGATTCCAGATTAAAGTTGAGATCAGGCCTCCGTCGCTCTGTGAGAATTGCAGACAGACGCGGAGAAACAAGAGTGCACAGGAATGTGTTTATGTTTTGTAAGGAGGGTTAAAAGAGATGTAATTTGGGAAAGATTCCAGTCAGAGCAACCTCGTTATTGGAGAATGAACTCTTGCCTCTTCTCATGCCTCGAATCTATGTTTGCATTACTTTTGAAGCTCATGTATTCAGGTTACATTGGATTTACTGTGCTATTTTGGGGATTTTGGGCTAATATCTACGAAATCATAAATTTTCTGAATCAGCACCCCAAATAACCAAACTGAATTTAAAGTTGACCAAAAACTGATTCGTAACCCTTTTGCTACTAATGATGGAGAGTGGTCCCTGGTTGAAGTGGTCCGTGGTCAAAGTGGACACTGTTCAAGTGATCCCTGGTGAAAAAAAGGGTTGGGAACCACTGATCTACTCTCTGCTCTTAGACAGATGCAGCAGAACCTACCTGGGACTTGGTAGCTTCTGGATGGAGCTCACGTACTCACAAATGGCTATGGAAGAGTCCTTTGCATGCTATCCAAAAAGACCCATACACATAATCCTGAGTCACATAGACATGTCAGTAATTCTCTCTTTGGTTTCTTTCCTACTTCAGGCAAATTGTTCCAACGGTCACCAGAACTGGCATTGTTCAGAGACAGCACCTTTTGAAGACTTCCAGAGCTTTCTCTCTCTTTTCATCCCTATTCTTGTTATATTTTACTTATCATCGTGTCAGTATCTCTGCTCCTGTTCTTGCTTGACTTTTACAGAGTTCCTGGTGTGACCAGTTGAAAGATCAGCTTTCAAACTGCGGTAATTACAGCGCTTGCCCTTGAGGGCCGGAGCTCAAACTGATACAAACTGACACATATCAGAATTGCCACAATGGGTCACCTGCAAAACGATGACCTGACATCAGGGTCTGTGGCACTCAAGGAGAGAATGCAAAGGAGGAGTCGCGGCTCTTCCTAGATGAGGGGCCTCCAGGTTCTCCGAGCCTTCATTCTGTCTTTGCATTTTACCTTCTCCTGCTTAAAAAAAAACACACAAACAACTCCCCCTTATCTCTTCTAACTTCTGGCATTAGACAGATGAGGTCTATGTTTGCCACATTTTTGCACTCAGGATGCCCAGCGGGATTGAATACAATCTATGAATACACATTCAATTAGAAAAGATGATAGTGGGCTTGCAATTGGATCTGTCATGGGCTTTTCTTCCTTTTAAATGCATTTTAAACGATGGATTAAGACTATAGCTCTGGCAAAGGACAGCTAACGATTCCCTGATGCAATAGTCCTAGTCTGTCAGGGATTCCTCTTCTTCAGAAGAGGAAGGGGAGCAGGAAAGTGTTCATGAATCTGAGGGTGAGTTGGAGTCTGAGGAGGAGACTTGGCAAGTACCCTTATTCCAGGAGAGGCGAAAGGAAACTAGATTAGCTGCCAGAAATACAGCTAATTAGGAACTGTCCTAGCAGCTGTGAGGGGACTCAGGGCTATAAAGCAGAAGCAGGTGCAGCCAGCTCTTGCTGGTAACAAACTGACTCTAATGCCTTCGCTCCCCGTGTGCCTGCTCCGAGTCTGCATTTGGATTTATGTCTGTTTTTTTGTCTGCAGTAAGACTTCCTGACTTTCTTTTGCATTATTTCACTAAGTATACTGTACTTTATGTTTGGCTGAAGTAAAGCAGTTTTCATTTACTTACCACAGTGTCTTAAGGCTGTTCTTGGAAGACAAAACAGGACATTGTTCATACTGAAGAAGTTTGAGGTACCCAGAACTCCCTCAAAGACTGGATCCAGATTTATCATAGAATTATTCCCCCGGCGGTTCAGTGGGTTAAAGCCTTGTGACTTGAATGTTGGGTTGCTGACCAGAAGGCTTCCAGGTAAAATCCAACCCGGGGAGAGTGCGGATGAGCTCCCTCTATCAGCTCCAGCTCCATGCGGGGACAGGAGAGAAGCCTCCCACAAGGATGGCCTCCCACAACATCCGGGCAATATCCCCTGGGCAAGGTCCTTGCAGATGGCCAATTCTCTCACACCAGAAGTGACTTGCAGTTTCTCAAGTCACTCCTGACACGAAAAAAAAAATACTGTGGAAGAAATCCTGGAGGGAACTATACAAACACCACTGCCATGCAGGAATACACAGTACAGGAGATCTTTATGTATCCCTCCATGGTAGAATGGGATCGGACTGGATGGCCTTTGGGGTCTCCTCCAACTCTATGATTCTATTTTTCTGTTATACGATTCCTTAGAAAGTTTCCATGGCAATTACAGTGGGAAAGTTAGTGCTAACATTGTATAGTATGAAAGGTTCCCTGGTAGAGGGTCTCTTTTAAGCACATTCTTTGCCTGAGAAAAGTTGGAATTGTGACACAAGGCATGACGGAACAAATGCAGTTGAGCCAAGGGAGAAAACAGCCATTTCAAGTGCGGTGCTTTTGTTGTAGCGTTGAGTCACACTGCGGCCATTTTGGCCCGATAAGACTGCAATTCTATTCGCTCTTACCTGGAAAACAATCCTATTGAACGCAGCATTTGGTCCTTCTGGGTAGGCTTGCATAGAATTGCACAGTTAGAGCATTTAAAGCCTTTGCCAACTATTCAAATTCGTATCAACAACTTCCAAGAGCAATGCCCATTTCAGGCTTTGTTGTAACGCTTTGTGCAAAACTGGAAACAAACACAGCTGGGATGGAGGGGATGTTCGCATCCGGAACGTCAGCCAAAATCCGGACCAGAAAGTGGAACTGGAAAAACATATTCCCAGCTGTTTGCTTCTCCGGTGTGGTGCTTTCGTGCCTTGAGCTTTTCTCCTTAAGCATCCCTTCAGTGCAGAGCCGGCCCTAGGTAATTTTCAAGTGTAGGCGAACAGAATTTTGGCACACACCCCCCAAAACCAATCACTGAAAAATAAAAGCGTTGGATAAGCGAAAATGTTGGATAATAAGGAGGGATTAAGGAAAAGCCTATTAAACATCAAATTACATTAAGATTTTACAAATTAAGCACCAAGACATCATGTTTTACAACAAATCAACAGAAAAAGCAGTCTTGACTGCGCCCCCGTATTTTTTGCGCCCGAAGCAACCGCTTAATTCGCCTCATTGTTGGACCGGCTCTGCTTCAGTGTTTACAATATTTTGGAACTCTTCCATCCCATTCCCTCAAATAAAATTGTGAGGATGATATTTCGCTCTGACATGTTTGGCACATGTCAAGAATTCTGTCACAAGATGCCTTCCCATCCCCTTTAAAGTCTTCTGTCATGTCTAATAATACCTAATGCAGTGTTTCCCATTTTAAGAAAACGATTGAGGAAATGGCATTTCTTGTGGATGAATTCCACCGAGGTTTAGACGCTCAAGCAAGACAAACACACACCAGATAATTGGGCTTGGTGGATCTCATTCTTGGCCAGTGTTATTTCTGTATTTGTTGGCCTGGCATGCTAAATGATGGGCCGGTTAACAATGGCATTGTCGCTTGGTAAATGAATTGTTTCCAGTAAACTTGGCAGATCTGTAAAGTTAATTTGCTACAACTGGCTTTGAAAAATGGTCAATTAATCAATTTAGTGCATGCTCTTTTTAGATGAAGTAGGTTATATGGACTAATTGGGTTCTAACTTAATATGTACCATTGATTTCTCCAAATGGCCTGGCTTGTCATTTTTTGTCACCCTGTAATTGATTTTTAATGCATAAAGCACTTAGAATGGGATACGGATAAAATGGCTAAAAGATTTTTTGAAAGCTCATTGGACTGTCTTCTTGGTTACAACATTTCCAAATGGACGTGGCTCTTGGGAACGCACGGGTAATGCCGCCGTACTGTTCGAATAGGAATATGGAGGCCATTCCTGAAAAATATCAATGAACAAGTAAAATGTTCACTTAATGGTGGTAATGTAGGCATTACATTGATCTACAGTTGAGTGGGTTAAAAAGGCTGGAAATACTTTTCAAAACCAGCATTTCGCATCCCTGTTTCGGAGCAAGACTACACTGTACAATTTGGCATTAGTCCAGAGCAGAAATATTTTGGACTGGCCATTGAGGTAGATACATGAACACTCCCCACCCCAAACGTATAGTGGCAAGCTGGAGTCCATATGGTTCGTTCAGCCAAGGCCTCAATGACCCCGTTGGACGACCACCTTACCGGAACGTCCTGAGTTTTCCTAATGTGGGGCTAAACTGAAGCGGCTCCACTCAGGGGGAGGGAAGAGAAGGAGAAGCAGCAGTCAGGAGGCTTGTTGTCATGCTTTTCACGGGTGGTCAGCATCTATTATTATTATTATTATTATTATTATTATTATTATTATTATTTAGTTCTTTGGGATGACTGGTAGTCCACGGACCACAGGTTGGGAACCAAACCGCCCCCGCTTCCAAGCAGGCTCTGCTGAGAGTGAGGGAGGAGGAGGAGAAGCAGCAGTCAGGAGGCTTGTTTTCATGCCTTTCATGGGTTGTCAGCCTATCCTCTCCTGAAATCCTCATTCCCTCGGCACTATGTGGGTTTCGCAAGACCAATCACTCTCGTTGCAACGGTGTAGGCTGCAGATCATATTTTTAGTTGCATTAGTTGCAATGGTGTAGTAACGGTGGGGCCGCGGACAATATTTTAGAGTATTGTTACTAGTTTTATTTTTCATTGTTGGATTGTATGTTGTGTGTTTATGTTTATAACTTGCATTATTTATAAATTGTTGCATGGTTTTGTTTTTATTATGTGTATCGCATTGTATTGTATTGTTTTTATCATGTTGGAAACTTCCCTGAGTCCCCTGAGGAGATAGAGTGGTATATAAATAAAGTTATTATTATTTTATTATGACACAGCAAACAAGATAGATATGCTGGATTTCGTATCACAAAATCACAAGCCGAACACTTCCCAAGTGTCTAGGACTGTGTGATGTATTTTCGGATGATGCGCGCAGATCCCAGCAGGGTGGCCTTTTGCAGCTGGCAGATCGTGATTTTTGTCAATGTCTATTATTTCCAAATGCCGGCTGAGATCCAATGTGCCGATCACCACCGGGACCACCTGCACTGGTTTCTGCCAGAGTCTTTGAAGTTCAATCTTGAGGTCCTGATAGCGACTGAGTTTTTCCTGTTGTTTTTCGTCAATGCGACTGTCACATGGGATGGCGACATCAGTGATCCAAACCTTTTTCTTTTCCACAACTGTGATGTCTGGTGTGTTGTGTTCCAGAAATTTGTCAGTCTGGATTCGGAAGTCCCACAGTATTTTTGCATGCTCATTTTCCAATACTTTTGCAGGTTTGTGATCCCACCAGTTCTTTGCTGCTGGGAGGTGGTACTTGAGGCATAAGTTCCAATGGATCATTTGGGCCACATAATTGTGCCTCTGTTTGTAGTCTGTCTGTGCAATTTTCTTACAGCAGCTGAGGATATGATCAATGGTTTCATCAGCTTCCTTGCACAGTCTGCATTTTGGGTCATCAGCTGATTTTTCGATCTTGGCCTGTATTGCCTTTGTCCTGATGTCTTGCTCCTGGGCTGCAAGGATCAGGCCTTCTGTCTCCTTCTTCAGGGTCCCATTTGTGAGCCAGAGCCAGGTCTTCTCCTTGTCAGCTTTTCCTTCAATTTCGTCAAGGAATTTTCCATGCAATGTTTTGTTGTGCCAGCTGTCAGCTCTAGTTTGTAGTGCGGTTTTCTTTTACTGGTTTTTTGTCTGCTGTGCATTATTATTATTATTATTATTATTATTATTATTATTATTATTATTTAGTTCTTTGGGATGACTGGTAGTCCACGGACCACAGGTTGGGAACCAAGCCGCCCCGTCTTCCAAGCATCACATGGAAGGGCTCTGCTGAGACTGAGGGAGGAGGAGGAGAAGCAGCAGTCAGGAGGCTTGTTTTCATGCCTTTCATGGGTTGTCAGCCTCTCCTCTCCTGAAATCCTCATTTCCTCAGCACTATAAGTGGGTTTCACGAGACCAGTCACTCTCGTTGCAACGGTGTAGGCTGCAGATCATATTTTTAGTTCTTGGGGACCACTGGTGGTCCATGGACCACAGGTTGGGAACCACTGATGTAGATGATCCTATGGTCTTGTTTCGAAAGTGGTACAACTACAAGCTGCTGCCTCAAGACATTTAGTTGTCTGGAATGAAAAAGAAGGTGATGGTCTTCTTCAAAAAGCTAACTGGACCGGCACCTGAACACAGATGTCACAAGGTCTTCTTCTCCACCTGGAGGTTAGTTTAACAGAATCAAAGGAGGTGTGAGGAACTCACAACTATGCTCAGTAGTCTCCAACTGTCTTGATTTGGTAGAAACCATCTCAATTAGTCATCAATTCTCTCAGCCTGTGTATTTGTTTTCATTCATAACCCTTGCCATTTGACTACCTTCTAATGAGAACATGTTCATGTTTTCTTCTGTGAAATGTAGCAGGGTATGCTCTGATGTTTTATCAATCTGACATGGTGACTGCATCCATAGGTAAATCAAAGCATTCAGCTACCTCCAAACTGGACACAGACCTCACTGGAAGTTTTTCAAAAGCTCAGGACATAATCATAGGAAAGCATTCATCCAATAGGATGAATCATAGAAAGTAATAACAATGAAGTAGTATTTATGATCCAGCCCATCCTGTCTGCAGATGTGCTCCTTGTGAATATTGAGTTCAATCTTTCTTTTCTTTTTGTAGCATAGAAGTTTCAGAACTGACCGACTCATTTTTCATTGAGGTTTTTGAGTGGAATTGTTGAACCCTGGAAACGAAGGTTTCCCACTGCACATATTGACTCCATGGCCTTAATTACTGCAACAACTACTAATGCAAGGATGTCAATATAATTAATAGCCGGCTGCCTTCCATCTGTTGACGCTACACTTGCTGGCTGCCATCGAGGGGCAATCTGTCCCCCATAAAAAGTTCAATAAGCACAAGGACATGCGAGCTCCATTAATGCTTCACTGGGGACTCATCACAAAACCATCAGCCATCTTGGCAAATACAGAAGGGACGCGAGACATTCTGTGCCTGTCAACTACGCATTCTGTCATCACTCGCCAGGTTGTTCCTCCCAGAGCCAGTGAAGGACTTTCCAAAGTTTGGGCCAGAAAATTCAGGTCACATCTAAATCTGGATATGGAAAGCGTGTCAATGACTTCAGCTTGAGGTGGATGCTCAGAAAGTGTGGAAGGTGATCTTCTGGGGATGAAGCAGATGGTCAAGTTTCTCAACGTTGCACATCTCGAAGGTCTATGATTTTGCAAGCAACTGCTTCTGTCTGCAACTGAAGAGGATTAAAATGTTGCACATCTAGGACTGCTGTCGTTACATCTCAGATAGACTACTGCAACATGCTTTATGTGGGGCTGCCTTTGAAGGGACCATAAGCCAGAAAATAGTAAACTTTTGCCTATGTGGCTTTGCCTTTGCATATGCCCCTCCCTTCCTGTGAGCTGGTGCCTTTCTCCAGAAAGTTCCAAGACCAAACGTTAGCTTGAAATCAACAAATGAGGTCACTGGTATCATAGAATCCTAGAATCATAGAATCCTAGAATCCTAGAATCATAGAATCATAGAAAGTTCCAAGACCAAAAGTTAGCTTGAAATCAACAAGTGAGGTCACAGGTATCACTTATGCCAAGTGGGTGTGGAAGGTGGGGAAGACCCTCAGCCATTGGCCAAGTTTAGCTAAGCCAAAGGTATATATTCTTTGTTTGCTGCAACATGAGGGTGACTATAAATCCTTAAACGGTTCTAGTCCAGCTTTCCTGTCCAAATGCATCTTCCTTTATAAACCAGTTAGAGTATTAAGATAGCTGGGGAGGTCCTGCTCTCAGTCCCACCACCCTCGCAAATGCAACCGGTGGGAACGAGAGACGGGGTCTTCTTGGTGGTGGCCCCTCAGCTGTGGAACTCCCTTCCCAGAGAAATTAGATCTGTTCAGAAAACGACTTAAAACTTGGCTATGCAAGCAAGCATTTGATGAGTGACAGCAGTAACAAAGGTAGTTAAATGACGACCTCGGTACTGATGCAACCTTTAATGTTTTATGTCAATGTCTATGTCCAATGTTTTATAGTTTTAATGGTTTTTAATCCACAGTTAGATATGTGATGTATCTTTACATATATATGAAGCACTGAATTTTGCCATTTATTATGCTGTAAACTCTTTTGAGTCCCCAGGGGTGAGAAAAGAGGTGTAGAAATGCAAACAACAACAACAACAACAACAACAACAACAACAACTTGGGAAGTGTCCAACGTGTGACCCAATACAACAGCCAGCAGAGTGTCTGCTGTAGACTCATTTTGTTGTGTTTCAAATAATATTAATAATAATAATAATAATAATAATAATAATAGGAAGTGTCCAAGGTGTGACCCAATACAACAGCCAGCAGAGTGTCTGCTGTAGAGTCATCTTGTTGTGTTTCAAATAATAATAATAATAATAATAATAATAATTATAATTATAATTATAATTATTATAATAATAATTATCAGAAAAATTCTCAAAAGCAAGCTCAATGGAGGCAACACCATCAAGGCCATAAACACCTGGGCCATACCTGTCATAAGATATACTGCTGGCATTATAAACTGGACACAGGCGGAACTGGACAATTTGGACAGAAAAACAAGAAAACTCATGATCATTCATCATTCATTGCACCCTCGCAGTATCTGCCTAGAAGATCAGGGGGCAGAGGACTCTTGCAAGTCAAACAAGCAGTCAAAGAAGAAGAACATGCCCTGGCAGAATATGTAAAACAAAGTGAAGAACCTGCTTTGATTGAAGTCAAAAATCAGAAACTCCTCAAAGCACAGCAGACAAAAAACCAGTACAAGAAAACCGCACTACAAACTAGAGCTGACAGCTGGCACAACAAAACACTGCATGGAAAGTTCCTTGACAAAATTGAAGGAAAAGCTGATAAGGAGAAGACCTGGCTCTGGCTCACAAATGGGACCCTGAAGAAGGAGACAGAAGGCCTGATCCTTGCAGCCCAGGAGCAAGACATCAGGACAAAGGCAATTCAGGCCAAGATCGAAAAATCAGCTGATGACCCAAAATGCAGACTGTGCAAGGAAACCGATGAAACCATGGATCATATCCTCAGCTGCTGTAAGAAAATTGCACAGACAGACTACAAACAGAGGCACAACTATGTGGCCCAAAGGATTCATTGGAACTTATGCCTCAAGTACCACCTGCCAGCAGTAAAGAACTGGTGGGATCACAAACCTGCAAAGTCTTGGAAAATGAGCACGCAAAGATACTGTGGGACTTCCGAATCCAGACTGACAAAGTTCTGGAACACAACACACCAGACATCACAGTTGTGGAAAAGAAAAAGGTTTGGGTCATTGATGTTGCCATCTCAGGTGACAGTCGCATTGACAAAAAACAACAGGAAAAACTCAGCCGCTCTCAGGACCTCAAGATTGAACTTCAAAGACTCTGGCAGAAACCAGTGCAGGTGGTCCCGGTGGTGATGGGCACACTGGGTGCCATGCCAAAAGATCTCAGCCGGCATTTGGAAACAATAGACATTGACAAAATTACGATCTGCCAACTGCAAAAGGCCACCCGACTGGGATCTGCGCACATCATCCGAAAATACATCACACAGTCCTAGACACTTGGGAAGTGTTTGACTTGTGATTCTGTGAAACGAAATCCAGCATATCTCTCTTGCTTGCTGTGTCATACAATAATAATAATAATAATAATAATAATAATAATAATAATAATTTTCAAAACCTGAGAAGAGCATGAATGGTTGTTTATCAAATTCTTCCACAAAAAAGTACATCATGGCAAAATCACCATCAGCAACATCATTATACTAGTAGACATTGACAATTTTTATGAAAGGCTATCCCAGTGCAACAAATCACCCGTTCTCATTGATCATGAAGAAAATGTGTATGAAAAAGCTAAACTTGGTCATTTTGGGGTGGTCGATACCCAAGAGGAACGGCTTGGAAAAAAAAACAGGGGAAAATAAGATTTAAAAAACTTTCGGCCTCTGTCTGTTCCTTTTGGTTATGAAACCGTTCTCTTTTTCTTGGATGATCTTTTCCCCGTGCCTTGGCGATTATTCTAATATCGTTCCTGCCAAGCACCCCATGCTGCTCATTTTATGATACATATTTTTCATTAGTGAGGATCCCATCATGAATTTCTGTCATATCTTATACCCCAAATCAGCACCTCATGGCACATGTCATTAGCTCCTGCAGAGAGTTAAATTTTTAATCCTGATACATATTTAAGAATTGTCCCTGGAATGAATTGGCGTAATCACTTTCTGCTCCGTAAGCATAAATGATGCATGTAATTATCCCGTCCCATACATTAACAATGGCTGATATTCATTTCATCCAGGATTAGGGGGAAATTGACAAAACATCAATTACACATCTGCAGTCTTAGTTCAGTTGTGTTTTTGTTTTTATTTTGGGTTATCAGTGGTTTAGTAAGAAGATTTGCTCGAGACTGTTGGAAAAATTAATGCACTTAACAAACTTAGGAGCCCGCAGTGGCGCAGCATGTTAAAGCGCTGAGCTGCTGAACTTGCAGAAAGAAAGATCCCAGGTTCAAATTTTGCAACAGATTTTTTCTCTGTTGGCTTTCAAATGGTATCTTCTTAGCTTGATTCTCTTGGTCTAGATATTCCTCAGAACCTCAAAAGTTATCTCAACACGGAAAACTTCAATGTGTTGTCGAAGGCTTTCATGGCCGGAATCACAGGGATGTTGTGCATTTTCCGGGCTGTATGGCCACGTTCCAGAAGCATTCTCTCCTGACGTTTCACCCACATCTGTGGCAGGCACCTTCAGAGGTTGTGAGGTATATACCTCACAACAGATGTGGGTGAAACGTCAGGAGAGAATGCTTCTGGAACGTGGCCATACAGCCTGGAAAACACAACAACACAGAAAACTTCAATTTTGCATCACCAGTTGGTAAAGTTTCCTGTATCTTCTAATGGGCCATCACATACTGTATATACTCGAGTATAAGCCTAGTTTTTCAGCCCTTTTTTTAAGACTGAGAAAGCCCCCCTCGGCTTATACTCGGGTGAGGGTCCTGGTTGGCTTATATTTGGGTCAGCTTATACTCGAGAATATATGGTACATTTATTACTTTTCTCTATTATTATTGGTATGATTACATTTATTATTTTTCTCTATTATTGTTATTATTACATTTATTATTTTTCTCTATTATTGTTGCTACTATTACATTTATTTTACTCTATTTTTATTATTATTTATTAGCGACATTTATATCCACCCATCTCACCCCGAAGGGGACTCAGAGTGGTTTACAAGTATATATACATACAATATATTATATTATATAACTATATTGCAATATTATTAGTAATATTGCATATAATATAAATATACAATTATGATAGTGAATTATAATTATTATTACATTGTATTACATCATAGTATTATTATTTATATTACATGTATATACAATGTATTATAAAATTAGTATAGTATAATATTATTATATATTATTATATCGTTAAATTGATAACAGGAGACATGGTGGAAAGATGTCTTCCTGGCCCCGCCTTCTTCATAATAATAATACATTTATTATTTCACTCTGATCTTATTATTATTGCATTTATTATTTTACTCTATTATTACATGTTTTATTTTCCTGTATTTATTATTATTACCTGTATTATTTTACTCTATTATTACTAAAAGGATACATAAGCACATTGACATTGAAGAAGATGAGAATAATGATTTGATCAGAATTGGACAGTCTTATCTTAAATTTGAGCTTTATATAAATATTCAAAAACATTTAACCTACTGATGCCTCAATTAATGTAATTTTATTGGTATCTATTTTTATTTCTGAAATTTACCACCCTCGGCTTATACTGGAGTCAACGTTTTCCCAGGTTTCTTTGGTGGTAAAATTAGGTGTCTCAGCTTATATTCGGGTCGGCTTATACTCAAGTATATTTATTTTATTTTATTTTATTTATTTACTACATTTATATCCCGCTCTTCTCACCCCGAAGGGGACTCAGAGCGGTTTACAAATCAAATGTACATACAATATATTATTAGCATAGCACAATATAAGCATTAAATTACTATATTGTACTATATCATTATATGGTAATATTATTAGTAATATTACATTTAATATATAATATATATTTAATATTATTATATTATATTATTATTACTATAATATTGTATTACATTATAATATTATTATCGATATTATAAATATATACAATATATTATATATTTATATATTTACTAGCTTTGGCCGGCCACGGGTTGCTGTGTCTTATGGGAATCTTTTGTTGGCCAGGTGGAATAGCAGTGAATAGCCTTGCAGTCTCAAAGCCTGGCCGTTTTCTGGAGTAGCTGGAGCTTTTTGTAGTATGAACGTAGAGGCATGGATGAGGGGTTGTGTTTCTGGGATGTGTAGTTTTGTTGTTTAGTCCTAGGCTGAAATTTCATTACCCTTTTATATATATAGATAAATTATTGTATATTATATATGGTAACTCAATTCACCTCTCCTACATCCAACTAGTAATGTAGAGCGTCACATATTTTTTTTTTAAATAGTGGCATTTCTTTTGTGAATTTTATTTTCTACCCCTTTGCAGCAATTCCTATCTATCTCCTTTACTGGAGAACATTTCTGCTAAGTGAGTTTGGCAGCAAAACCAATTGGTGGGAATGCTGCGTGTTTATTAGCGCAGCAATGCAATCATTGTGGGATTGCATTGCAAGAAATGCCGGTGCAAGTTTTAAGAGTCTGCTGAAGGACTGCCTTGTTTGAAAGACAAGAGATATAAAGATATGTTGATACAGACGGGGAGATGACTGGCAGGCCACTCCAGCATGGCCCCTTGCCTGTGAATGTCCCCATTGTGCGGAATCCAAATTTCAAAGGACAGGCTGGCCTCGGGAGGTGTGTACAAGTGATTGGAATTTCAAAGAGCCCAGAATAAACACCAGCTCTTTGATGGCATAATTTATGCGCAGGGCGGCAGGAAGAGCTGTCGGAGTGAATCCCGTAATGTTCACAGGAAACAGGGTGACGGGGCCCATGGGCTTGGCTGGAGGAACTGGCCAGTTGCGTCCATTTAAAGACATCCATCCCACTTGCGAGAGCAAGGCCAGGAGATCCAAAGGGTCTCCCAGAAGAATGGCAATCAGCAAAAAATAAAAGCAATAAAACCCTTGGTTTCCTTCTCTTTCTCTGTTTCTGATATCCAGCCTATTTATTTATTTAAGATGAGGGTTGAATGAAAAGTAATGCCTCCGCCTTCGTAACTCCTCAACAGATGGCAGTACTGGTATGCTCCTCTATAGTTTCATTTGGTGGGAAGCCTTAGCATTGAACGGTTGTGTTGTTAAAGTGCAAAGTATGGAAACCTGCACAGATGGGGAATCCTTAGCATTGAATGGTTGTGTTGTTAAAGTGCGAAATACGGAACCCTGTGCAGACGGGAAAGCCTTACAATTGAACGGTTGTGTTGTTAAAGTGCGAAATACGGAACCCTGTGCAGACGGGAAAGCCTTAGCATTGAACAGTTGTGTTGTTAAAGTGCGAAATACGGAACCCTGTGCAGACGGGAAAGCCTTAGCATTGAACGGTTGTGTTGTTAAAGTGCGAAATACAGAACCCTGTGCAGACGGGAAAGCCTTAGCATTGAACGGTTGTGTTGTTAAAGTGCAAAGTATGGAAACCTGTGCAGACGGAGAAGCCTTAGCATTGAACGGTTGTGTTGTTAAAGTGCAAAGTATGGAAACCTGTGAAGACGGAGAAGCCTTAGCATTGAACGGTTGTGTTGTTAAAGTGCAAAGTATGGAAACCTGTGAAGACGGAGAAGCCTTAGCATTGAACGGTTGTGTTGTTAAAGTGCAAAGTATGGAAACCTGTGCAGACGGAGAAGCCTTAGCATTGAACGGTTGTGTTGTTAAAGTGCAAAGTATGGAAACCTGTGAAGACGGAGAAGCCTTAGCATTGAACGGTTGTGTTGTTAAAGTGCAAAGTATGGAAACCTGTGAAGACGGAGAAGCCTTAGCATTGAACGGTTGTGTTGTTAAAGTGCAAAGTATGGAAACCTGTGAAGACGGAGAAGCCTTAGCATTGAACGGTTGTGTTGTTAAAGTGCAAAGTATGGAAACCTGTGAAGACGGAGAAGCCTTAGCATTGAACGGTTGTGTTGTTAAAGTGCAAAGTATGGAAACCTGTGAAGACGGAGAAGCCTTAGCATTGAACGGTTGTGTTGTTAATGTGCAAAGTATGGAACTCTGCGCAGATGGGGAATCCTTAGCATTGAATGGTTGTGTTGTTAAAGTGCCAAGTATGGAACCCTGCGCAGATGGTCGGTCAATGTGACTTAAGCAACGTGCAGTCATTTAATTCTTGACCGCAGAAGGTGTCACCCCAAAGGAAATTCATCTGAAAATGCAAGCTGTTTGTGGTGATTGTGTTGATGTGAATATTGTGCGTCGTTGGGCGAGTCAGTTTAAAGATGTTGAGGTGGGAACGTCTGACTTGCGTGACAAACAAAGAGTTGGACGTCCTCTGACAGCCACCACCGAGATTCACAAGCAAAAGGTGGACAGATTGATTCAGGATGATCGTCGTATCACTCAGAGAGAAATTTCAAGCATAATTGGCATTTCACGAGAACGTGTGGGTCACATTATTGCTTTGCTTGGCTGTCGGAAGATCTGTGCACAATGGGTCCTGTGAGATGCTGGTTGCGGAAACAGAGTGTCGACTTCTTCCGTGACAGCTTCAGAAAACTTGTTCATCTTTGGCAGAAATGTATCCAAATGTCTGGTGATGATGTGGAAAAGTGAATAGTGGTAGTTAAAGAGCACATTCTAAGAATTATTTCTGTGTTTGGTTTATTAAATATTCCCATCCAAGGAAAAGCCTATTAAACCTCATATTAGGTTATGATTTTACAAATTAAGCACCAAAACATCATGTTATACAACATATTTGACAGAAAAATTAGTTCAATACTCAGTAATGTTATGTTGTAATTACTGTATTTACAAATTTAGCACCAAAATATCATGATATATTGAAAACATTGACTACAGAAATGGCTTGGATAATCCAGAATGTTGGATAAGAGAGTCTTGGATAAGTGAGACTCTACTATACTGCTAAACTAGATCCAACGAGGTGGCTGTGAGTTTTCCGGGCTGTGTGGCCATGTTCCAGAAGCATTCTCTCCTGACGTTTCACCCACATCTATAGCAGGAGGATGTGAGGTCTGTTGGAAACTAGGCAAGTGGGGTTTATATATTTATGAATTTAGCACCAAAATATCATGATATATTGAAAACATTGACTACAAAAATGCATTGGATAATCCAGAACGTTCGATAAACGAGTCTTGGATAAGTAAGACTCTACTGTACTGCTAAACTATATCCAACAAGGTGGCTGTGAGTTTTCTGGTCTGTGTGGCCATGTTCCAGAAGCATTCTCTCCTGACGTTTCACCCACATCTATGGCAGGCATCCTCAGAGGTTGTGAGGTCTGTTATAAACTAGGCAAGTGGGGTTTATATATCTGTTGAAGGTCCAGGGTGGGAAAAAGAACTCTTGTCTGTTTGAGATCGTCAATGAATACCAGGCACAGTAGGCAATATTTCAGAGGAAGGAACTGGAAAAATCACAACAAAGTATTTATTGCCATGAAATCCCTATGAAATTAATAGGATTTTCTTAAATTAATAGTCTACTTGAACACACTCACCAATTCACAGAGGACAAATCCTTATGAAGGATTAAGAAAATTTCAGAAGGAATGCCCCCATACGCAGAGTTAATCCCAAGAAGAGACAATATCATCAAATACTCCTCTCTCATTTTTTTAATGAAAGAGAATCTTCACACAGCGTTAGATATGTTTTAACTGGTGATCAAAGGACAATGGACTTAACAATTTAAGGCAACTTTGGTAGAGAGGATATATTACCATTTCAAAAGCGCAACCTGCCCCTGTTAGCGTGCACTCCGATCGGAGATTAAAAAGACTTCAATGGTGTAAAGGGCAAACCCTTGCAGAGGTGGAATAGAAAGGCAACGGAAGACTTCTTTCAGAGGCAAAATTACTCAAATGGGACCTGCTCAGTTGAACCTGCGGAAAGGATCTCTGTGGAAAAGAGAATAATTTACGGAGCCATCTGAGAGAAATCCATTGATGGTTTTGAAGCCCATGATGTTCCCAGTAATTGTCGTTATCTCAGAAAATAGAAGTGGACTACATTTATCACCACGAAAGTGGACTTCTTCTTGGATGTAAGGACTTAGCCTGTTCTCTTCCTGAAAGGTTCTAGCAACTAGGATGGTGGCTTTTTAAAGAACTGATTACCAACAAGAAAGATCTTCTTTGGAGCATATGGCTGCTTCTGGGTTTATGTTTCCTTTTTTTTGGGGAGCTTTTAACAAAATACTTGCAGCTAAACCCTATACACTTCTTTTATATATACATATACGAGAGCTATCCAGAAAGTAGATTACGTTTTGGAATTAAAATGAACAAAGTATAGGAGAAAACATTTACCATATGCAGTTGAAAGCCACACCCAAATACCACTTCTCAACATAGTCGCCATTCAACTCTAGGCACTTATCATAATGATGAATGAGTTTGGCAACTCCTTCCCAACAAAACTCTGCTGCTTGCATCCTCAAAAAGTATAGGAGAAAACATTTACCATATGCAGTTGAAAGCCACACCCGAATACCACTTCTCAACATAGTCGCCATTCAAATCTAGGCACTTATCATAGTGATGAATGAGCTTGGCAACTCCTTCCCCACAAAACTCTGCCGCTTGCGTCCTCAAAAAGTATAGGAGAAAACATTTACCATATGTGGTTGAAAGCCACACCCGAATACCACTTCTCAACATAGTTGCCATTCAAATCTAGGCACTTATCATAGCGATGAATGAGCTTGGCAACTCCTTCCCCACAAAACTCTGCCGCTTGTGTCCTCAAAAAGTATAGGAGAAAACATTTACCATATGTGGTTGAAAGCCACACCCAAATACCACTTCTCAACATAGTCGCCATTCAAATCTAGGCTCTTATCATAATGATGAATGAGCTTGGCAACTCCTTCCCCACAAAACTCTGCCGCTTGCGTCCTCAATGCAGCATTTTGGCGAAGATGCGCAGCTGCGGAAAGGGGTGATCAGCTGGTTGAGGATGCAAGCGGCAGAGTTTGGTGGGGAAGGAGTTACCAAGCTCATTCATCACTAAATGAAAAAAAATGGGGAATAAGAATATGACGACCTAGTCATCATGGGAGATTTCGACGGGGTAATTGAAGCAACACTAGATAGAACAAAAACAACCAAATAAACTAAGGTAACATCGACGGGTGAACCCCCAAGAATTTTTAAAATAATGAAGGAAGAACTAAAGTTAGATGACATCTGGAGACATTACCATACAAAAGCGAGGGATTATACATTCTTTTTTCTCATTCACAACTTTTAGCAACTATTAGATGGCAACTCTTTAAGCAGTGATGTAATGAATGCTACCATTGGAACATTCTGCAATGCCAAGTGTTCTTATTTCCTCTGAATATTTTCCAAACTGTCATTTTTGTTCTCCCTGTTGATAAGGTATTTCCATAGTATATTAAAATGTCTTCTTTGGCCATATGAATCATGCCTATTAGAGTTTATTTGCAGGACCCATTAATCCCCCCCTTATTTTTTTACAAAGGGAAGGTGGAAGCAACAATTTGCACCTGGAACACTGAGTCCCATTTGTCAATTGCATATCGGGAAAGTCAATGAAAGCAGAAAACCTATGGCTCTCCGGGGGGCATCTCAAAGTCATAAGAAAAACTGAATCTTAACTTCTTAAATCAGAGAAAGAGAAAACAAACCAGCACGAATTGCGTTCCTCGTCCTATGTCAGATCTAATGGCCACCATAAACAGGAAAGACGCACTGTTTTCCTTCTTCTACCCCTCACCAAATACTAAAATCTCCTGTGCTATCTTGGAAGTGAAGCAGGGTCAGCCCTGGTTAATACTAGGATGGGAGACAACAAAGAATATCAGGGACTCTAGGCAATGGCAGAGGGAGCCCCTGGTGGCGCAGTGTGTTAAAGCTCTGAGCTGCTGAACTTGCAGACCGAAAGGTTACAGGTTCGAATCTGGGCAGCGGAGTGAGCACCTGCTGTTAGCTCCAGCTTCTGCCAACCTAGCAATTCGAAAACAAATGTGAGTAGATCAATAGGTACCGCTCTGACGGGAAGGTAACGGTGCTCCATGCAGTCATGCCAGCCATGAGTCAACTGAGACAAAAAATTATTATTATTATTACAATTATTATTGTTAACAACATTGAGGCTGTGTGGCCATCTGTCAGGGTTGCTTTGCTTGTGCTTTTGGTGCACAAAGGCAGAAGAGGGTTAGACTAAATGTCCCAAGGGGTCTCTTCCAACCCTCTTTATTATTATTATTATTATTATTATTATTATTATTATTATTATTATTATTATTATTTTATTGTATGACACAGCAAACAAGATAGATATGCTGGATTTCATTTCACAAAACCACAAGTCGAATACTTCCCAAGTGTCTAGGACTGTGTGATGTATTTTCGGATGATGCGCGCAGATCCCAGTAGGGTGGCCTTTTGCAGTTGGCAGATCGTAATTTTGTCAATGTCTATTGTTTTCAAATGCCGGCTGAGATCTTTTGGCACGGCACCCAGTGTGCCCATCACCACCGGGACCACCTGCACTGGTTTCTGCCAGAGTCTTTGAAGTTCGATCTTGAGGTCCTGATAGCGGCTGAGTTTTTCTTGTTGTTTTTCGTCAATGCGACTGTCACCTGGGATGGCAACATCAATGATCCAAGGTGGCACCTGCGGAGGGGTTATTATTATTATTATTATTATTATTATTATTATTATTATTATTATTATTATTATTATTATTATTTAACATTGAGGCTGGGTGGCCATCTGTCAGGGGTGCTTTGCTTGTGCTTTTGGTGCACAGAGGCAGAAGAGGGTTAGACTAAATGTCCCAAGGGGTCTCTTCCAACCCTCTTTATTATTATTTATTATGCTTATGATTATGATTAACTGAGGCTGTATTTATTCCTGTTTTGTTTTTTTTTACTTCAAAATAAGATATGTGCAGTGTGCATAGGAATTTGGTCATTTTTTTAAAGCTGTAGTTCGTCCCTCCAACGGTTTGAGGGACCATGAACTGGTCCCCTGTTTAAAAAGTTTGGGGACCCCTGGTCTAGGGTAAACCTGGCAATGGAAAGTTTCTATGCTGCACCCCGTTCCTTGATGCCTGAAGCACAGGCTTATTTTTTGGCTTAAGCCAGCTCTGGTGAAGGTGCCTTTCTCTGGAAGGAGTCCTGTTCCTGTTCCACATTGTTCTGGCTTTGGTAGAGATCGGATGTGTCATCAACCTTCAAGAACAGCCAAAAAAAGAGGACACTCTTTGTCCCCTCAAAGTTTGAAGACGTCAATATAAATGAAAATGAGATAAAACAATCAACATAAGACAAAACGTTCATCAAGGCGGATTCAATTTTGGGAAAGAAACCAGTTCTTTCATTATGACGCATGCAGAGAAACCAACCTGGCCGCTCTCTCTCGTCTCGTCCCCCCAAAAACCGACGTTGCTCAGTATGAAGAGTACCTGACTTGGAACCGATCGTAGCTTTGATTAAAAGCCACTGAATTCTTCCAAGGACTGTTTGTTCTGAATCCACGAGGCTTCTTTGTCAGGAGAAGAAAATGTACTGTGGCCTTGGTTGAAGTCTCTGCCTCCCTGCATCCAAAATGACACACCTGGGTACCGTTTTCTAAATGTAGCATCCGATCGGTGTGAGACATTCATCTCAATTATGGGCAGAATGAGAATGAGCAATTTTTAAAAACACGAAATTGCTCAGATTGGAGCCAACTACATCTGAGGCTCCTTCCACAAAGCTGAACGAAATCCCACATTTTCTGCTTTGAACTGGAATATATGCCAGTGTGGACTCAGGTAACCCATTTCAAAGCAGATATTGTGGGATTTTTTTTTTGCCTTGATATTCTGGGTTATATGGCTGTGTGGAAGGGCCCTGAGATCACTACTGCATTAAAAAAAAAACAACACCAAAATTACCGTATATACTCGAGTATATATATATATTTATTTATTACGGTCGATGACCAGCAACATAAAATGTACAAGCATCAGAATAGCATAGAAACATATGCAATTAGTTATTAAGAAACACAGTGAAAAACAAGGTTAAAACACAGTATTGAATGTGGTAGTTAAAATGATATAAAACATTTATATGCTAAAATGGCAAAGGTAAATGCTGAAGTAAATATTAAAACCTACTAAAACCTTGGCAACATCTTGCACCGACAAGCTATAGCTGCTGCACAAAAGCTAGCAACTTTTGTCGAGTATAAGCCGACCCGAATATAAGCCGAGGCACCTAATTTTACCACAAAAAAAAAAAAACCCTGGGAAAACATTGACTCCAGTATAAGTCGAGATTGGTAAATTTCAGAAATAAAAATAGATACCAATAAAATTACATTAATTGAGGCATCTGTAGGTTAAATGTTTTTGAATATTTACATAAAGCTCAAATTTAAGATAAGACTGTCCAACTCTGATCTAATCATTATTCTCATCTTCTTCGATCTAAATGCCCTTATGTATCCTTTTAATAATAATAGAGTAAAATAATGCATGTAATAATAATAATAATAATAATAATAATAATAATAATAATAAATACAGGAAAATAATACATGTAATAATAGAGTAAAATAATAAATGCAATAATAGTATCAGAGTGAAATAATAAATGTATTATTAATAATAATAAAAATAGAGTAAAATAAATGCAATAGTAGCAACAATAATAGAGAAAAATAATAAATGTAACAACAACAACAACAATAATAATAGAGAAAAATAATAAATGTATCATATATTCTCGAGTATAAGCTGACCCAAATATAAGCCAACCAGGACCTCACAACGTTAAGTGAATGTGGTGGAGCCGATCAACTACATTTTGATGCGGAGAAACAAATAACAAAGGGGAAATGACATTTTTTTCTGACTCCAAGGGGAAATTGATCTGAATAATGCTAGATTACTTCATCAGTTTAAAGTTGCCGTAAACGGGTGGAAGCATGCTAATGTCTCTTTATTTACAGCTTTCGATTCCTCGCTTCCCTTCCTGTCTCTCTTAAGGATTGTACAAACATTTTGTTTTGAAGGAATGGTGCTGTATATTATAGTAGTACCTGAGACAAACAGGCAACTTTTGCGTTCATTTCAGAAACATCTGATATCTATAAATTTTTGATTTCCCTTGATTCCCCATAGTGATAAAAGAGCAATCACGATTTTGTCGTAATCAACTGAAAACAGTTATGCATGTGAATGCTCTCCTGGGAAGGGTAGAATCGTCTCTCTACTTGACACCAATCTCAGAAATTTCGGTTGAAAAAAACAAGGGTATTTTGGGATTTGGAACAACAGGCAATATCTGACCAAGTAACACATACAACATACACACTCCAAACAGCCTCTACGCTGTCAAATTAAAGCCATCTGATGTGGCTCAATGCTAGCGAATCCTGGGAATTGTTGCTTGGTGAGCACTCTTTGGCAGAGAATTTGTAGAACTGCAACTCCCAGAAGCCCATAGCATTCAACCATGGCAGTAAAAGTGGTGCTACGACACATTAAATCTATATCTATAAAAGAGTGATGGCATCAGGACAGCGGACAAAACAACAAAGCTACAGGCCCCCCAACCTCGAAATTTGACAACACAATCCATAATTCACGGCTCTAGGTTGATACAACAAAAAGAAAAGAAAAATAAAGTCCTAATTACAGGGAGAGAAATAATAGTTTTTATCCAATCGCTGCCAGTTTGAAGGCTAAGCTCCGCCCACTTGGTCTCCTAGCAACCTACTCAGCACAGTTAGGCCTCACTTAGGCCTCTTCCACAGATTATCAGATTTTAACTGGATTATATGGCAGTGTAGACTCAAGGTCCTTCCAAACAGCTATATAACCCATTTAGAATATTATATTATCGGCTTTGAACTGGATTAGCTTGACTCCACACTGCCATATAATCCACTTCAGTGTGCATACTAAACATAAAGACAACCGTACAACAGACATTCAATACCACCACTACCTCAACAATTTCTCACCAACACCACCAGACAATGTCACAGCAACGCGTGGCCGGGCACAGCTAGTCTCATATAGATCAGTGGTTTCCAACCTTTTTTTGACCAGAGACCTCTCTCCAACATTAGTACCAAAAGGGTTATGAATCCGTTTTTGGTCAACTTTAGATTCAGTTTGGTTATTTGGGGTGCTTATTCAGAAAATTGCATTGGATAGACCACATCAGCTCTAGTTTCTGATACAGAACATATGCCATCCAGTAATCGCCATCTGTTTGCCCACAGAAAACCATATTTAATAACAGGGCCGGGCTGTGGCGCAGGCTGGTTAGTAGCCAGCTGCAATAAATCACTATGACCAAGAGATCATGAGTTCGAGGCCAGCCCATGTTGGAGTGAGCACCCAACAATTAAAATAAAAAATAGCCCCTGCTCATTGTTGACTTAATCTGAAAGATAGTTGCATCTATCAAGTAGAAAATTTAGGTACCACTATGTGGGGAGGCTAAGTTAACTAAATTTACGACACCATAAAACTGCCAGCAACGTGCGGAAAGGAATGAGGAAGCCGGCTTCACAGTGGACGATGAAGCAGCTGCTCCCCTGTGGCTGGAATCGAGCATACCCTCAGGAAGCGGGAAGCTGGAGAAGGTTAAATTGCCTCTGTGTCTGTCTCTGTCTCTATGTTCATATGGCATTGAATGTTTGCCTTGTATGTATACATTGTGATCTGTCCTGAGTCGCCTTCGGGGTGAGAAAGAAGGGCGGAATATAAATACTGTAAATAAATAAATAAAAATAAAATAATCTAGAGCTGATGTGGTCTATCCGATGCAATTTTCTGAATCAGCACCCCAAATAATCCCAAGAACAGGTCTAAAAAAGAAGACCCCAAGGTGCCCCCACTTCCAGTCGCCACATGAAACGGCTCAGCTCAGGGGGAGGGAGGAGGAGGAGAAGCAGCAGTCAGGAGGCTTGTTGTATTTTAGTTCTTAGGGACCACAGGTTGGGAACCACTGGTATAGATGCACCCACACTTGCCTGGTAGGTAGCATCCCTTTGCTGAAATTTCAGGACCAATTCCTGTTTAATTTGTCATAGTAACGTATTTTGATTTGCTTTGGTTTCCTCTAAGAAACTATTGGATAATTCCTACTGGGCCTGGATAATGTGTGTGAAATCCTCACCTCACTTCAGTTTCTCTGCACATAGATAACATGAATTTCAGGAGATCAGCTGCACGCACACAGCTATACTGCATATCATCATTTTTTTGTGTGCGTGTTAAAACATTCAGTCCTTCAAAACGCATTAACTCCAATGTGAAAATCCATTTATTGCAAACAAGTCACCTCCCCAAATAATTGGGTTTTCTGCTTGAGAAGCTTTCCCTGGTGCCTAATATCTCTGCACTTCGTAGTTACCGGCATGTCGACGGGCACACACATACAAAGAAAGAAAGGAGCGCAGCCCAAATTTACAGGTTGCTTTGTTCTCATTAGGCTTGCCATTAAATCAAGAGGCCGGGGCAAGGTTGCATTAAATTGCGCTCCACATTGGCATGTGCGTCCATAACCTTGCCTCGCCTCAAAGTGAATGTCACTCCATGTTTAATTGGATGCTAACTGGACATTGTTTAATATGATGATGCAGCTCATGACCTTCTCTTGGGAAATTGGAAGCAAATAAACCTGCCAGTAGACAGGCAACAACTAAAGTCACCATGTCTTTGCTTCCAATGGGTCGTATACAGTAGGAGTCACCACTACAGCTATAACATAATGTAATGTTCATGTGGTCCAAATCCATATGATTGACCACTGAACCAATAGATTAGGAATAGACTCCTTACATGTCCTGTTTTGTCTTTCAAGAACAGCCTTAAGACACTGTGGTAAGTAAATGAAAACTGCTTTACTTAAGCAAAACATAAAGTACAGCACACGCAGTGGAATAATGCAAAAGGAAGCAAGGAAGTCTAGGCAAATCCAGTTCTTAGTCTCTGATACGGTCCCAAATCAAATAGCAGTCTTACTTCAGACAAAGAAAAAGTAATAAATCCAGATGCAGACTCGGAGCAGGTACACGGGGAGCAAAGGCATTAGAGTCAGTTTGTTACCAGCACACTCAGTGGAATAAGGCAAAAGGAAGCAAGGAAGTCTTAGGACAAATGCAGTTCTTAGTCTCTGATACAGTCCCAAATCAAATAGCAGTCTTACTTCAGACAAAGAAACAGCAATAAATCCAGATGCAGACTCGGAGCAGGCATATGGGGAGCAAAGGCATTAGAGTCGGTTTGTTACCAGCACACTCAGTGGAATAATGCAAAAGGAAGCAAGGAAGTCTTAGGACAAATGCAGTTCTTAGTCTCTGATACAGTCCCAAATCAAATAGCAGTCTTACTTCAGACAAAGAAACAGCAATAAATCCAGATGCAAACTTGGAGCAGGCACATGGGGAGCAAAGGCATTAGAGTCGGTTTGTTACCAGCACACTCAGTGGAATAATGCAAAAGGAAGCAAGGAAGTTTTAGGACAAACACAGTTCTTAGTCTCGGATACAGTCCCAAATCAAATAGCAGTCTTACTTCAGACAAAAAAACAGCAATAATTCCAGATGCAGACTCGGAGCAGGCACACGGGGAGCAAAGGCATTAGAGTCAGTTTGTTACCAGCAAGAGCGGGCTGCACCTGGTTCTGCTTTAATTACTCCTAATTACTCAGCTGCATTTCTGGCAGCTATGTAGCTTAACGACGTCTCTGCTCTGTTTCCTTTTGCCTCTCCTGAAATGAGGGTACTTGCAAAATCTCCTCCTCAGATTCCAACCAAGAGTCTAACACACCATCCAAGAATGAAAAGAGATACAATTTTTTTAATTTATTAATTTACAGCATTTATTTTCCGCCCTTCTCACCCTGAAGGGGACTCAGGGCGGATCACATTACACACATAGGCAAACATTCAATGCCTTTTAACATAGAACAAAGACAAGACAAACATAGGCTCCAAGCGGGCCTCGAACTCATGACCTCCTGGTCAGAGTGATTCATTGCAGCTAGTTGCAGCTGGCTTGCTCTCCCGCCTGCGCCACAGCCCAGGACTTCCTTTCCGTAATTAGTAAGTGGCAATGTGCAATGGTCCAAAAAATACAGCCATAACTGTCAGGGAACTTAGTACAGCAACCCAGCCCATAATTTATAAGGTTGGTTCAGAAAAAGAGGCCATCCGCAATCGCTGTCTCACACCAAGTACTGAAATAGCAAATGAGCTTATCATTTTCTCTAAGTAAGTGCTGCCAGACACTAGCCAATCACAGCCGATAGCTGGAAAATAAATACCGTATTAAGCACACACAAAAAGGAAACTGGGAAAAGGAAACACATTGGGGAGATCAAACAAAAATGGTGCAGCTCCACTGTTTTAAGGGATAAAGATTAAGATAATGGAAGTAATTATAAGGCAGCTTAGCTCTGCAAAAGGATTTTTGGATTGCAAATCACTCTGGGCACACGTAACCGACTTAACATACGTCAGTCCCCTTTGCCAGTTACTTGTATCTCACTTTTGGAGACAATGGCTCAGTTTAATGGACTTCGACTTGGAACGTGCCTTCTTATGTTTTTATGACTTCATCAATGAAGCCACATTTATTCAAAAGGCGTGGATGGCATTTCCACGCATGCCTGCTGCTTCGTGGCATAGAATGAAACCTAGAAATGCTCAGCTCAGTCATGTCATAAATATCGCCCTGATTTATTATTCATTTATCAAATTATCTCTATAAACCTTATAGCAAAGGATCTCTGTGCCACATACAGATTAAATCAACTGTTTAAAATCTATAATAATTTAAAATTAAACCAGTTGGGAATTATTTAAATAGAATTACCGCATATACTCGAATATAAGCCGGCCTGAATATAAGCTGAGGCATCTAATTTTACCACAAAAAAAACTAGGAAATCATTGACTCAACTATAAGCCGAGGGTGGGAAATTTCAGAAATAAAAATAGATACCAAAAAATTACATTAATTGAGGCATCGGTAGGTCTAATTTAAGATAAGATTGTCCAACTCTGATTAAATCATTATTCTCATCTTCTTCAATGTAAATGTGTTTATGTATCCTTTTAATAATAATAGAGTAAAATAATAATAGCGTAAAACTCTGATTAAATCATTATTCTCATCTTCTTCAATGTAAATGTGCTTATGTATCCTTTTAATAATAATAGAGTAAAATAATAATAGCGTAAAACTCTGATGAAATCATTATTCTCATCTTCTTCAATGTAAATGTGCTTATGTATCCTTTTAATAATAATAGAGTAAAATTATACGTGTAATAATAAATAGTGTAGAATAATAAATGTAATAATAATAATAAGATCAGAGTGAAATAATAAATGTATTCATAATAATAATAAAAATAGAGTAAAATAAATGTAATAGTAGCTACAATAATAGAATAGAATAATAACTGTAATAATAATAATATGATCATAATGAAATAATAAATGTATTCATAATAATAATAATAATAATAATAATAATAATAATAATAATAATAGAGTAAAATAAATTTAATAGTAATAATAGAGTAGAATAATAAATGTAATAATAATAGAGTAAAATAATAAATGTAATAATACCAATAATAATAGAGAAAAATAATAAATGTACCATATATTCTTGAATATAAGCTGACCCAAATATAAGCCAACCAGGATCCTCACCCGAGTATAAGCTGAGGGGGGCTTCTTCAGTCTTAAAAAAAGGGCTGAAAAACTAGGCTTATACTCGAGTATATACAGTACATTAATCTAAGTCAATTTAAATATATCACCCATTTCCAACCGAGGTGGCAATATCAAGAGTTGAACAGAGTCAATGAAATACAGCGGGTGACATTTTAAAAGTATTTATGGCACCACATTTCACGGGTGTACATAATTACCTGTATCTCGCTGCATTAATGTTTTGAATTTCAATAAATAAGCCCTTCAGTTTAAATATTATCTTTCTGTGCTGCTTCTGATCAGTTCAGCCGATGATTTGCTTGATTAAACTCAAATAAATGTTGTTTTCACTGCATACAGTTTTGCATAATCCAGTCATTATTAGTGATGGCCTCAGTGTTTTTTTATATTGTTATTATTTCTTTTAAAATGCTTTCATTTGCCACATGCTGCAAGAAATGATCTCATCTCATACAGCCGAAACGAATCCACTAATTGAAGAGGGAGAAGATAACGCAGCAGAGTCTCAATGGAAGACAAGTTTTAATTAAAATTGGAACTCAAAGGCCTTGAACCGCAATAGCAAATGCAGAGATGCCTAATGGTGACAAAGGGTTCCAATGGAAACCCTTGGCCATGATTTTCCCAAAGTGAGTTACCTCCACCTGAAATTCCTGGGTAGAATTGACGTTGTACAAGGTAGTGTGCCGTTGCGCCTGGGGCTGTACTCTTAGTGAAAGAGGCATGGACGTGACATCTTTCCCCAGGGGATTGCTTCTTGCCCTCCTTTAGGGAAACTGGAACTCCCAAGGACCAAAACACTGTAGATAACTCAAAAACTGGGTTTATTGTTCACAAAGGGGGTAAAAGAAAATATACATTACAGTCTTTGATTGTTTAAGTCCGTGGAGCTTTTCCAGATCCCTCTTTCTCTGGCTGTGAATGCCGGAGCAAACTCAGCCTCAGTCCAATGACCTATGTCTGAAGACAGAGTCTTCCTCTGTTGCCAAAGGACTGATATGAAGGCGCTTGAGACTCCTCAACGTTGTTCAGGTTGGCCCTGAACATGAAGTGTGAGTCCCAAGGGTAAGAACCTCAGAATTGGTGCTGAGAGGTAACTTTTAAAGGGCTTTCCGGGCCAAGTCTCTCTCTCACGTCCATCTGGTAAAGAGCTTGCTGGTGGAATGAAAGGAGGAAACACTGTCCTACTCCAGGAAGAGGTGGAGCCAAACAATTTTGCTGAGGGAGCAATATAACAGGTACAAACAACATTGATTGACAGATATAAATAACCAATCCAACTACATTTACAGGGTAAGGGCAAAATCAGGCATGATACAACTCAAATCTTGCAACTTATAGTTCAACATATAGATGGCACCACTTGTGCCGTCACAGGTAGCATTCCAGTTTTGGATACAAACATCCATCCAACTTCACCATTGGCTTGCCCAGCAAGTACTGATGGGAGTTGCCATCCAGCAAAACCCATAAGTTAACAAGGTCTGATAGAAGAATCAAAGCATAGAGTTGGAACAAAAACTTGTACTGTCCTATCTATGGATATCTTTCCCTCTCACCTCCATGCATTTAGCTGCAGTTCTTATTAGGAAGGGTGGAAAGAATGTTCAGAAATATTCCCAATGTCGAAACTGTAATACATGTACTTTTTATTTGTACAATTTACAAAGATGATAGATTAAGGTTAAGATCCCCTCTACTCACTAAATGGCCAGGAAGAACCCTAAATTGGTACCGCAGTTATTTACTGTCTGATCTTGACAAAAGGATAACGGAGCAGGTGGCTAAATTTCTCTTTTCAGTGGCAAAAAGCCATAAGTGCTTCATGAAAAATCTGTAAGTGTTGAGAGTATAACAAAGAGTATCTAGGGGACGGTTTACTAATCTGTAATCAGTTTTTGTTTTAGATTATAAAGATAGTCAAATAACCAATAGAGATTGTACATACTTGTTATTAACCATAAGCCAAATGCAATGTCATAAATTACTCAAATGCTGTATTCCATCATTGTACTGTAACTTGATCCTAGCCAATGGTTTGTTGACTGAAATAAAGGCTACTGACTGACTGACTGAGAAATATTCCCAAAATGGGTTGCTGTGAGTTTTCAGGGTTATCTGGCCATGTTCCAGAAGCATTCTCTCCTGAGGTTTCGCCCACATCTATGGAAGGTGTGCTCAGAAGTTGTACACTGGGCTCTACAGGCCAATGGAGACTCCACCACAGACTTCAGAAGAGATGCAAGACCAAGAACAAGCCATGAGAGTCAAGACAAAGATCCACCCAAAGGAAAAGGGTTCTTACCAGACATCAAGGGAACCACTGACTACAGACGGAAGCTGATGAAGAAACACAACCTACAAACTATCTACAGACCCACCAAGAAAATCCAACAAATGCTATGCTCAGCAAAGGACAAGAAGGATCCTCTCACCTGGGCAGAAATCTACCATATCTAATGCAGCTGTGGACAAGTCTACAGAAAGACCACCAAATGCAGCAATGCCCAAAAACAAATCAAGGAACATGAAAGGCACTGCAGACTAACTTGAGAAGTCAGCCAGAGCAGAGCAGTTGAGGAACCAACCTGGACACAGCAGATTATTTGAAAACACAAAAATGCTGGACCACTCACACAACCACCATGTCAGATGACAGAGAGAAGCCATTGAAATCCACAAGAAGCAGGTGGACAATTTCAACAGAAAGGAGGAAACCATGAAAATGAATAAAATTTGGCTATCAGTATTTTATAACTCTAAAATCAGGACAGTAAATAAAAAACAACACTCAAGAAAATGGGAATTCCAGACAGGAAACAATCAGGGCCAGTTAACACCTCCCAACAAAGGATCCCCCCAGGCAGGAAGCAGCCAGGCTTTGAAGCTGCAAGGCCATTCAATGCTAACCAAGATGACCAATTGCAATAGTCACACTTGCCTCAAACAGATAAAAGTTCTTTCTCCCACCCTGGACATCTTTCCACAAACCTCACTTACTGTATATACTCGAGTATAAGCCTAGTTTTTCAGCCCTTTTTTTAGGACTAAAAAAGCCCCCCTCGGCTTATACTCGGGTGAGGGTCCTGGTTGGCTTATATTTGGGTCAGCTTATACTCGAGAATATATGGTACATTTGTTATTTTTCTGTATTATTATTGGCATTATTACATTTATTATTTTTCTCTATTATTGTTGCTACTATTACATTTATTTTAATCTAATTTTTATTATTATTAATACATTTATTATTTCACTCTGATATTATTATTATTATCATTACATGTATTTTTTCACTCTATTATTATTAAAAGGATACATAAGCACATTTACATTGAAGAAGATGAGAATCATGATTTAATCATAAATTGAAAGTCTTATCTTAAATTAGAGCTTGATGTCAATATTCAGAAACATTTAACCTACTGATGCCTCAATTAATGTAATTTTTGGTATCTATTTTTCTTTCTGAAATTTACCACCTTCGACTTATACTTGAGTCAATGATTTCCCAGTTTTTTTGTAGCAAAATTAGGTGCCTCGGCTTATATTCGGGTCGGCTTATATTCGAGTATATATGGTACTTACTCTCCAACAGACCTCACTACCTCTGAGAATCCCTGCCATAGATGTGGGCGAAACATCAGGAGAGAATGCTTCTGGAACATGGCCAGACAGTCCAGAAAACTCACAGCAATCCAGTGATTCCGGCCATGAAAGCCTTCGACAACACATTCCCAAAATTATTGAATAACGTATTTTCACATATCGAGAAACTCTGGAAGAATCATGGACTGATGAATATTCACAATTTGGAACTCATTTGGTGCAAAATTCTTTTGTGGGAGAAAGATGGGATATATTTAGATTAATGAATGTTGAATTTTCTTATGTCATTTCCCATTAGTTGCGATCTCTCTCTCTCTCCCTCATTCACTCACTTTCTATCTCAAAAAGAATGCACTGAATTAAATAATAAAAACAGCAGCAACAACAATAAATTGCTTCCTACTGCATATAAAAATAATGATTTCCATCTCACACGGTTCCATGATGAAAAACATTGTTTTGCTCACCAACTGAGTTGAGACTCATCTGCAATTCAGACCAAAAGGAATGTGAATTTTATCTAATGGGTTTTATCTGCAGCATTAGTCTCTTTTCATTATTTTGCTCCTGTTCCAGCACTGTATTTTATGGCTGGCTTTGATTGCATTGAGCTGCCGTGAGAGGTGTGCAAACACCAGGAAGGTGAAATATAAGTTAATTGATTAATAAAATAGAATTTAGAAACAAAGCAAGATGACTTCAGTTGCACCTTGGTCCTGATTCTGAAGTATTTGAATTATCCTCACATTTTAATATTGCTTGTTTTGGTTTTTCATGTCAAATCAATAATAATAATAATAATAATAATAATAATAATAATAACTTCCAATGAATCATTTGGGCCACATAGTTGTGCCTCTGTTTGTAGTCTGTCTGTGCAATTTTCTTACAGCAGCTGAGGATATGATCCATGGTTTCGTCGGTTTCCTTGCACAGTCTGCATTTTGGATCATCAGCTAATTTTTTGATCTTGGCCTTAATTGCATTTGTTCTGATGGCTTGCTCCTGGGCTGCAAAGATCAGGCTTCCAGACTGACAAAGTTCTGGAACACAACACACCAGACATCACAGTTGTGGAAAAGAAAAAGGTTTGGATCATTGATGTCGCCATCCCAGGTGGCAGTCACATTGACGAAAAACAACAGGAAAAACTCAGCCGCTCTCAGGACCTCAAGATTGAACTTCAAAGACTCTGGCAGAAACCAGTGCAAGTGGTCCCGGTGGTGATCGGCACATTGGGTGCCATGCCAAAAGACCTCAGCCGGCATTTGGAAACAATAGACATTGACAAAATTACGATCTGCCAGCTGCAAAAGGCCACCCTGCTTGGATCTGCACTTATCATCCGAAAATACATCACACAGTCCTAGACACTTGAGAAGTGTTCGACTTGTGATTTTGTGATATGAAATCCAGCATATCGATCTTGTTTGCTGTGTCATAATAAAATAATAATAATAATAATAATAATAATAATAATAATAATAATAATAATATAAAACTTTATTTGTATTCCGCCCTATCTCCGTATTTCCCTAAGGGCACTCATATGAAGAGGAATTAGTATTTTTAAAAACATCCCTGTCACCAAAGCATTCTAGAAATCTCAGAGGTGTGAATCTCCTTACTTCCATTTCCTCATTGCTAATTATTGGTGCCTTTGGAGTATTTTGAGATTTTACAAAGAGTAACAGCATAACAAAGACATCAAGACCTTCTCTTGGGAGCCTTCATGATTTAATTGTCATTTTCTGGAACAGAAGTACAGCCGAACTCATTATCAGTTACATTCTAGCTATTGTATTTCACTGTCAACTAAAATGAAGACTGGAAAGGAAGGAGCAGTTCTATTTAATACTTGTTTAGCTATGGTTTTTAACTATTTGTATGTATATTTTTAATTATGATGTGAGTCGCCTTGGGTCCATCCTGGAGAAAGGGAGCATATAAATCTCAATAATAATAATAATAATAATAATAATAATAATAATAATAATAATAATAATAATAACCATTCATCATTCACTGCATCCTTGCAGTGATGTTGACTGGCTATATCTGCCTAGAAGATCAGGTGGCAGAGGACTCTTACAAGTAAAAAAAAGCAGTCAAAGAAGAGGAACATGCCCTGGCAGAATATGTAAAGCAAAGTGAAGAACCTGCTTTGATTGAAGTCAAAAATCAGAAACTCCTCAAAGCACAGCAGACAAAAAACCAGTACAAGAAAACCGCACTACAAACTAGAGCTGACAGCTGGCACAACAAAACATTGCATGGAAAGTTCCTTGACAAAATTGAAGGAAAAGCTGACAAAATTGAAGGAGAAGACCTGGCTATGGCTCACGAATGGGACCCTGAAGAAGGAGACAGAAGGTCTGATCCTTGCAGCCCAGGAGCAAGACATCAGAACAAATGCAATTAAGGCCAAGATCGAAAAATCAGCTGATAACCCAAAATGCAGACTGTGCAAGGAAGCCAATGAAACCACTGATCATATCCTCAGCGGCTATAAGAAAATTGCACAGACAGACTACAAACAATTTCAGGAGGCTCCCAAAAAATGGACTGGACATGAAACGGGCCACAGTTTACCCCGAAAGCACAACCCTAATGCATACCTTAGAGCCAGTTTCCACCCCACTCATCTTAGCAGACATAGTAATTTAATACAAAATGCAACAGGAAAAAAAATCATTTATTTTAACAAGTCACTCTAAATGAATTGGATGATCTAAGGTCACCCGCATAACTGTGTACCATTGTTCCGTCTGCTCCATATCATTATCGTCGGCAAATAGACCTCCAAATTGCATTTGCTTGGTGAAGAGATTGCAGAAACTGGGTGGCAAGGAGAGAGAAAGCGCTACTTTGTAGCAAATTAATATTCCCGCTTACATCTGTGTCTATTTAATTAGGCTGGAGACAGAGATGCGTTAATGAGAAATGCTTGGAAAGGAAGAGAGGTCTGGTTGAGAGAATGAGGAGGATGAGAGGATGACAAAGACAGGGTCTCAAAGGCTGGGAGTCCTGTTTATGGGGGCAATGCTGGGTAATTAGTTTGGGATAACTGGCCATGACAGGAAGGAGAAAAACTCAATCTGATTGGTTCACAAGTGAAGATAAATCATTCCCTAACTTTCTATTTTTCTGGTTATTCCTGTGAGGAGTACATCAGGAGAAGATGGAGAGAGAAAGAAGGTGCTTTGCTTGGGCTTTGTCCACTTCAGCGTTTCAGTGTTTGGATTTTTTTGTTGATTGTCTCTCAATCTTTTTTTTTTTAATATTTGATCAAGCCAAGGATCTTGCATTTTGAAAGACAGAATGTGTTAGCCTTGTTTCATCGATCCTGTTCTGTAGATTTAGGATTAGACGTTGAAGGAAAATGTCAGAGATTATAGTTTAGGAGAACTTTTTTTTTACAAGGGCTAGTGCTTTTTTAGTGGTGGAAAAATGTTTCTAAGGTATGTCTTGTGACCTGCGATTAATAATTGATTAGTTATCTAGACACCGTGGATCATGTAAAAGGATGAATCAAAGAAATAAATAAGTTTTACAAAGAGAGATTTGATAAGGTTGGTTCTTCTATCTCTGCCTACTAGGGTTTTGCGCAGAATCTGTCGTGCAGTCGATTTTGTCGTGCATTCGATTAGATAAGTCTGTTATACCTGGCTCTTACCCACTTTGAAATGTACACAGACAAAGGCAAAGGCTTCTCCTTTCATTTCCAGCTCTGGAGACAGTGCTCATCCTTGAGTCTGGGTGAGGTGCTCTTCTCCATTTTCAAGCTGAGGAGCCTGCACTGTGCGTAGATACCTCCTGGTTGTGTAGTTGGCATGATTCAAGAGTGTCTTTTTGCCTTTTTCCCACCAAAGCGATACCTATTAATCTACTCACATTTGGATGTTTTCAAATTTCTAGGTTGGCAGGAGCTGGGGCTAACAGTGGGAGCTCACCCTGTCCTGCAGACTTGAACTGCCAACCTTTAGGTCAGCAGTTCAACAGCACAGGGGTTTAACCCATTGCATCACCACGGTCCTAGATATCAAAATGGCTATATCACGAGAAGACATGATTAGCTCAAAAATATGATACTTGGCAAAGTGGAATGCAGACGTGTAATGAAGTGTGAATTTTTTAGTTTACAGATGTCATGTTTAATTGTGTTTTAAAAGAGTCAATATTTCAGTTTTTACATCTCTGCACTCAAGAGTTGGCTGCTATGGAGAAGTGGGCGGAGCCAACTGCCGTTTTGGTGGAGAAGTGCAGGTTTAAAAAAGAAGCAGTTAGTCTGTGCCCTGATGAGGTACAGGGAGGACTGATCCTCAGTTGAAGGGATCAGGGAGGCTCAATTGCTTATTTTTGAGTCAGTTTAAAATAAGTTTGGTTACTTATTTTAAGGTAGTCTATCTCCTGATAAGGAACAGATAATATGTGATTGTAATTCACAGGGTGACTGCAGTTTAAAGCAGCAGAGAAAGAAGTGACATTTTAAGAAGTTTGAAACACCTCATTCTAGCTTTGCAACTGTTAATCAAAGTGCCTCTAAAGAGAAAGTTATTGTAACCATTAAGCTTTGTGCCTGAATAAACGTGTTTTTTATGTTCTTCAAACATCTCAGCTTCGGTCACATATATATTACCATCAAGAGTAAACAACAAGAAGAAAGAAAAACAAAATTTAAAAGGTCTCCTCTCAGAGTAGCTAGTGGCTACATCTTCCCATAGTTGTGGCAAGCATTGATAATCCCTTTTACATCTGGTGGCCGCATTATAAACATTATAAACATCCTTACATCTGGTGGCAGCGTTTTAATAAAAGTATCTTTATAATTTGGTGGCAGCGGTTATAAATATAATATATATAAATATAATATATATAAATATAATATATATAATTAATAATAAAAACACCTTTCTCCACAGAGAAAGAACACAACTTAGAGGGATACATTCGATTCAGGAAGCCATGCCCTGAGTCTAGGGTTGTGGAATATAAGGTGACTTGGATGTCTCTCATGTGTAGGGCCACCATAAATTGAAGTTGACCAGATGATAGTTAACAACAAGAGAAGACTCCATCAAGGCATCAAATTCTCAATTCCATGTGCAAGATTTCACAGTCCTTAAACCAGACTGTAATTGAATCTCAAATAAGTAACCTGAAAGAGGCTTTGTTCCTCCTGATTATTTCCCTCAGTGTGATTCCTCTTGTTATCTAGAATTGCTTTATGTATCTGTCTATCTACCTATCAATCCATCTGGAGACCTTCATTATTCAACACGTTTGGGTATATACAAGCCTGATTCTGAAATCCATTTTCTTCTTGTCTGCAGTGTACAAACAATCCCTTCTTTTCCCCGAAGGCAAATTCTCATGTTCAAAGTTTGCCAGCTGCCATTCTAAGCGGTCATGTCTTTAGAGGCCATTGTTAGATACAGGGATCTCTCTCCGTGGCTTCCGCAGAGTGAACCAGATGCTTTATGACAGGTTTCACTAACCTTTTAGCACGAGAACAGAATAGATTGCTGCTGTCTTTTTACATAAAGTATAAATGTTTTACAAGAGCTCCTTTTAGGACTTTGTGCCAAAGCGGGATTTTATACTTTGTCATCTGTTTCCAAGAACAGAGGGACCTTATTTTTTTTTTAAAAGTCATTTGGAATGCTTCATATAACACAGATTCTTCTTTTCTGCCCTTACAGGAGTTTGATACACAATTTTATTAACATCCTAATTTCACGCAGAAAGTATCGACTGACTCAAAACCGAAAACAAAGGTTGAATGGCACGGTGAAACGTACATAAATCCAATTGATTCGATATATTTCCTCTTCTGGAAACTCACAAAAGGATTTAGGCCAAAATCTATTATTAAATACAAAACAAACATGGTAAGAAAATGAAGATGGGTTTTGGAAAACATAATATAATAGAAACTGGGAAGAAAATTACACTTCTAGTTCCTACCATCGTATGTTTGTGCTGCCAATAAATGCATAATGGCAGAAGACAAACGAGAGAAACTTAAAGTCTGATCAGGAAATAGTCTTCATGTTGTCTTCATATTTAGTCTGAAAAATTGGAAGAATAATTTAAAACTGGGAAGAGAGCATATTTTTTCTTCTGTTGTTTTAAAGACTCATAGCTTTGCAGAGGAAAACTCATTCAGGTGTGTGTGCAAGCAAAAATATGTTTTCAGTGCAGAAAATGTGTTTTCTGCACAGAAATGGGAAAGGGGGTGGGTTGTTGTTGCTTAAACAAACTTTTCACAATATAATGCCTCTGCAACAATTTGATACATCTCGATACATGGAACATAATGTGACCGGATAGTAATTTCCTTCGGTGGAGAAAAGGCTACTACTGTATTTATTTGCTTTCACATGGAAGGATGAAATATTAAAGGATTTACACCCCTACTTAACCAATCTAGGCTAGATAATTTCTTCCTTTATGCATAACTTTAAGAGGTCAACTTTTATTATTGGATAGGAACAAGTTACCTTTTTTGCCAATAATATTTAATTTGTTTCCTAGTGCGAGTCTAGCGACTACAGTATAATCCTCTAAATGTACATTTAAGTGTAAGACCCATTATAGCCACATAAATGCATCTAAAAGTGCTACTAGAACATAGTTAGTGCTCCATTTCCAATCTTAATGTAATGCATCCGTTTCTAGTTTCCGAATTTCCTTTTACCGTCAGGCCACCAAGGTAGCATTGTATTCAGTTGTTCAGGAGTTTTATAGAACTGGATTAATCTGTAATATCCTTTGCAATTCCAGCAGAAACCTAGAGCCTGAAATGAGATTAATTTTAGGTCAAATGTTTCCTCAATTTACTTTATCCATGTCCTGATTTCTCTAGCAGCAGATTCCTGCGTACAAGATTTCAGATAAGTCACTATGTTTTCATAACCTCCAACATCTCAGAAGTCACTAGGTTTTCATAACCTCCAGCTTCTCAGAAGTCACTATTGGTTTCATAACCTCCAACATCTCAGAAGTCACTATGGTTTCATAACCTCCAACATCTCCGAAGTCACTATCTTTTCATAACCTCCAACATCTCAGAAATCACTATGGTTTCATAACCTCTAACATCTCAGAAGTCACTATGGTTTCATAACCTCTAACATCTCAGAAGTCACAATGGCTTCATAACCTCCAACATCTCAGAAGTCACTATGGTTTCATAACCTCCAACATCCCGGAAGTCACTATGGTTTCATAACCTCCAACATCCCAGATGTCACTATGTTTTCATAACCACCAGCTTCTCAGAAGTCACTATGGTTTCATAACCTCCAACATCTGAGAAGTCACTATGGTTTCATAACCTCCAGCATCTCAGAAGTCACTATGGTTTCATAACCTCCAGCATCTCAGAAGTCACTATGGTTTCATAACCTCCAACATCTCAGAAGTCACTATGGTTTCATAACCTCCAGCATCTCAGAAGTCACTATGGTTTCATAACCTCCAGCATCTCAAAAGTCACTATGTTTTCATAACCTCCAACATCTCAGAAGTCACTATGGTTTCATAACCTCCAACATCTCAGAAGTCACTATGGTTTCATAACTTTCAACATGGTTTCAAATCCGGATGTGGATCAAGAATAGGTCTCTACAGCCACCTACAGACCCATCACCAAGACCCTACACTTGGAGGGCAATCCTACTCCTGGGCTGTGAGTGATATCCTAATCCTATGATATGATGCCTTGGTTTTGGTTGGCAGAGAGTTGGACTACATTGACCTTGCGGACCTCTTCTTTCAATTATTCTATAATATCTATTTGATCAAATAATGGATTTCCTCCACTGTATGCTCAAGCACCCTTTCCTAATTGATTTTTAATTTTCTATGCTTTACAAAAGAATGAAACTTGTTCTGTGTTTATTTTCTGTTTCTTGAATGGATCAAATTGTTTTCTCATTAAGATCTTCAATTATCTGTGACAGAATTATCAACTAAATGTAAATAAAAAAATTGTTCGTCATACTTCTTTATTATGCTTGTTTCTTTGCCACAACATAGATCTGAAAGAGAGAGTAAAAAAAGTTAATTGCTGAAAAAAATACTGTTGGTGGGCTGTAATTAATTTAACTAGAGCAGATTAATTAAGACAAGGGTTGTTACATTCTTTCAAAAAGATTTCTATACAACTTTTACCATAATGTACAGTACCATATTTCTTAATAATACAAGTACAAAGTACAAAAAATAATAATGCTGATGTGAATACAAAGAAAAGAAAATTAAGTTTCATTAGTTTGGTTCCCAATAGTGAATAATTGTGAAAGATTATAATAAATCCACAACTTTGAACATTGATTGGACTGTTAATACGAATTAAGATATTGGAAAAGTATTTACATCACACATAAGAGCACCCAGTGGTTAAACCGCTGAGCTGCTGAACTTGTTGACCAAAAGGTTGGCAGTTCTAATCCGGGGAGCAGAGTGAGCTCCCACTGTTAGCTCCAGCTTCTGCCAATCAAGCAGTTCAAAAACATGTAAATGTGAGTAGATCAATAGGTACCGCTCCGGCGGGAAGATCTTTTTCACACGTACTGCTGTCGAGCCAGGCATCGTCCCCCATTCTGTATCTTTGCATTTCATTTTTTCTGTCTAAGTGGAGTATCTTGCATTTGTCCCTGTTGAACTTCATTTTGTTAGTTTTGGCCCATCTCTCTAGTCTGTCAAGATCGTTTTGAATTCTGCTCCTGTCTTCTGGAGTGTTAGCTATCCCTCCCAGTTTTGTGTCGTCTGCAAACTTGATGATCGTGCCTTCGAGCCCTTCGTCTAAGTCGTTAATAAAGATCTTGAACAGAACTGGGCCCAGGACGGAACCACTTGCCACTTCTTTCCAGGATGAAAAGGTACACATACTCATTAAACACAACTTTGTACCTTGTAATATCCCAAACTCTGTATACATTACAGCAACACTTCCTATTACCAGCAATAACAAGAGCAGGCAAAAAATACAGAACCGCTTCAGGCTGGTCATGGTATTCCCAAAGCTGCATTGGACTAATATTACATTGGCTATGTGCCCAAAGGGCAGCTGGAAATAAATGATGTAAACACCCCGAAAGGAATACTTGTTCCCAAATCAACCTGTCCATATAATTGGGATGCAGTGGCTCTCATGTCCTGCGGGTGGGCTTCCCATAGTCAGCTAGTTGGCTCTGGTCTGAACGGGAACAGATGGGCCTTGGATCTGTTGCTAGTGAAGTTTTGTTTTTCCATATTCTTATTTTGTTGTCGGTAGCCTTCTCTCCATTTATTTATTTTATTTATTTACAGTATTTATATTCCGCCCTTCTTTCTCACCCCGAAGGGGACTCAGGGCAGATTACAATGAACACATATATGGCAAACATTCAATGCCAACAGACAAACAACATACATTAGACTCAGAGGCATTTTAAACATTTTTCCAGCTTCACAATTCCGGCCACAGGGGGAGCTGTTGCTTCACCATCCAGAAGTGGCTGTACTTCCTCATTCCTTTCCTCGTGTTTTGCTGGCAGTTTTATGATGTTGTAAATTAGTTAAATTAGCCGCCCACATAAAGTGTCCCTAAATTTCCCCAGTTGACAGATGCAACTGTCTTTCGGGGTTGCATAGGTCAACAGCAAGCTGGGGCTACTAATGGTCGGAGGCTTAACCCGACCCGGGCTTCGAACTCATGACCTCTCGGTCAGTAGTGATTTATAGCAGCTGGTTACTAGCCAGCTGCGCCACAGCCCGGCCCCGCCATAGCACTACTGTTCCCTGGTGATGGGATTAGTTGTTTCTGTGAAGCAAGAGGCTATGCTGGTGGTCTCCCATATCAGACAAGGCTGGTTAAATATGCAACAATGGCATCAGACCTGCGGGATCTAATCGGTGTCAAGCCAGTTGTTAATCTTAACACAAATGGGATAATGCTTCAGATCTTAAGTTTAGTATGAAACAGTCTTCACTATCTTTTGAGGAGAGCTAAATAATAATAATAATAATAATAATAATAATAATAATAATAATAATAATAATTTTATTTTATACCCCACCCCATCTCACCAAAGGGACTCGGGGCCAAGCCCAGACATCAGCAATATAAAAACAAAGCAATAAAACAAGTCAGACAACAATAAAAACAAGTCATAAAAGATCACATACAAAAAATGTAATGATAAAATCTTGGTTTGGCTCCAAAAGAAACTGGGCCGAAAGTGCAAGTTATGTTCCCACAACATTGACATTAACATCATTGGTTAGGACCAGTTGCATATTGTACGTGGGCTGAATGAAAAGTAATGCCTCCACCTTCATGGGAATATTTTAATTGGATAGGATGGGAATATTTTAATAAATCAGATATAGAAATAATCCTTAGAATGCGCTCTTTAACTACCACTGTCAGCTCACCACAGCCGCTCCTGAATGAACACACGAGACTCTCTGTGGTATCACCAGGAACTTTTACTGTAGGAAACATGAACATCAGAAAAGCCAAGAATGGGAGGCTCCGGCCAACCCTCCTTTATATACCCTCCCCCTCATTTGAACAGTCTCTTCCCGCTCAGTAAAACCCCGCGCAAATTCCCCGCCAAGTCCATCAGCCGTTTCTCCTCCGAGTCCTGGGACGCAGGTGTCTTATCAATGTCAGTGACCCTGAAACTCAGAGCCACATCCAGGCTCTAGTAGCAGGGTTCTGACATGGCGTCCTCCTCCCCTTCGTCCTGGAAGGAAAAGATTAACACAACTATTGTTCTCCGCTGTCCAGAGTTCCTTTATACTTTTTTAACAGGCTGCAATGGAATACCGGGTGTACCTTTCCTAGGTCCTTTGGTAGCCTCAGCTCATAGGTCACTTCGTTTATTCTTTTTGCTACCCTGAATGGCCCTATATAGCGTGGAGCCAATTTCTTGGATGGGAACCCCAATTTCAGGTTTTTTGTGCTCAGCCAAACCAGATCTCCTTCGCCCAATTTGTCCCCCTCTCGGCGCCTACGATCCGCAAAGAGCTTGTACTTCTTTTGTGTTTCCCGCAATGCCTCTACCACGGTTTGCCACCCTTGCTTGATTTTGGCCGGCCATTCCTCGTCGGTCTGGCCCTCCCCTTCCTTCCACTCGGGTAGCCTGGGGAAAGGTGCCACCTCCTGTCCGTATACTATTTCGAATGGGGCACGACCTGTGGCCGAATGTACGGCCCCGTTAAAAGCCATCTCAGCAAACGGAAGAAGGTCCGCCCAATCATCCTGTCTATAATTGGTGTACATCCTTAAGAATTGGCACAGTGTCTGTTGGGTACGTTCGACCCCCCCGTTGGTCGCGGGATGAAAGGCCGAGCTCAGGTTCCTTTCTGCTCCTAACAGCTGTAAGAATTTTCCCCAAAATTTTGCAGTAAATTGGACTCCCCGGTCACTAATTATCTTGTCGGGACACCCATGTAGGCGATATACATGCTTCACATACAAATCAGCAAGTTTTTCAGCTGAAGGGAGTTTTGGCAGAGCCACAAAGTGTGCCTGTTTTGAGAATAGGTCCAATATTGTCCAAATGTATCTGTGGCCTCTGCTGGGGGGTAGTTCGCCTACAAAATCCATGGCTACGCATTCCCATGGCCTCATGGGCTCCACCACCTTCTGCAATAGCCCCTGGGGCTTCCCCGGTGGCGTTTTTCCCTCTGCACATAATTCACACTGCGTGACGTATCCCCTGGCGTCTTTCCTCATTCCGGGCCACCAGCATTGTTTGGCCAACAGTTTAATAGTCCTGGTGGGGCCTAGATGACCCGCACCCTTGTTATCATGGTACTTCCTTAACATTTCTCGTCTTAAACATTCAGGAATATACAATTTCTTATTTACAAACACCAAATCCCCACACAATTCTCCCTTTTCTTTGTTTGTTTGTAACCATTTGTCCATTCCATACGCTCGCTTCAACTCTTCCTCCCATATTTCTCCTCCCCCCGTGGAAATGGCAGTACGTTTGTTTTCTTTGGCCGCTTGTGCTCGAGTTAGTACTGCCAGGCCCCATTGCTTATCAAGAAAAATACTCCCTTCAGATTCCTGAATTCCTCCCCCGTGCTGAGGCATCCGAGAGAGAGCGTCAGCGAGTATATTATGTTTCCCCTGGAAGAATCTGAGTCTGAAATCAAAACGGCTGAAATATTGGGCCCATCTAATTTGCTTCGCTGATAGTTTACGAGGGGATCTTAGATACTGTAAATTTCTATGGTCAGTCCACACCTCAAACGGTGTTCCACTTCCTTCCAGAAAGTGTCTCCAGCACTCTAGTGCTTTTAGAATCGCTAAGGCTTCTCTCTCCCAAATCGGCCAGTTTTTTTCTGTATCGCTAAACTTTTTTGACAGATAGCCACATGGCTTCAGGTTCCCCCCCTCGTCTTTCTGTAGCAGAACTGCCCCATATGCCCGGTCTGACGCATCGCAATGTAATACAAAGGCTTTAGACATATCAGGGTGCTGTAGGACTGGCTCCTCAGTAAAACGCTTTTTAAGGGCTTCGAAAGCTTCCTGGCATTCTATTGTCCAGGCCAGTTTGGCCCCTGGGGCCTTCACTTTGGCTGTTTCTCCCCTACCTTTAGTCTTTAACAAATCCGTTAATGGCAAAGTGAGGCGCGCAAAGTCCTTGATAAATGTTCTATAGAAGTTTGCGAACCCTAGGAAGGATTGCAGCTGCTTCCGTGTTTTGGGGGCTTCCCACCCCCTCACGTCTTCTACCTTCGCAGGGTCCATCGCCACTCCCTGGGAGGAAATCCTATACCCCAGAAAGTCTATCTGGTCTTTATTGAACTCGCACTTGGCAAGCTTCGCATACAGTTTTGCTTCTCTCAACTTTTGCAGGACTTCCCTGACTAGTTCTATGTGTTGCTCCTTAGTCCGAGATACTAACAATATGTCATCTAAAAAAACAAAGACTCCCTTGTACAACAATGGATGCAACACTTCGTTGATTAATTGCATGAACGCGGCGCCTCCGCCGCACAAACCGAAAGGGAGCACACGATAATTGAATAATCCGAATGCACAGGAGAAGGCCGTCTTCCACCTGTCCTCTGGTTTAATCTGCAATTTATGGTACGCTTCAATTAAGTCCAATTTAGTGAATATCTGTCCCTCCGATAACTGGGCGATCAAGTCCTTCACTAAAGGTAGGGGGTATTTATTTCCAGAACTGATTGCATTCAGGCCCCTGTAGTCAATGCAGAGCCTCAGCGTTTGGTCCTTTTTGCGCCTGAACAACACAGGCGCCCCTAGAGGGGAATTTGAAGGCTCTATGAAACCCCTCGCTAGGTTTTTATCAATGTATTTTCTCAGTTCCTCCTTTTCCCTAGCCGACATTGGGTATATTTTTGCCTTAGGAAGCTCTGCTCCTGGGACTAGCTCTATCTTCACTTCAACTCTCCGCTTCGGTGGGAAACTGTCTGCTTCCTTCTCATCAAATACGTCCACAAAATCCCGATACTCTGGGGGTAATTTATCTGCCAGTTCTGCTATCCTGATAGAGTCTTCCTCCCCCCTTTTCCCCGGCTCCCTTTCCACTTCCTGGCTCCCTCCTTCCAACTTCATCCTGAAGATCATGCTCTTATCCTCCCAGTTGATTTGCGGGTTGGCCTGCCCCAGCCATGGCATGCCTAGTATAACATTATAGCTGGCTATTTGTGATATCACAAATGACACCTTTCCTTCCCAACTCCCTATCTTACACTTTACATCTTCGGCACTGTACTTAGCTAATGATCCCGATGCTGTGGATCCGTCCAACTGCGAAAAAGCTATTGGGGATTTTAGGTTCGTTCTTTCGCATCCCAATCCCTCGGCTAATTCAGGGGAGATGATGTTCCTGGAACATCCACAATCCACAAATGCTTTGCAGGTTGCTTGTTTGCTGCCACTTTCCAGCTGAATGGGGACCACTATCATGGCTTTGTCCTGACTTACCAACCCCCCCGAGTGGTGCCTCATCGGTGGTTCTTCCTCGGCGCGTTTCCCTGCCACGGCTCTTGGTTTGGGCGGGCCTCCGCCTTCCCCTTTTCTCTGCCAGCACTCGGCAGCCCTGTGGCCCAAACGGCCGCACACGAAGCAGCCCCTCCTGCTGGTGCTCACGTTCCCTGTCGGCTCCGTTCTCCTCCCGGCTGGGGTTGATCCCTCCTTCCGGCTCCCCTCTTTCATCTGCGGCCGCTGCTGTAGCCCTCCTCGGTGCCTCCTCGCCTGGGCCAGCGATGTCTCGATGCGCCCCGCCAGCTGAATCCATCCGCGCAGTGTGTCAGGCTCATCACGATGCACCGCCCAGGAGAGGATCTCCCGCCTGAGCCCCTCTTTGAAGAGTTCTATCTTTGTCACTGCAGACCATTCCGGCACCTTTTCAGCGAGGCATTGGAACTCCTCCGCATACTCAGATACCGACCTCTGCCCCTGGGAGACGGTCTTCAACTCCTCCCTCGCCCGGATCTGCTCCAGTGGATCTCGGAAACGGGTCTCCAGGGCCCCCATAAAGCGTCGGAGTGACCCCAGACATGGGTCGCGCCGCGCGTGTAGTTGAACGTACCAGCTGGCCGCTCCCCTCTTCAACACTGCACCAATGGCCCGTACCCGGCTGGATTCCGTTCTAAAAGTGTGGGCATTGTCCTCCATATAGCCCCTCACCGTGGTCAGGAAAAAATCCAGTTCAGAGGACTCTCCCCCAAACTCGATCCTTAGTTCCTCTCGTCTCGGTAGGGGTCCCTGTGGTGGCAATCCCCAATTCTCCGCCCGTCGCAAGCCCCCTTGCGGGCCAGTGGGCCCCGCTGCTGCTTCCCTTTGTCCTGTGCCACGCCCGGCATTCGCCAGGGGCACCAGGGTCTCAGTTGGGAGCGTAGCCGGGATTCTCGGAGGCTTTTCCCCTTCGTCGTCACTCTCCTCCACCCGCGTCAGGCTCGTTTGGATCTTGGGCCGGGCACCGGGCTCCTTTCGCATTTCCCTTCCCTTCGGTGCTGGGAGGTCTGCAAAGCCCTGGCTGCTTCCCATGCTCACGTCCCACATTGAGCTAGCCCGGAGTTCCCTTCCTCGCTCCGGCTCCGCCAAAACCGCCAGGCGCTCCATCGCCCTCGACATCACTGCCAGGGTGGTCTCCATCGCCGACATCCTCTCCTCCAGAAACACCATCTTTTGCGGGCCTGGGGAAGGTGAACCTTCCTCTCCTCCGGTGCTATCTCCCCGCACCACTCCGCGCCTCTGGGTTACCCCATTTGGCTGGGCATAAGCGGTGGATGACGCCAGGGCCGCCAGCTGGTGGAACTCAGCGTCCGTCTCGGGAGTGGCCCTTTCCGACCTTCCTCCTCCGGCGCCCAAGAGCTCTTCATCCTCCACTTGCATGTTACACCTCACCGCTACAGCGGGATGGTGTCCGTATTCTTGGCTTAGTGTCAGCTCACCACAGCCGCTCCTGAATGAACACACGAGACTCTCTGTGGTATCACCAGGAACTTTTACTGTAGGAAACATGAACATCAGAAAAGCCAAGAATGGGAGGCTCCGGCCAACCCTCCTTTATATACCCTCCCCCTCATTTGAACAGTCTCTTCCCGCTCAGTAAAACCCCGCGCAAATTCCCCGCCAAGTCCATCAGCCGTTTCTCCTCCGAGTCCTGGGACGCAGGTGTCTTATCAATGTCAGTGACCCTGAAACTCAGAGCCACATCCAGGCTCTAGTAGCAGGGTTCTGACATACCACTATTCACTTTTCCACATCATCTCCAGACAATTGGATACATTTCTGATGAACAAATTTTCCGAAGCCGTCACGGAAGAAGTAGACACTCTGTTTCCGCAACCGGTGTCTCACAGTTCTCTCAACGTCTTCATCAGAATCATAATGATGTCCTCGCAGATTTTTTTTCATTATCGGGAACAGATGGATTCTTTGATGAATCTCCTTTGGGGTGACACCTTCTGCTGCCTAAAATGCAATGACGTTGCTTAGGTTGCATTGACCGACTGCACAGGGTTCCATACTTCGCACTTTAACCTTACCAAGCAGCCACAGGTTATTCATGTGTAATGTAGATATAACTGGCTGTAGTAAAAAGGATGAAATATTCACAATATCCAAGCAATACTGAAAAAATGTAATTCCATGCTGCAGCTGAAATGTAGGTCAGAAGTAGAGGGTTTTTTTTAAAAAAATAAATAAATAATAATAACAGGAATGAGGCCCAGATCGTGATTAACTCAACTATCAAATGAAGTTACCAAGAGGATCCCTGAGGAAAGGCAGTGCTCACACTTTCTTCGTGGGAGAATAAGCCATAGCAATTTGATCCCGTAACATTGACAATTGAAGATCTCTGGGCACAGACGAAGCTAAGTACAACGGCTTCCTTGTGACACAGCGTGTTGTTAATGTAATGTGACATCCCAGATTGCTCTGGAGTGTGTTATATAGACTCTCGGGTGGCGTTTGTGCCTGGATCAATAACTTGGGCATATGTCAGGAAAGCACGCCTTGCATGTCTTGGAACCAGCCAGCGGTGCCGTGGTTGTCATCTTATTTTAGAAAGTGAAGGGGATTTTTATTATTATTATTATTGAGTGACCTATGGGATTCATCAGGGCCTGTTTATCTTATTTGTGTGCATGTAAGCCCTTTTAAATCTCCGTAAGAGCGAGCCATGTTATTCAGGGGAGTGGGAAGACATTTGCAATGGTAAAAAAAACTTTCAAGGAGGAAATGCAGACCAACGATTCCCGAAATGATAATTCTAATTATATCCTTCTCTTGCTTATAAGATAAGAAGAGCCCCGGTGGAATACTGAAAGCGATATTTGATCCAACATCCTGTTTCCAGGGATGGAAATTAGAGATGCCCAGATCCTAGTTGGAACTCATTTCCAACCAGATGCCTTGGATATCCACAAGCAAATATATTTGGATTCTTATCAAAGTTTGATAATTTATAGGTAGCCTTGTCCTATTGGCTAAATTATCAGTCATCCCAGGAATATAAAATTGGAAGGATTCGACACATTTAGCACATTTGCCTGACATTATACAGTAGAATCTCACTTATCCAAAACTCACTTATCCAACACCATAAAAAAAGTCCAGCAGCCTGCGTGCCGGATGAGGAAGTACTCCATCAAAAGGACTCGTCGTCACAGTGGATGATGAAGCAGCAGCTCCTCCTGTGGCCGGAATTGAGCATAGCCTCACAAAGCCAGAATCTGGGAAGTTAAATAGCCTCTGTGTCTGTCTGTCTGTGTGTTGTTTGTTTAATGGCATTGAATGTTTGCCATGTATATGTACACTATGATCCGCCCTGAGTCCCATCTGGGGTGAGAAAGAAGGGTGGAATATAAATACTTCAAATAAATAAATAAATAAATAAATAAATAATGTATGTTGTTTGTATTTATTGTTGGAAACCGCCCTGAGTCCCCTCTGGGGTAAGAAAGAAAGGTGGAATATAAATACTGCGGATAAATAAATAAATAAATAATGTAAGTTGTTTGTATTTATTGTTGGAAACCGCCCTGAGGCCCCTCCGGGGTAAAAAAGAAGGGCGGAATATAAATACTGCAAATAAATAAAGAAATAATATATGTTGTTTGTATTTATTGTTGGAAACCGCCCTGAGTCCCCTCCGGGGTAAGAAAGAAGGGCGGAATATAAATACTGCAAATAAATAAAGAAATAATATATGTTGTTTGTATTTATTGTTGGAAACCGCCCTGAGTCCCCTCCGGGGTAAGAAAGAAGGGCGGAATATAAATACTGCAAATAAATAAATAAATAAGATATGTTGTTTGTATTTATTGTTGGAAACCGCCCTGAGTCCCCTCCGGGGTAAAAAAGAAGGGCGGAATATAAATACTGCAAATAAATAAATAAATAAGATATATTGTTTGTATTTATTGTTGGAAACTGCCCTGACTCCCCTCTGGGGTAAGAAAGAAGGGTGGAATATAAATACTGCAAATAAATAAATAAATAAGATATATTGTTTGTATTTATTGTTGGAAACTGCCCTGACTCCCCTCTGGGGTAAGAAAGAAGGGTGGAATATAAATACTGCAAATAAATAAATAAATAAGATATATTGTTTGTATTTATTGTTGGAAACTGCCCTGACTCCCCTCTGGGGTAAGAAAGAAGGGTGGAATATAAATACTGCAAATAAATAAATAAATAAGATATATTGTTTGTATTTATTGTTGGAAACTGCCCTGACTCCCCTCCGGGGTAAGAAAGAAGGGTGGAATATAAATACTGCAAATAAATAAATAAATAAGATATATTGTTTGTATTTATTGTTGGAAACTGCCCTGAATCCCCTCTGGGGTAAGAAAGAAGGGCGGAATATAAATACTGCAAATAAACAAACAAACAAATAAATAATATATGTTGTTTATATTTATTGTTGGAAATCGCCCTGAATCCCCTCTGGGGTAAGAAAGAAGGGCGGAATATAAATACTGCAAATAAATAAATAAATAAACAAATAATGTATGTTGTTTGTATTTATTGTTGGAAACCGCCCTGAGTCTCTTTCGGGGAGATAAAGCGGTATATCAATAAAGGCAGATGCAGAAGTGGAGGACTCAGAACACTTTTTCTTAAAATGCCTCTATTACAACAGGATTCGATCCTACTATTTAGAGCCTCTGCTTGAGAACCACACTCATTTAGAAGATAAGGAGAAACTGCACATCCTTCTTCGGGGTTCAGATAAAAACTCTATTTTAAAACTGACCCTTTTTACACAAAAAGCGCTGGCCATCCGCGAGAAGATGGAAGCGGACAGCTGTGATATTAATGCCAATAACAGAATCCAAATTTAAATTTTTACTATGGACAAGCCACTAGTTTGACTTACCCTCGCCCCCGCTTAAACCTTACCTTAAGGGAATAATTAATCTTAATTTTAATCTTTTTATTCTGTACTTGCACAACTACCAAGGAGTGGGTTGGTAGGCTAGTAGGCCAGGATACCTTGTTTTTACATGGTTTTACTGTTTTACATGATTTTACTGTATGTATGGGTAAGGGTGTACGTTTTGTATGTTTTACATGTTTTGATATGGTCAAAACCAGAGGTCCTCAAACTTTTTAAGCCGAGGGCCGGTCCACAATCCTTCAGACTGTTGAGGGGCCGGATTATAATTTGAAAAAAATACAAACAAATTCCGATGCACACTGCATATGTCTTATTTGTAGTGCAAAAACAACAACAAGAACAACAAGAACAACAAGAACAACAAGAACAATGAAAGAACAATGAAAGAACAATACAATATTTAAAAATAAAAACAATTTTAACCCAACATACATTTATCAGGATTTCAATGGGAAGTGTGGTCCTGCTTCTGGCCAATGAGATAGTCAAGTTAATTAGGGTTGTTGTTGTTGTTGTTGTTGTTGTTGTTGTTGTTGTGTGCCTTCAAGTCATTTCAGACTTTGGGTGAGCCTAAGTCTAAAATTTATTTATTATTTATTTACTGCATTTATTTACTACATTTGTATCACAACCTTCTCACCCCAAAGGGGACTCAGAGTGGCTTACAAATTATATGTACATACAATATATTATATTATTAGCATAGCACAATATTAGCATTATATATTACTATATTGAACTATACCACTATACTGTAATATTATATGTAATATATAACATATAATTAATATTATTATATGTTATTATTATTAGTATTATATTGTATGACATTATAATATTATCAATATTATATGTATATACAATATATTATTTTATTTAAAATGATATAAAAATATTATAAAACTGAGGGCGGGGGCCAGGTAAATGACCTTGGAGGGCCGCATCCGGCCCCCGGGCCTTAGTTTGGGGACCACTGGTCAAAACTGACTAATCAATAAAGAATTGTTGTTGTTGACTCACAAAAAAAAAATAAAGTTTTACTTACTTACTTAATGTATGACAGTTGCAGAAATCAACTTAATTCCACAAAAACAAGAGGACTCCCTAAGTGTCGGCTTCCAGTTTCAAAATCGCTGTTGTAAAGAGTGCCAGGCACGGCAACCTCGCTTAAAGGTTTCGTGTTGAACCGTACTGGATTTGTAAAGCTTTGTTGTGTCCCAGGGGGCATCTCAGCAAAGGTCTGGATTATTGATAATCATGTTCATCCTCCTCGTTCCATTCAGCTGCAATTTTCTCCCAGAGAGCCCCGTCTGAGGCTGGTAGTCCTATGGATCTACAAGGAACGAAGTCAGTTTCTTTAATGAGCAATGAACAACCCAGTTCCACTTGAGAACTAAGCATCTCGCAGCTCAGGTGACTGATTCAATTTACTAGCTCATAACCATTCAGAATCCCTCATAAATACATGTATAAGCTCTTATTTGTGCTGGCTTACTTTTCTCTTCTCCCTTCTCCATCCGCACTAAGTCTTGTGCTACACTCTGAATAGGTGGGAAGATTTCCCTCAAGTGAATCGCTAACAAGATAACATGTGGGTGGAACTCCAACGAAAGCTCGAGAATTTATTAAAGAGAATTATAATGTCTGATAGCAACATACCCTCCATAGGGAAATGTATCTCTACCACAGCCAGGAGACAATCCAAAAACAACCGCAAAGTGAGGATAGAAGAGCAATTCTTGTGAACTGATTTGTTTTTTTCTTCTCTTCAGTTTATCCAACATGAATTCTGAGTATGCTGAATCTTTTCCCATTAGAAGAAGAGAACAATGGGCACCAACATTTTTTCTCCTTTGCATTTCTGGATTGCTGCAAAATGAAATATATATACAGTAGAGTCTCGCTTATCCAACATAAACAGGCCGGCAGAACGTTGGATAAATCTACAATATAATAAAATAATAATAATAAAACTTTATTTATACCCCGCCACCATCTCCCCAGCGGGGACTCGGGGCGGCTTACATGGGGCCATGCCCAGAGCAAGTCAATATAACAAGTATGAATACAACATAATATAGAGCAATAAACGATACAGTAAATAATAATATACAATATACACTACAACGCAAATCACAAAAAACAGTAAAAACAGGGCCGGCCGCATGAATACAAAGATTAAAACTCGGGTGATATAACATCTATATCTACAGTAGAGTCTCACTTTTCCAACGTAAACAGGCCGGCAGAACATTGGATAAATGAATATGTTGAATAATAAGGAGAGATTAAGGAAAAGCCTATTAAACATCAAATTAGGTTATGATTTTACAAATTAAGCTCCAAAGCATCATGTTATACAACACATTTGACAGAAAAAATAGTTCAATACACAGTAATGCTATGTAGTGATTACTGTATTTACGAATTTAGCACCAAAATATCACGATGTATTGAAAACATTGACTACAAAAATGCGTTGGATAATCCAGAACGTTGGATAAGCGAGTGTTGGATAAGTGAGACTCTACTGTATATGCTTTAGACAGCATAGTGAAGGATGCAGGATGCTAGGCATGTGTGATCCATTAAAAAATGGTTCTAAACTCTCTTCAATACCAGGGAGCGCCGGCACTTCATTTCTAAAGTCATTTCTAAATTTTGAAGCAAAAAAATCGAAATTTTCCAAAAATTCAGAATATTCGTAATTTGTTGCTCATTATTTTTTTATTTTGTAAGGAAACATAATACATCGAAAGTGGTGGAACAATATATTGTTAGGAAAGTGAGGGTTCTGAAAGTAGGTGAAGAGAGAAAAACGGAGGGGGGAAAAAGAAAGAAAGAAAGAAAAGAATAGAAAGAAGAAGAAAAAGAATTTAAAAAAATGGTTGACTTTCCATCTTGACCTCGGAGTTTTCTCTTTTGTTGATTACATATTGGTATTTTCCCTTAGTCTCTTTTCGCTTAAACTGTTTTATATTGTAGATAAGTCTATTGAGAAGTCCATTCTTCTTTTTATCAAGAATTTTATGAAGTTCGTCCAGTCTGTTTATTTTTACCCTCTCTTATTTTTTGTGTTAGCTTATCCATTTGTATCATGCCCAAGATTCTGATTAACCATTCCTCGGGAGTAGGAAGTTTTTTCCCTTTCCAGACTTTCGCTATTGTTAGTCTGGCCGCTGTGTTTATGTAGAAAAATATTCTGTCCTCATTTTTTAAAAAATTTTTAATTTGTAAAACTTAGTAAATATTCGTAATTTGTTAATGGTGGATGCGCATGCGCAATAGCTAAAAACAGCACGGGGGGAAAACTTTAGAGAACTCTCCCACCCTCATTTTTTGAGCTATCCTGATGAAACTTGCTACAGTGGTAGAAGTCATTTACCACTGCTACCTCACCAATTTCAGAATATTTCCCTTATCCTCTGATTTTTGGCGAATTTTCACAGCTTTTATTTAAAAAAAATTAATAATTGTAGAAATCTGTTCCTGGTTTGACAGTCTTATTTCCTATTTCATTGGGTTGTCTTTACTTTGAAAGTCATTGTTTTATTTCAGAAACTTTGTTTTTGTGGCTGAAAAATCTGTGAAATTGGTGGACAGTGGGAAAATGCCAAGGAATGGGGCCATATTGCCAATTTCTGAGAGCTTCCGAAGGCTACACATCCTTGCCATCCTCCTCAACCTATGTTTTTACTTTCATCTCTTATTTTGGGGCAAAGGAAAGAAGAGATGTCCCATACGGCCTTTAAAAAAATAATTCTGCAATTGTAAATTGTACCAACACTTCTGGATATTTTGTTTCGAACCATTTCAAAGGACGAGAAAGATAGAGCAAGCCTGATAAAATAAGTAATATTTAATTTGTTTCCTAGTGTGAGTCTAGCAACTACAGTATAATCCTCTAAATGTACATTTAAGTGTACGACCCATTATAGCCACATAAATGCATCTAAAAGTGCTACTAGAACATAGTTAGTGCTCCATTTCCAATCTTAATGTAATGCATCCGTTTCTAGTTTCCGAATTTCCTTTTATTGTCAGGCCACCAAGGTAGCATTGTATTCAGTTGTTCAGGAGGTTTATAGAACTGGATTAATCTGTAATATCCTTTGCAATTCCAGCAGAAACCTAGAGCCTGAAATGAGATTAATTTTAGGTCAAATGTTTCCTCAATTTACTTTATCTATGTCCTGATTTTTCTAGCAGCAGATTTCTGCGTACAAGATTTCAGAGAAGTCACTATGTTTTCATAACCTCCAACATCTCAGAAGTCACTTTGGTTTCATAACCTTCAACATCCCAGAAGTCACTATGTTTTCATAACCTCCAACATCTCAGAAGTCACTATGGTTTCATAACCTCCAACATCTCAGAAGTCACTATCTTTTCATAACCTCCAACATCTCAGAAGTCACTATGGTTTCATAACCTCCAACATCTCAGAAGTCACTATGGTTTCATAACCTCCAACATCTCAGAAGTCACTATGTTTTCATAACCTCCAACTTCTCAGAAGTCACTATGGTTTCATAACCTTCAACATCCCAGAAGTCACTATGGTTTCATAACCTCCAACTTCTCAGAAGTCACTTTGGTTTCATAACCTCCAACATCTCAGAAGTCACTATCTTTTCATAACCTCCAACATCTCAGAAGTCACTATGGTTTCATAACCTCCAACATCTCAGAAGTCACTATGGTTTCATAACCTCCAACATCTCAGAAGTCACTATGGTTTCATAACCTCCAACATCTCAGAAGTCACTTTGGTTTCATAACCTTCAACATCCCAGAAGTCACTTTGGTTTCATAACCTCCAACTTCTCAGAAGTCACTTTGGTTTCATAACCTCCAACATCTCAGAAGTCACTATCTTTTCATAACCTCCAACATCTCAGAAATCACTATGGTTTCATAACCTCCAACATCTCAGAAGTCACTATGGTTTCATAACCTCCAACATCTCAGAAGTCACTATGGTTTCATAACCTCCAACATCTCAGAAGTCACTATGGTTTCATAACCTCCAACATCTCAGAAGTCACTATGGTTTCATAACCTTCAACATCCCAGAAGTCACTTTGGTTTCATAACCTCCAACTTCTCAGAAGTCACTTTGGTTTCATAACCTCCAACATCTCAGAAGTCACTATCTTTTCATAACCTCCAACATCTCAGAAGTCACTATGGTTTCATAACCTCCAACATCTCAGAAGTCACTATGGTTTCATAACCTCCAACATCTCAGAAGTCACAATGGCTTCATAACCTCCAACATCTCAGAAGTCACTATGGTTTCATAACCTCCAACATCTCAGAAGTCACTATGGTTTCATAACCTCCAACATCTCAGAAGTCACTATGGTTTCATAACCTCCAACATCTCAGAAGTCACTATCTTTTCATAACCTCCAACATCTCAGAAGTCACTATGGTTTCATAACCTCCAACATCTCAGAAGTCACAATGGTTTCATAACCATTTCAAAGGATGAGAAAGATAGAGCAAGCCAGATAAAATAAGTAAAAGTTCAATAATTATATAGATGAGTTTGGGATATATAGAGGCAAGCCAAAAGGAAGGCTTATTTTCTATGTTCTACCAGAATACCTTCAAGCTGCTCAAGAGAGTTGGTGTGAACAGTTGCATCTTTATAGTGTGATTTCTCCTGCCTAGAGATTCCCTATAAAGGTACATCTTTTGTCTGTCTGGACTCCTTTTGTCTTTCTGATTTCTCTTGTATGCCTTTGCTGTCTGACATGCAACTTTGCAGGATAAGCCACAGAGTGACTCGTTCTCAAACTATTCCCATTTCCCACTCGCTTCCACTGTTCTGACATTAAAGAATGGCTTGTTCCTGTGTTTTCAAGTAAAGCCGGCAAGAAGGCTTTAAACTACAAGGGAACATGTGCTCCAGCTCCGTCTATGAACACAGGGCAGCTTAGAAATTGTGGAGGTGGATGCCTTTGCATCTCATGAGTATTAAGACGCAACTGACAATTCAGCGTTTGGTTCAATATGTTGCCACTTCAAGCTACAGGATGGGTGGATGAAGGATTACTAAATAAACAGATTTGTGAAATGTTTTCATTTTGCCAAAGTGAGTCTTGCAATTTGCATTGTTCAAAATCAGAGTTGCAGAAGCTTAGGATATATAGATGGTTTGGACTTGAGTTCTCAGATGCTCTGGTGAGAATGGTAGATCAAGATTGGTTGATCTCAAATCTTTCTCTGTTAGATAATTGCTAGGTTATGTACCAAAATTAGGTGAATTCATTGGGAATAAGAACATCCAAGGTGACAGAACACTGTGTACCACAGAGAGCTTATGTTTAATTCTGTGTGCATTGGCATATTGTGCTAAGGAACACTTTCATCTGAAACTTTGAAGATGCTCCCAAGCTCTGCAGATAAACTTGAGGGAGGCAGATACTAATGTCAGGAGACACAGTAGAGTTTCTGGGCACAATTCAATGTGTTATTTATGACCTGTACATTCATAGATGGAGATGGAGATGATGGAGACGGAGATGGAGACAGAGATGGAGACAGAGATGGAGACAGAGATGGAGACAGAGATGGAGACAGAGATGGAGACGGAGACATCTAAGAGTCTGTGTGATGTCGTGGTTTGAATGTTGGACTCTTGAGACCAGGGTTTGAATGCTGGCTTGCCATGGAAACCTACTTGGTGACCCTAAGCAAGACAGATACTAATGTCAGGAGACACAGTAGAGTTTCTGGGCACAATTCAAAGTGTTATTTATGACCTGTACGTTCATAGATGGAGATTATGGAGATGGAGAGGGAGACGGAGATGGTGACGGAGATGGTGACGGAGACAGAGACATCTAAGAGTCTGTGTGATGTCATGGTTTGAATGTTAGACTCTCAAGACCAGGGTTTGAATGCTGGCTTGCTATGAAAACCTACTTGGTGACCCTAAGCAAGACAGATACTAATGGCAAGGGACACAGTAGAGTTTCTGGGCACAATTCAAAGTGTTATTTATGACCTATATATTCAAAGATGGAGATTATGGAGATGGAGATGGAGATGGAGACATCTAAGAGTCTGTGATGTCGTGGTTTGAATGTTGGACTCTTGAGACCAGGGTTTGAATGCTGGCTTGCCATGGACACCTACTTGGTGACCCTAAGCAAGACAGATACTAATGGCAAGAGACACAGTAGAGTTTCTGGGCAGAATTCAAAGTGTTATTTATGACCTATACGTTCATAGATGGAGATGATGGAGATGGAGATGGAGATGGAGACATCTCTGTGTGATGTCGTGGTTTGAATGTTGGACTCTCGAGACCAGGGTTTGAATGATGGCTTGCCATGGACACCTACTTGGTGACCCTAAGCAAGACAGATACTAATGGCAAGAGACACAGTAGAGTTTCTGGGCACAATTCAAAGTGTTATTTATGACCTATACGTTCAAAGATGGAGATTATGGAGATGGAGATGGAGACGGAGACATCTAAGAGTCTGTGTGATGTTGTGGTTTGAATGTTGGACTCTTGAGACCAGGGTTTGAATGCTGGCTTGCCATGAAAACCAACTTGGTGAAACTATGAAGATGAACAAAATCTGGCTACCGGTATTTAAAAAAACTCTAAAATCAGGACAGTAAATAAATAAGACAGGGGAATTCCAGACAGGAAACAATCAGGGTCGGCTAACACCTCCCAACAAAGGATTCCCCCAGACAGGAAGCAGCCAGGCTTTGAAGCTGCAATGCTAATGAATGCCAATTGCATTCAAGGTGGCCAATTGCAACATTCACACTTGCTTCCAACAGAAAAGAGTTATTTCTCCCACCCTGGACGTTAGTCCATAGATATATAAACCCCATTTGTCTAGTTTCCGAAAGGCTTCACAACCCCTGAGGATGCCTGGCATAGATGTGGGCGAAACATCAGGAGAGAATGCTTCTGGAACATGGCCATAATTCCCAAAAAACTCACAGCAACCCAATGTCACTCATCTTCTTCTGCTAAAATAGCATTATGGACAACAATGGAAAATTATAGCATGGATATATGGTCAATTAAGCTTATTCCCCATGGCCCATGAACATGTTAATATTTCATCAGTGTTAACATTGCAGCATATGTTTTTTCTCCATAGCGTCAGTATTGTGTTCATTAGAATGGAAAAGAACATCCTGACAGTATAGATTTTCATAGGAAACTTGCTTTGTTCTGCTAATTCTTCCTTGACTGCTTGTTACGCATTAAAAAAATAATAATCCCGTGCTTCCTTTATGCCACTTAAGAAATGCATTATTTCCCAAGATGAAAACACAAGCTGAAATGGCAGGCTTTTGAAATGCTTTTGTTCGTCTGGATATTAGCACCTACTTACATCATTAAAGTCAAGCGGATTATATGGGTGTTAGAAGGGGGAAGAAATCTTTCCACGGCCACCCACATTTCTAGATAGTATATATTTACATCCCTCACTATTATTTTGTTAATGGCATGTTCAAACAGCTGCTAAAATGGGCTTAGAGGGATTTTTTTCCCTAGCATCTTCTTTTTGCAAGAATTCAGGCAAGAGCAATGCACATCTGGTTTTGAGCTACAGTAAATCTGTCTGATCAAATCTTTTCACTTTTCTTGTGTTTGTGTGTTTAGTTCGAGGACGGAGCTGGAATTGCAGACTGAAAGAGGAAATATTTTCACTCGTCAAATTGTTTAGAAAGACTTAATTATTTCATTTGGTCATTTTTTGCAATATAAATGGGTTATCCAGAAAGTAGATTACGTTTTGGAATTAAAAATGAACAAAGTATAGGAGAAAACATTTACCATATGCAGTTGAAAGCCACACCCAAACACCACATCTCAACATAGCCGCCATTCAAATCTAGGCTCTTACCATAGCGATGAATGAGCTTTGCAACTCCCTCCCGACTAAATTTTGCCGCTTGCTTCCTCAACCACTTGTTTCCAACAATAAGGGCGTGGCTGGAAACACAACATTTTAGCAACACTGCGCAGCTGCAGGAAGGGGTGGCCGGCTGGTTGAGGATATTGAGGATAATATTGAGGATAATAAATACGAGGGCTATCCAGAAAGTACATTATGTTTTGGAATTAAAAATGAACCAAGTATAGGAGAAAACATTTACCATATGCAGTTGAAAGCCACACCCAAATACCACAACTCACGTAGTCGCCATTCAAATCTAGGCACTTACCATAGCGATGAATTAGCTTTGCGACTCCTTCCCCACTAAATTTTGCCGCTTGCTTCCTCAACCACTTGTTTCCAACAATGGGGCCGTGACTGGCAACACAGCATTTTGGTGACGCTGTGCAGCTGCGGGAAGGGGTGACCGGCTGGTTGAGGACGCAAGCGGCAGAGTTTTGTGGGGAAGGAGTTGCCAAGATCATTCATTGCTATGGTAAGTGCCTAGATTTGAATGGCAACCACGTGAGATGTGGTATTTGGGTGTGGCTTTCAAGTACATATGGTAAATGTTTTCTCCTATACTTTTTGAGGATGCAAGCAGCAGAATTTTGTGGGGAAGGAGTTGCCAAGCTCATTCATTGCTATGGTAAGTGCCTAGATTTGAATGGCGACTATGTTGAGGAGTGGTATTTGGGTGTGGCTTTCAACTTCATATGGAAAATGTTTTCTCCTATACTTTGTTCATTTTTCATTCCAAAACTTAATGTTCTTTCTGGATAGCCCTCGTATTTATTATTTTATTTATTTATGTAATAATGCCTTAGGATTCATTCTACAATACTGTATAATTAATGTAGCTTAATGCAAATATCTCCTTTAATAAACAGTAGAGTTCTCGGTATCCAACTTCCGGTTATCCGACCTAACGAATTATCCGACATGTGGCTCAGGGTGTTTGCTGAAGTGACGAGATGCAACTGGAGCAGACTTTCCCTCCTGGCAAGCACCTGCACTTTGGAGAAGCCCGTCGCATGTTGCTAGGCAGGCTTCTCCAAACCGGTTGCTTGCTGGAAGGGACGAGGCTCTTTCCTCCTGGCAAGCACCCAGTTAAAGCCTCCCTATTATCCAACAGTTTCAGTCATCCAACATTCAGCCTGCCCGTTTATGTTGGATAACTGCAACTCTGTAATATATGCATTCAAGCTTCAAGTTTGGATTATTTTGAGGTTTCAGAAGTCTTTTAGTTCAGAGCCAGTGATTCAGTCCCACTTCTGCAGATTGATGAACATATGTATCTGTCTACAGAGCTATTTTCCATAATGAACATTATAATTTTTTGGGTTTTGTGCTGTGTCCTCTAATACTATCAAATGAAACAAAATGTTCCTCATATGTTGCCGGATACATTATACGAGGGTTGGCACTGGTTTCTCCAGAAATGGGAGCTGTCATATCTGAATGTATCATATTAATGGACTCATTTCATTGCTTAGTAGCCCATTTAAAGACGTCATAAGACAATATGGCCTCAACACTGAAAGGGAATGATATGAGTCATCTGGTGATTACTGTATATATTCGAGTATAAAACGACCCAAATATAAGCTGAGGCACCTAATTTATATATTAATAATAATAATTTTTATATCCCACTCCCATCTCCCCAAAGGAGACTCGGGGCGGCTCACATGGGGACAAGCCCAGTATCAACATACATTAAAATACAACATAATTAAGTCAATATAAAACAGTAAAAAACAGTATAAGCCAGCATAAAACATCAAAACATTAGAGTTTGAGCATAGCGTACAATCTGTAAGGATAAAAATTATGCAGACTCTGCAGTTTTTACTACAAAAAACTGTGAAAACTTAAGCCGAGAGTGGGAAATGCAGCAGCTACTGGTAAATTTCAAAATGAAAATAGATATATTGAGGCATCAGAAGGTTAACTGTTTTTGAATATTTACATAAAACTCTAATTTAAGATAAGACTGTCCAACTGATTAAATCATTATTCTCATCTTCTTCAGTGTAAATGCCCTTATATAAAATTATACATGTAATAATAATAATAATATCAGAGTGAAATAATAAATGTATTAATAATAATAAAAAATAGATTAAAATAAATGTAATACTAACAATAATAATAGAATAAAATAATAAATGTAATAATACCAATAAAAATAGAGAAAAATAATAAATGTACCATATATACTCAACTAGCTGTGCCCGGCCACGCGTTGCTGTGGTGTTGTCTGGTGGTGTTGGTGAGAAATTGTTAAGGTAGTGGTGGTATTGAATGTCTGTTGTATGGTTGTCTTTATGTTTAGTATGCACACTGAAGTGGATTATATGGCAGTGCGGAGTCAAGATAATCCAGTTCAAAGCAGATAATATAAGATTCTAAATGGGTTATATAGCTGTGTGGAAGGGCCTTGAGTCTACACTGCCATATAATCCAGTTAAAATCTGATAATCTGTGGAAGAGGCCTAAGTGAGGCCTAACTGTGCCTGTCCCCTGGGCTGAGTAGGTTGCTAGGAGACCAAGTGGGTGGAGCTTAGCCTTCAAACTGGCAGCAATTGGATAAAAACTATTATTCCTCTCCCTGTAATTAGGACTTTATTTTTCTTTTCTTTTTGTTGTATCAACCTAGAGCCGTGAATGATGGGTTGTGTTGTCAAATTTCAAGGTTGGGGGGCCTGTAGTTTTGTTGTTTTGTCCGCTGCCCTGATGCCATCACTCTTTTATATATATACTAGCTGTGCCCGGCCACGCGTTGCTGTGGCAAAGTGGTGGTGGTATTGGTTAAAAATTGTTGTGTAATTTTTATTTGACGTTATTTGTATTTTTTAATTAATTTTATTGTATCTTTTTATTTATTATATTTTATTATTTTCTTGTATAATTTTTAGTTATTTTTTGTTATTATGGTATTTTATTGTATTTTTTTAGTGTTTTTAATTAATTTTTTTAGTGTTTTTTATTATTTTTATTGGGTTGCTAGGAGACCAAGTTGGAGGGGCTAATGGCAGCAATTGGATAAAAGCAATTATTACTCTCTCTCTCATTAGGACTTTATTTTTCTTTTCTTTTTGTTGTATCAACCTAGAGCCATGAATGATGGGTTGTGTCGTCAAATTTCGAGGTTGGGGGGCCTGTAGTTTTGTTGTTTTGTGGGTCGCCGTGATGCCATCACTCTTTTATATATATAGATAGATTGTAAGCCAGCCAGGACCCTCACTCGAGTATAAGCCGAGGGGGGCTTTTTCAGTCCTAAAAAAGGGCTGAAAAACTAGACTTATACTCGAGTATATACAGTAATTACAATCCAACCAGAGAAATCAAATATAAACAGTACAACTTCAGTGTGCTTGCAAGTTCCAACGACAGTCAGTAGGCTTAAGATATCTACAGTATGTTTGATCAGAAAATGTTTGGCAGATGATTTTCTGGCATATATGATTTCCCAATTTCCACAGCATCCAGCAGTAGTCTCCCTGACATGCAAAAGAATCCTATTCACCACCACAGATTTACTGCTATGCAAACATGTACATTTGGGACTAATGTTGATCCTCAGGAAGTTGTAGTTTTATGAGATTTTCGGTCTTCTTTGCCAAAGAGTGCTGGTGCCTCATTAAAATACAGAACCCAGGATTCCATAGAATCGAGCCATGACAATGTAAGTGGTATCAACATATACTTAGATGCACTCTAAGAAATAAACTAAAAGACTTCTACAATTTAGATGCACTCTAAGAAAGAAAAATTTGGCCAGCCCTGAAAGCGATTTCATATTAGCTATCTAAGCTAGCAAAGGTGAAGGAGGAGAGATTTGGATAGATAGAAAGAAGCACTTGAGCTGGTTCTCACATTAAGTGTGAAATTCCCTTCTGCAACATTCAGCCAGGGTCACCAAGTTAAATGGATTTGAAAGGACATTCAACAGCTTCACAGAGGATAAGGTTGTCTATAGTCTGTCAACTTTATGATTATATACTACTGCCAGGATTATACGCAGCCAACCTCTGGATGTAAGGGATATGAGATTTGTCAATCTAATTTTTGGTGAGTTGTCTCACCTTTTTCTTCCCCAGATCCAATGAGAATATCAAATTTACAGTCAGACTTCCATATTCATGAGTTAGCTTTAGTGGATTGGATTCATATATTCTCTTTAGGAATGTTTAGGTCTTCCTCATCCTCTGTAATTTGGACTATTTTTCTAGGGTTTTTTGATTGAAAGACATATTTTGGATGACTCTGTCTTTTGTGGCCAAATTTGGTGTGATTTGGTTCAGTGGTTTTGTTGTTTACTCCATAGTAAAATGAACATTACATTTATATATATATACTAGCTGTCCCCGGCCACGCGTTGCTGTGACGAAGTACGGTGGTATGGGAAATAAAGTATCTTACATTATGTGCTTAGAACTGGATTATATGAGCCCCCTTCTACACAGCTGTATAAAATGCACACTGAAGTGGATTACATGGCAGTGTGGAGTCAAGATAATGCAGTTCAAAGCAGATAATATAGAATTATAAATGGGTTATATAGCTGTGTGGAGTCTACACTGCCATATGATCCAGTTCAAATCTGATAATCTGTATTTTATAGGCAGTGTGGAAGAGGCCTAAGTGAGGCCTAACTCTGCCTGTCCCCTGGGCTGCGTGGGTTGCTAGGAGACCAAGTGGGCAGAGCTTAGCCTTCTAACTGGCAGCAATGGGCTAAAAAAGATTATTCCTTTCCCTCTAATTAGGACTTTATTTTTCTTTTCTTTTTGTTGTATGAACGTAGAGGCATGGATGAGGGGTTGTGCTGCCAAGTTTAGTCTTTCTGGGATGTGTAGCTTTGTTGTTTTGTCTTAGGCTGAAATTTCATTACCCTTTTATATATATAGATAGACTAGCTGTGCCCGGCCACGCGTTGCTGTGGCGAAGTCTGGTGGTATGGGAAATAAAGTATTGAGGAATTGGTGGTAGTTAAGGTAAAGGGTAAAGGTTTTCCCCTGATGTTAAGCCCATTATAAATGGGATATATAGCTGTGTGGAAGGGCCTTGAGTCTACACTGTCATATAATCCTGTTAAAATAAGATAATCTGTATTTTATAGGCAGTGTGGAAGAGGCCTAAGTGAGGCCTAACTCTGCCTGTCCCCTTGGCTGAGTGGGTTGCTAGGAGACCAAGTGGGCGGAGCTTAGCCTTCTAACTGGGATAAAAACAATTATTCCTCTCCTTCTAATTAGGACTTTATTTTTCTTTTCTTTTTGTTGTATGAACGTGGAGGCATGGATGAGTGGTTGTGCTGCCAAGTTTAGTGTTTCTGGAATGTGTTGTTTTGTTGTTTTGTCCTAGGCCGAAATTTCATTACCCTTTTATATATATAGATGAACATGTAAGTATTTCTTTTACATCCCTAATTAATATCAGTTGCTGGCGGTATAACAGCCAAATCTAACAATTGTATTCATGTCTTATTTGTGGGTTTTCCTATGCATAATTGGCCACTGTGGGAAATAAAATGCTGGAGTAGATATGCATCCAGTCCAATCTACTGGGTGCCTATACAATTCTTTCTGTTTACACACAAAAATATATTCAGATATGAGCATCTTTACCTGGAACTGATATGATGGGATTAACCTCTCTTGGAAGGTATATGTCAGAGTCTGTCTTGAAATCCCTCATCCATTGCCTAATCCATTCTGAAGTTGTTGGGATTTTTCGTCAACAACAGCAATTTGTAAAATATTAGCATTAACAAGTTGAAGGCTAAGGTCACATTTTGCTCTAACAATATGTAATGAGACTGTAGTTTGGTTTTATATAAAATAGAAGTAGCACATAAACACAAAGGAACACAACCAAATACAAGTGTCCCCAGATTATCCTGGTAAATAATGCATAAGTTGCTATCTTGAATGGAAGATAGCAGCTTTAAAAATAATGTTTGTAACCATGAGATATTGATAAAAGACAACTCTGTGAGCTAATAATGATAAGGAATATCATTAGACTTTTCTCACTATTCAATTATAGTGCTATTATTTCACATTTACTGCGATGTCAACATCATATAGATTCCTGAGCTTTGCCATTTCGGGAGACTCTTCATCCAGAAAATGTGAATGCCTCACCAAGCTACCAAACCACAGAGGTGAATCTACATTGTAGGATTAATGCAGTTGAACACTATTAGTGTGTTTTCCCGAAAATAAGACAGTGTCTTATATTAATTTTTACTCCCAAAGATGCGCTAGGTCTTATTTTCCGGGAATGTCTTATTTTTCCATGGAGAAGAATTCACATTTATTGTTGAACTAAAAATGAACATGTATTATATACTGTTAGGTAGTTGTCATCACAAACCAGCATGACCAGAGAAACTGTGAATCCTATCAAGAATTTCTTGCTACAATTATTTCCATGTACAACAAAATACGGTACATACATTTACCAATCCTGCATGCTCTGGTGTTCTGTTCGACGGGCATGTTTCCAAACAAAAACTTTTCTAGGTCTTACTTTTGGGGAGGCCTTATATTTAGCAATTCAGCAATCCTTCTACTAGGTCTTATTTTCAGGGGATGTTTTATTTTTGGGAAAACAGGGTATTTGTGATGTCTAGGGCACCTTTGGCCCCTGACCCTGTGGCCATTACTGTCCAGGATGAAGAAGACTTTGGTTTTCTCCCATGTCAGCAAGATTCAACTTTCTTCCAGATGCCTTCTGTTGACATCTCCGAGCCAGAGCCAATTAAGGATGCCCTTGAAACAGCGCTGGCTCTCCCAGATTCTCCTGAAGGTTTTGTGTTTGATCGTAGGGCTTTTGTGAAAACAGAGAGATCGCAAAAACAAAGCTCGCAGAGAAGCGCCAGATTAGCGGAGCGTGGTGACTATGGTTAAGCCCTGTTCTCTTGGGAAGAATTTGGGAGTTAGGCACCTGGCGCGGTGACTGTGACAAGCTCAGTTCTCTTGGGAAGTTTTAGGGAGTCAGGCACCTGGTTTGGGGGAGCTTATGAACTTCAATAAAAGTATTGTGCTGGGTACTTTCCTTCGCAGTGTCAACTTTACTTCTCACTGGGAAGCATCATCGTCTCCAGCTCTTGAATTCCAAGCGGCCTGAAGGTGCACTTACTCTCGAGCAGACCGGGCGTTGGTCTACCTCCTTGCCCAAGTTTGGACTGCGTTTCAGCTCCTGTTCATCTAGTTCATGCCTTGCTCTGAAAACCTGCTTTTGGACATTTACTCCAGAGAACTTTTCTTGCCTCTTTGATCCTTTTCCCCACTCAATACTCGAGCCGAGTTTGAGCGTGTTTCAGTTTCTGGACTTTGGACTTTAATATTGGACATAAGACTTTCACTTACTGGACTAATCTTGATCTTCTCTGAAAGGTCAATTGCTTATTCAACTTTGCTGCTTATTCCCTTTTGGAACTTTATTTGCTTTAATAAAGATATTATATTGTTATTGGCCTCTGTGTTGGTTTTCAGTGCTCTCGCTGCCTAGGGGTGTAACAGTATTACTGCCAATGCTCAATGCTCTGGAACCATGGGAGTTGCCGTTTCACAAGCTCTTTATCCTTTTCTACCCAAGAATGCCAGTGTCTCATCAAATGACAACCCTCAAGATTCCAAAAATTGAACCATGGCAGTTAAAGTGGTGTCAAACTGCAATAATCCTACAGTGTGGAACCAGCTTAAGACAACAACATTGCAAAGGAAGTGATTTTTCTCTACATTGTGGACGAACACCACACTCTAATTACAAATAATTTATTCTTGGTTCTCAGCGATTTCCAGTCTCTGTTGGTTAGCACTGATGTGCTTTGGGGCCCTCCTTCTTATTCTGTTGTAAAGGTCAATTGACTCTAAACCTTGCCCGGTTGGTACTATTGGGTTAATTTTTGTTCATGGGAATAAAGGCAAGCAACTCATGAGTCGGAAGGTATATGAGGATTTTTTCTCCCAACTAGTTATGTTTTCTGTTGCTCTGACAACCAGATGGAGGGAAAAATTATCTCTGACAATAAAAAAAATAGCAACATCTCGGAGAAAATACCGCTGGGTGAGTGAAGCCCATAGAACCATAAAACTAGGGCAGCATCCTGCCCAAATCAATAAAAATGAATTACATTTATGTAAAAATATAATTAGGTAGTGATGTGTGATGGTTAGACAGGTGGCAAGAACAGAAATTTTTGCTGGTGATGAATGTGGCACCAGAGGTTTTTGTTTTATGGTGGAAACATGGAAAATTAAATTTGAAATAGAGAGTTAAAGATACATTAAGAGTGGTCTGGGCGTTTTCACCTTAGTTACCTCTACAGGCTACGTGTTCATCTTACTTTCTAATCTCATCCCTTATTTATTTATTTATTTATTTATTATTTACAGCATTTATATTCCACCCTTCTCACCCCGAAGGGGACTCAGGGCGGATCACATTACACATATAGGCAAACATTCAATGCCTTTTAACATAGAACAAAGACAAGACAAACATAGGCTCCGAGCGGGCCTCGAACTCATGACCTCCTGATCAGAGTGATTCATTGCAGTGATTCATTGCAGCTGCTCTCCAGCCTGCGCCACAGCCCAATCCCTTCTCTTTTTCTTGCTATTTTGGTGTCAATCAATGTCTTTCACATGGCTTCATCATTGTTGTCGTCGTCAGCATCATCATCATCATTATCTTTTTGATGTGCTTGTTCACTTTATTATAGTTGTATTATGCTTTTAACTTTCTGTAAAACATATTAATAGCATAAAAATACACTTATGGTGTTCCTGGCAGTCTTGTCTACAGCTTCTCAAGGTATCACAGGGTAGCTGTAAGGGGAAGTCACAGGGAAGAGGAGGGAGCAAGCTTGTGTTCTGCTGCCCTAGAGACTAGGACACAATGGAACAATGGCTTCAAACGACAGGGAAGGAGATTCCACCTGAACATCAGGAAGAACTTCCTCACTGTGAGAGCTGTTCAACAGTGGAACTCTCTGCCCCGGACTGTGGTGGAGGCTCCTTCTTTGGAGGCTTTGTGTCGCACCTCAGCACTGATTCAGGACAAGCGTGGGAGAAAGTTGAGCGCATGCACATGCGCAGCTTCGGGAAGGGACCCCTGCCTGGTTGAGGACGCAAGCCAAGCGGCAAAGTTTGGTGGGGAAGGACTTTCCAAGCTCATTCATTGCTATGAGAAATGCCTAGATTTCAATGGGGACTATGTTGAGAAGTGGTATTTGGGTGTGGCTTTCAACTGCATATGGTAAATGTTTTCTCCTATACTTCGTTCATTTTTAATTCCAAAACGTAATCTACTTTCTGGATAGCCCTCGTATTTAATCATGTTAGAAGCAAATTGAGAATACAGTTATAATGTATTTAAAAACAAAGTTAAACTTGGCATTATGCTAAATGTCCTTTGACCAGAAGCTGGCCACTTGGTGTGTCTCTGGTGTCGTTGGGAAGTAGTAGCCAGTAACGAAAGGACCAAGGCATTGACATCTCCAGTCCATCCTCGCTTCAGACATCAGCTAGCATGTCAACACTTTAAATAAAGAAATAGCTTCCTAAGATCTACAGAGATCCTCACAGGAACACCTCAGCAAGTGAGAGTCCAAAAGTGGCTGGCTAAAACCCAGAACCTCAGCCAGTGTCTTGGAAGGCACTGAACAGACTACGCTCTGGGACCACAAGATGCAGAGCTGACCTTAAGTGCTGACCACACAAAGTGGAGTCCACAACATGTGAGTGTGGAGAAGAGCAAACCACAGACCACTTACTACAATGGAGTCTGAGCCCTGCCACATACACAGTGGAGGACCTTCTCACATTGTTCTGTCACGCGCTGGGGCTGTAACTATTGTCTTTGTATAGGACGTATACTTTATGCCCAGCGGGAAGCCAGGGCGCCTCAAAGAGAGGTTCTTGAGGATTTTCCTGAAAAGGATAGTCCTTTGAGTCTTTAATGAGATAACAAAGCCTTTATTGTTGAACAAATAATGAATCTTCAAGGAGTCAAATAACACTTCAAGGTTTCCTTAATAAACTGTTGACTTTTCAATCTTGTCCCCAGGGGACAGACAATTGGCTTTGGATAACTGTTCTTTCTCTATAAGAAAATCCTCTTATAACCTCTCCCAGGCTGTCTATTATCTGGGCCTAGCTGATGTAGGACCCACTACCGACTGCAAATGCATCTGAGTATCGAGTGGACCTACCAACCAAGGCTTGCAGATGTTTCAGCTGGGGTTCTGTGGATCTGTGGTGCTGTTCCCTCTCTGAGGTTTCTTTGGAAACTTTAGGGCTGTTTCCCTCAGGAGCTGTGAGGCTGAGAGGCTGTGAGCTCTTAGCCAGAACCTTTGGGACCTTTCCCCTGGAATTTCTGTTTCTGATTCCTCGGATGTTCTATATCCCCGGATGTTCTTGAGATATGAAACTTTTCTACGGGACGAGCTGGTCTACGTCCTATAGCTTAGCTTCCTTAAGTGAGATTGACTTAAAAATGGTTCCTTCCCTCCCAGAGCCCTGAACAAGGGGCGGAACCAAACTTAATGATGATTGACAGGCGGCCTGCCCTATGACTGCAAACATTAGCAGCAAGAAAATAAAGTTGAAGCTTCTGGTACAGCCGTACCAGCACACACATCACTATATTGAGAACATATAATTTCTGAGCAGGATCAGAAACAGGTAGATAATATCTGAAATAGCATTGTCTTAGAATTTTATTGAGATGTGACACGGAGTGCAATCCAAAAGTTAAAATATTCCAGGAATTGAATTCCCAAATCTGACTTGATTTGCACCCTCCAGACTCAAGTGCGAGTTAAATACATCTTATTTTAAAGATTAAATACAAATGTAAGCGAATTCTTTCATGCTGCTTCTCTCAAGGTAACTGTGTGTGCTTTAAAATGTCATATTGAAACAAATGGGATCTGCAGGCATGTTCAAGAAAGTGTTGGCACAATTTCTAAACGCTGAGGCACCAAGGCTGTGTCGAGACCCAAAATGTATGTTTCCTTAGCTTCTCTTATACACTACGAAAGGAATAGATGTTCAGCTAAGCAAAATAACAGCTGGTTCTGTGTGGATTGGCTTCACCATATAAAACTAGCTGTGCCCGGCCACGCGTTGCTGTGGCTTTTTTTAGGTGGTTCCGTGTCTTAGAGGGGGGAATCCTTTGTTGGGAGATGTTAGGTGGCCCTGATTGTTTTCTGGATGGAATTCCTTTGTTTTCAGAGTGTTGCTCTTTATTTTGTGTTTTGAGATGAGAGAGTGATGAGTACTGAATGGGTTTGGACCTTTAAAGAGTGAGTGTTTCCCTGTTTTGGGGAGGGGGGGAATCCTTTGTTGAGCGTAAGAATGTAGAGACGTGGATGAGGGGTTGTGTTGTCAATTTTCTAGGTTGGGGGGCCTTTAGTTTTGTTGTTTTGCCCGGTGGAGCGACGCCATTATCCTTTTATATATATAGACTAGCTGTGCCCGGCCACGCGTTGCTGTGGCAAAGTGGTGGTGGTATTGGTTAAAAATTGTTGTGTAATTTTTATTTGACTTTATTTGCATTTTTAATTAATTTTATTGTAAGTTATATTTTTATTTATTATATTTTATTATTTTCTTGTATTATTTTTAGTTATTTTCTGTTATTATAGTATTTTATTGTATTAATTTTTTAGTGCTTATTATTATTTTTTATTGGGTTGCTAGGAGACCAAGTTGGAGGAGCTTAGCCTTCTAACTGGCAGCAATTGGATAAAAGCAATTATTCCTCTCTCTCTAATTAGGGCTTTATTTTTCTTTTCTTTTCTTTTCAACCTAGAGGCGTGGATGATGGTTTGTGTTGTCAAATTTTGAGGTTGGGGGGCCTGTAGTTTTGTTGTTTTGTGAGTCGCCGTGATGCCATCACTCATTTATATATATAGATTGAAAAATGAAATGTTGCATCAACATGCTATTCTTTGTGAAATTTGAAAATTCTGTGGAAGCCACTCCAGAGATAATGCGAACAAAAATGTGCCACGCGCTTCAAACGGGTCAATCTATTCAGAGAAATGGGAACTAAAATACAAAAAATGGCAGAAAGCAGGGATTTGCACCTAATATGAATAAATAGATAGGAGAGCAGGCAAATCCCAACGCTCCCGGAAATGTGAGACTTACAGTGGAATACATACATTTTCATAACTGCCTCCTTACAATATGCCTGCTGTTCCCATATGAATCCGGAAGAAGGTTTTCGCGGAACAACAAGAAATTTTAATTAATCTCTAATTAGGCCCATGAGCTTGATGAACTGTGGCAGACATTCCAGAAATGTTCAAAACAACCCTCGGAGATACAATGTATGCCTTTTTATGGAGGCTCACACCATTTTGATTAAAAATCCTCCCACGTCGGGTGTTGTATCTGGACCAATTAAATCAGAATAGTGTGGGAAGGTTATTTTAAGTACAATTTATTTCAGTGCGCAGGCTATGGCTGGCATCCAGATAGTGGCATATACAGGTGTAATTCCACAATATATATATATCCTGTTGGTTGTTGTGAAGTTTGGCATCCTCTTCCTCTGTCACATATAGCTAACCCCCCTTTCTCCCAGTTTTACAACATTATTACAATAGCTGCTCCCAATTGCCATTCTGTTGCTGGTGGAAGGCAGAGGGAATTGGAGAGGCATCTGGCTATGTTCTCTTTGCCAGAAACAAGCTGAATGCATCATCTGTTGAAACCTATAGAGGAAGGCTGGCAGTTCTTCATAGAATATGACCTTGGTCTAAACTTGCATCTGTCACCTCCAGTCTCGACCAGCCATGGAATAAATGGGAGGAATCATATCAACACAGTGATTCCCGGGGCTTGTGGCATGGGCATTGTGGCAGAGTTATGCATATGGATTTCTTATATTCTTTAGGGTTGCTGTTGCATTCTAGCCGTGAGACGCCTTGCTACTAGCAACACACTAGAGTAAAATTAACTACAGTGGTTTATTGAGAAACACAGGTACAAAGGGGAGGAAATGAAATTCCCCAAAAGGCAACAAAGAAGGTAAGGTAAAGGTTTCCCCTGACGTTAAGTTTGGTGCTTATCTCAATTTCTAAGCCAAAGAGCCGGCGTTGTCCGTAGACACCTCCAAGGTCATGTGGCCACTGGCATGACTGCACGGAGTGCCGTTACCTTCCCGCCGGAGCGGTATTTATTGATCTACTCACATTGGCATGTTTTCGAACTGCTAGGTTGGCAGGAGCTGGAGCTAACAGCGGGCGCTCACTCCGCTCCCGGGATTTGAACCTGGGACCTTTCGGTCTGCAAGTTCAGCAGCTCAGCGCTTTAACACACTTCGCCACCGGGGCTCCTAGTAATATAAAAATGTAATGGGGCTCGGGCTGTGGCGCAGGCTGGAGAGCAGCTGCAATGAATCACTCTGACCAGGAGGTCATGAGTTCGAGGCCCGCTCGGAGCCTATGTTTGTCTGTCTTTGTTCTATGTTAAAAGGCATTGAATGTTTGCCTATATGTGTAATGTGATCCGCCCTGAGTCCCTTTCGGGGTGAGAAGGACAGAATATAAATGCTGTAAATAAATAAATAAAATAAATAATGTAAAAAAAGAAGATACTGGTAATATAAAAATAGCAGCAATCCAAAAATGGCATGATACAGGAAATCAAGAGAGGCAAAAACTCAGGCATAAATCCGTAAACATGAAACAGGAACTTGATTCAAGGCAAACTCTTCCAGGAACATAGGCAAACACAGAAACCATGAATTTGAACAAAGGCAAAAGACAGGAACTTGAGAGTTGAGACAAGACTCTCTTCCTTTTAGCAATGTTTGTTCAGCACAACCGAGAGTCCGTTATCAGAATAACTCCTCCCAACATTCCACAGTCTATGACGAATGTTCCGTCTGCTGAAATGGAAGTCTTGACCCATTGGCCCTGCAAGCTATCAATCAGGGCTGGCATGCAGTTAACTCCTCTGCTGCTGGAAAGCTTGCTGGAACATAGATGCACAATCCAAAGGCAAACATTTGATCTAACATATCCCTCTATCACATCAAAACACACTGACAAAATAATCCCCAATCAGAGTCTAATCCAATTTATGAGTTTATGAGATTCTGCTGTATTAAAGCATCTTTTCACTTTGAGAGTAGTACAAATTATTCACCTGATCCTAACAACACATGCACACTGTTGGTTGGGGGGTTGGTTTATTTACTACACATTAAAAAAATCATACTGATCACTTTGGGAATTGGCTTGTTTTCAATAAGCTCTCAGCTACCAGTACTGTTGTATGAATCCTAATTGGGAATTAACTAGCTCAAACATGGAAGAGACTCCTGTGCATAGCAAACATACTAGACAGAAATATCTAAATGCCATGTTCAAATATGGATAAATTAGCTTTAAAATGTGCATAATTTAGTTTTCATCAGTCTCTAAACGAGGGCGAACTCATTTAGGGAATTGGAGACTGGTCAACGTGACTAGCATAGGTCTGATTGGGCTACATTATGATCCCTGAGGTCTATGCTACAAATCTGATTCTCCCATATTCAAATATTGTCAAATTTGAGAACGAAATGAAATAACTCCAAGTATAGATAGGAGGCAAAATGAAACAAAATATAACATACTAGCTGTGCCCGGCCACGCGTTGCTATGGCGTTGTCTGGTGGTGTTGGTGAGAAATTGTTGAGATAGTGGTGGTATTGAATGTCTGTTGTATGGTTGTCTTTATATTTAGTATGCACACTGAAGTGGATTATATGGCAGTGTGGAGTCAAGATAATCCAGTTCAAAGCAGATAATATAAGATTCTAAATGGGTTATATAGCTGTGTGGAAGGGCCTTGAGTCTACACTGCCATATAATCTGTGGAAAAGGCCTAAGTGAGGCCTAACTGTGCCTGTCCCCTGGGCTGAGTAGGTTGCTAGGAGACCAAGTGGGTGGAGCTTAGCCTTCAAACTGGCAGCAATTGGATAAAAACTATTAATCCTCTCCCTGTAATTAGGACTTTATTTTTCTTTTCTTTTTGTTGTATCAACCTAGAGCCGTGAGTGATGGGTTGTGTTGTCAAATTTCGAGGTTGGGGGGCCTGTAGTTTTGTTGTTTTGTCCGCTGTCCTGATGCCATCACTCTTTTATATATATAGAAGAGAACTCAATCGAACTTTCCCGGTAGGAGGTTCAGTTTAAAAGGTCTTGACAAAGCACAGCAGATGTTGGGACAGAGAGACAATTCTCTCTGGAAGGTCTAAACATTTGGGTTTGAAAGTATAGGAGAAAATAGTCCTTCATAACTTGTATGCCTCCAAAACTATGCTAGAAGAAAACGAGAAAGATGATCCTTCAGAACAGGGAGGTGAAAGGTGAGTGTTGCTTCCAAGCACTTGGATGAAAAATCACTAGAGCTGGGCCATGTTACATGATTTATTCAGCTTGGATAATGCAGCTCTTCTTGGGTCCACCAGAAAGATACTTATTTCTGATATGCATCCCATCTCTCAGGTGTCTTGGTGGAAGGCCAATGGCGCATATCCCAGAGCTGAAGTGTAATTGCATGCGATGCCTTGAACCACGAGGCTGTTCTCCCTCCTCTGACAACAGCTGTTTGATGGGGAAGTTGAAAAGTAAGGTGACATAGCTGAGTGCTAGAAGTAACAGTGTGGAGCTCTTGAGGAGGTTGCAACGGAGGTGGGGGGAACGCCGAGGGGGTGGAAGGATAAAACAAACTCTCCAGAGACAGATGGAATTTCCAGGCATAATGAGGTAACTTGAGGACACTTGAGTCAGAACACTGTACTGTTCTCCTTGCAAGGATTTAAAGGAGACGGGTTGGAGACATTCTCATTGCTCGGAGTTGTCGCACACATTCTCAGCGCTGAGGGGACACTTGAAGCGATTTATCTCCTCTGTTGCTTTGGCTGTGAATTATTGATCATTGTAAAACTCTTAGATAATGTTCCCTGAATAGGAAGAAGAAAGGAGGACAAGAGGTGCTTTTGGGTTGGTTTTGCCTGTGTGGTACTACTGAATTGTGGAATACCAGCTATGACAATGGATTGTGGCATTTAAAAAAAATACATCCAGGTTTTTTTTCATGTCAGGACTGACTTGAGAAACTACAAGTCACTTCTGGTGTGAAAGAATTGGCCGTCTGCAAGGATGTTTTGATGTTTTTACCATCCTTGTGGGAGGTTTCGCTCATGTCCCCACATGGAGCTGGAGCTGATAGAGGGAGCTCATCCTCGCTCTCCCCAGATTGGATTCGAACCTGGCAGCCTTCAGGTCAGCAACCCAACTGTTCCGTCCCCCAGAGGCTTGGTTTGCATTTTTTCATAGTTGCAGGAATAGCACCTCTTTACATTTCTTCCAGGGCTGTTGCAGATTCTGCAGCAACCTGGTAGTTTAGCCATTAGCAGAGTTTGTAGCCTGTTTGCAAAGCTTTGCTGCTGGCAGCCTGCAAATGTATCTTTTTGTTCTGGAGACCGCCCCTTTTCCTGGGGAAAGAGGCTCCATTTTGAGAAGCCTCTTGCCTTCTAGACTGAAGAAGAAACAACTTAGATATGCTTGAGTGGCCAAGCCAGGCCAACTCAGACAAGGCGCCTTTAAAACCAGCACTGAGCATAAATAGGGAAAGACCTGCTCTTTCTAAAAGTAGTAGCTTAGCACTGGGGCAGAGAATATCTCCGGATTTCTTTGCCACTGGAAGAAGCCCTACCAACTTCGCCTCAAAAACTAGTTTTGAGCTTAGATAGTTATAGACCTTTTTGATAGCAGCTCAGGGCTAGGGTAAAGAGGATCTCAGGATCTCTTTGCCTTTGGTGGAAGTTAACCCAGCAACTAAAGGGGAAAAGCAAGAAAGGAACATCTGCAAGGTTTTATAAGTTGACTGTTTATATTTGCAACCTTAATTACGTGTGCCAAGTCTGCCAAGGACTTTGTGAAAATAAAATTTTGTTGGATTGTTCAACTTAAGGTGCCTTTGGTTACTGGGATTTCCAGAGCTTCTAAGTAAGGCCCCCGCAGTTCACCTGGGCAAAGGAAGAAGCACATCTCAAAGCTTTAAAAGGTGCCAGGGTGTGACGGCATACCAACCTTCAAGTCACAGGGCTTTAATCCACTACGCCACCGGGGCTCCAATGCAATACAATCAATACGATCCAATGCAATCCAGTGATAAATTGGTATTAGGAGTTGCAGGTCAAAATGCCCTGACTTTTGAATGATCAAATATGATCTAATGGCATCATTTTAAAACAATCACTCTCTAAGTTTCCTTGCTTGTCGATGATTAAATTTTTCACTTTTGCTGTTTCTTATTTTTACATCTTGGAAAAAAGTGTCATTGACTGGAGTTTTGGATCATAAATTATTTGGATTCTGCCCAAGTATCTGGAAATCAGTGAGGTTGTTATTGCTCTTGCTGTGTCTCTTCAAGGCATATCTGACTCATGGTGACCCTATAATGGGGTTTTCTGGGGTCAGGTGACCCAGTGGGTTTCCATGGCCAAGTGGGAGTATTGAATTCTGGTTTCCAGGGTTGTAGTTCAACATTTAAACCACTTCATTATGTTGGCTATCCTCAAGAGTTGTTGCTCTTGACTTTATTTGTATTGACTTGGGGGACACGGGGAAAGGGAATGTCAATATCCATTAAAAGGTTTGCCTCATTGACCTCAGTGAATCCAGCCACCCAGCAAACATAACACCCACTGGACTTCTGAATCAGTGATCTGTGTTAGCAACCGATGGAGCTCATTGATTTTAATAGCTGAGTTGCAAAGACTTTAAACGCTGGATGGTCGGTGAAGACAGGGATTAGATCTGCACTCTTTCACTCCAGCAATACTGCCTTTGGACTTTCTTGGTCAAACGTAGCTACTCTTAGTTGGTTCCCTCTGTATCTGATAACAAAGGCAGAAGAATGAAGGAGGTACTGATGAGAGAGTCCCAGTAGTATGAAAGGAGGAATAGAGGAGACATCAAGTGAACGAAAAACAAAATATTCTCCAAAAAGTTAGGGTTTCTCCGAATTTTTCAATATCATTCTCAGGCTTCAAAATCTCAGGTTTCAAAACCCAAACTTTCCAAACATGTACAAAAATCTATAGATATGAAAGGAAAGTGGCTATTAAAAAGATAGGTTGTGCACTAAAACACATGTCAGCTGTGGTACATTGTGCAGTCTTGGCTTTGCTTTTCCTCTCCTTTGCTTCAGTTCCCTCTGTCGCACCTCAGCCCTGATTCACCTTGCTCTGACACACAAACTGTACAGCAGCTTTCAGTCTTTTCAGTTTATTAAAAATGGATAGAAAAAGGTTCTTCAAAAAGCGAAAGTAACATCTCAAAAGCCAGTTACAAAATATAATCTTGAAATACAAATCAGGAATTCAGAGGGAATAAACAAGGTCCAAAGAAGGCATGGCAAAGTCCAAGAAACATGGATACATAGACTGCAAGATAAACTAAGACACGGCAGGAAAACTAGAACTTGCTTCTTCGGTGAAAGAAAGTTGCTTTGACAACAGCTTTTTCCCAAACGTCCCCTTTTAACGCTCTTTGCAAAACATAAAAGCATTCCCTTGCCCTCGCGGCTCCCCCCGCCTGTTTGCAATTCTAGTACTACAGCGTACCCTCAATTCCAACCGGTCAGCTCGATCTAAAGAGCCCGTCTCATCAAGGTCAGCTTGCTCATTATTTCGCTGAGACTCATGAACAGGCTGAGAACATTTTTATTTATTTATTTATTACATGCATTTATACCCCGCCCTTCTCCCCGAGGGGACTCAGAGCAGCTTACATTCTGCCACGAGGGTCATTCCATCCTCCCGTCCTCCTTTCCCGAGTCAGTGTGCTCCTGGCTGGGTTCAGTAGTTTCAGAGTCATCAACACCAACCCTCTCTGTGGGAAACTGAACTTGCACTCTTTGTTCCTCATCTTCTACAGTTACAGGCCTTTCGGGGAGATTCTGAACCTGAACCCCTGTTTCCTCATCAGAGTCAATACTAGATTCCAGCTGAGTCACAACAGATGCCTCCATTTGTATTAGTTTTTGGGTGGAGCTTTAAACAAACCCTTAGAGGCCAGCCTTAGTTGGTTTAGTCCATTTGCTTGCACAGAGCTTTCCTGCTAGGCCCTCTTTTCTTTCTGCAATAGAGCTACAAAGTCTAGAGGTCTGGATATTGTCTGGAAATCCTAGGCCCTAGCAATCCAAACAGGCATCCTTAGCACTATAAACTCTTCATATACCATCAGTCCCAGTGACAACAGAAGCTTGTGGTCTGCCCAAGTTTCACAAAGTTGAAGACAAAGTCCATTGCTTTACATCAAGGGCAAAAGACTTTCTGGGATCCCAGAGAGATGACTGCGACCAGCAAATTCTCCATTTGTAATGTATTGTTTTAAGCTATTTTATCATAATCCTAGATGGAGTTAGCCCTTTGTTTTTCCTGTTTTCAGTAAACTTGTTTTGGTTAACTTTCATCTTGCCTAAAGTGCCCCTGTATGTTAAGAGTCTTGATCTTAATAGAAAGTTTACAGATAGCCCCTGAGTAAAGCCAGACACCATCGTTTCCCCAAAGGCTCGGGCATGGCATCACATACAGTAGAGTCTCACTTATCCAACACTCGCTTATCCAACGTTCTGGATTATCCAACGCATTTTTGTAGTCAATGTTTTCAATATATCATGATATTTTGGTGTTAAATTCGTAAATACAGTAATTACTACATAGCATTACTGTGTATTGAATTTATTTATTTATTTACAGCATTTATATTCCGCCCTTCTCACCCCGAAGGGGACTCAGGGCGGATTACAATGAACACATATATGGCAAACATTCAATGCCAACAGACAAACAACATATATAGACAGACACAGAGGCGTTTAACATTTTTTTCCAGCTTCACGATTCCGGCCACAGGGGGAGCTGTTGCTTCACTGTCCAGTAGTGGCTGTACTTCCTCATTCCATTCCTCGTGTTTTGCTGGCAGTTTTATGATGTTGTAAATTAGTTAAATTAGCCTCCCGCATAAAGCATACCTAAATTTCCCTAATTGACAGATGCAACTGTCTTTCGGGGCTGCATAGGTCAACAGCAAGCCAGGCTATTTAATGGTCGGGGGCTTAACCTGACCTGAGCTTTGAACTCATGACCTCTCGGTCAGTAGTGATTTATTGCAGCTGGTTACTAGCCACAGCCCAGCCCAAACTACTTTTTCTGTAAAATTTGTTGTTGTTCTGATGTTCTGGTGCTTAGTTTGTAAAATCATAACCTAATTTGATGTTTAAGGCTTTTCCTTAATCTCTCCTTATTATCCAACACATTTGCTTATCCAACGTTCTGTCAGCCCGTTTACGTTGGAAAAGTGAGACTCTACTGTACATATAGATGCCTCTCTGAAGATGGCATTCACAAACATGCTAAAACGAGATGGAACAGTATTTTTTAACTTTTTTACATTTCCACCACTGGTACCTATTTCTTTATTGCATTTCCAACATTTATTGTAGCTATTTTTATTAAATTTAGCTAATTTAGCTGGTGTGTAGTACCATCTAAAATGACAATGACGAATCCACAACAAGTATTTCCCCAAGAGGACAATGGGAAGTCCTTTTATATATATATATTTTCCATTTTTTCATGGGTTTTTTTTCCTTTTTTTTCCATCTTTTTCCTCTTCTCTTTTGTTTGTTTTTCATTTTGATTATTCTCCAGCACTTTTCCCTCACTATCCTATACTTATTATGTTTTCCTAGCTTTCTCTGTAACCTCACTTGTAACATAATAAAAATTATTATAAAAAAACCCAGATGGAACAAACATATGTTGTTGTAGTTAGCAATACACATTATAGAAAGTGAAAGAAATAAACGGCCTGACCACTAATCTACGTGCAATTAATTTTTCACAATTCTCTCTTGAAAAGGGAACTCAAACAGAACAAAGCTGAGGAATGATAATGACATTTGAGGTCAAGAAACTCAGTCTCTACTATTACTCAATGCACATTATGCATCACACGTCAATGTGCGTCCATCATCATGATGTGAGAGGCACTTCAAAGAAGACTTCTTGCATCTTCAGTTGCTCCTAATGCCACCCACACAAGCACTATAGTTAACACACTTGGGGGAAATAGATCCCCTGTGCCTCTCAAAGCAGTGGATGTCTCCATTTTCCAGGGAATTTATGAAACTTTTGTACAAACTAAAAGAATGGCTGTTTCTTCCCTGCTCTAAATCTAAGATCCTCTTTATTTATTCCTTTTCTTCCAAAGCTCAACTGGGGTTGTGTCAATGTATGTGCTCCTACCAGTTTCTTTGCTAGGGCAGTCTTGCAGAAAGCTGTCTCCTGGGAAACCAAGGATTCGGCTCCTTGCTTCCTCCATTCTGCAGACTGACCTCAAGAAGGTCTCAGCTTTAAGACTTAATTGGATTTGTTCCTATGGAGAGAGAAAAGTACATACACAGCTGCTCCCCCTATGGCCGGAATGAAGCATATCCTCAGGAAGCTGGAAGCTGGAGAAGGTTTAAATTGCCTCTGTGTCTGTCTCTGTCTCTGTTCTATGTTTATATGGCAATGAATGTTTGCCTTATATGTGTACAATGTGATCTGCCCTGAGTTCCCTTCGGGCTGAGAAAGAAGGGCGGAATATAAATACTGTAAATAAATAAATAAATAAATAAATAAATATTATTATTATTATATTTTGAAGGTAGTCATTGATGCTTCCCTAAATTTGCACTATAATTTCACTTTCCTCACCATAATAACAAGTGTTTTTCTAAATATATATATATATATATATATGGCATGTCCGATCGATGAAAAAAATGTTTCAATTCTCGTTTCTAAAGTAGGGGGCGCTGGCGCTTCGATATAGAAAGTATTTCCGATTTTTTCACCCAAATATTTCGGATATTTCCAAAAATTCGTAATGATTCTAAATGTTTCTAAAATGGCGGACGCGCATGTGCAATCGCTACACATTGGGCTTGTATGGCAATCTTCCATGTGGATGCAGAGGACGTTAGCCCCCACCTTTGCGTCCATCATGGAAGCTTCTGATTGGCCGGGGAGTGGCAGCCATGTTAGGCTGCTCTAAGCTCCCATTCAAGGTAGATTGCAGAAACAATTTTAAAAAAATATTTTAAAAAATATATTTAAAAAAATGTTATGGGGAAAAAAAATTAACAAAACCTTAAGAGACAATTAGAGAATGGGCCAACAATGGTTCGAATTACATTGCTGGTTGCGCTGTGAGACAATGTCTCGGAATGCGTATCAAAAAGTGAGAACAATCCAAAATAATTCTGATATACGATTCAAAACGATTTTTTGGACATGTCTAATATATATATATATATATATATATATATATATATATATGTATATGTATACATACGTTTCAGTTTGGAAAGCATTGTTTGCTTTTCTCCCTTTCCTTGAGAAGTGTCCTCTCCTCCCACAGCTAGAGACATTGGTCTAAACTGCAAAAGGCCCAGCAGCCAGGTTTATGCGAAGACGGCAGTCTGAAAGTGAAATCTAGACAATTTTTCTCCAGGCACTCAGAGAGATAAAGTGCCATCAAGATGACATCTTTGATTTCTACTGGGAAGCAGCAACTGACTGCTGCAGCCCCCTGACATTCCCAGTTGCGTCAAGTTAACAGACACGAAGTGGCATGTACAGTACTGCGAAACAAAAGCAAAACAAAATGTTCAAGGAGCCCAAGTGAAACCGGAGAAGGAGGCTGAGGCTGACCCACACAGCTAGGACAGAAAGCCACGTTTGTCCTCAGGATTATCTCAGGAAGAACAACGAAAGTATAGCTTAACTTTGGCAATTGCTACTCACTTGTAGGGTAAGCATTGAGCATTTGAAATATATAATTATCCCAAGTTCCAGTTTACCAAAACACCAACCCCCATGTCCCAAAATCTATTTATCAAAGCAATTAGAAATGCCTTCATCAACTGCTTCTTAACATTATTTATGTATATTCATTAGTTTTTATTGCTTATCTTATAACGACTTGTTAATCAACACATTAAACAACCATACAAATTAACCATGTGATAAATAGCTTGCAAAAACAGCAAAAAAGTCAGGCATCCCTATTAAGTATATCCAAACATCAGAACCTTGACAATACATAATTAAGCCAGAGTCAGCAGGATAAAGAGCAACATAGCCAGAAATCAAGAAAAATTGAACGCTCTTGGAAAATAATTAGGTCTTAACCTGGCATTGGAACAATAGCTGACTTGGCACAAGGCAGTCCTTTCTGGGGAGAGTTCTTTTTTTCCAAGATGGAGATCAATCCTGAGGAACGTTGAACCTTGGTTCATCATCAGCTTCATTCCTAAGGCAGGACCAGAAGGAAGGCTTCCAAAGAAGACAACATGATCCAACTAAGTTCACATTTCTGGTGTGCTGATCCTGAACTTAACATTATCAAAAGCCAGCATTCTGAGTTGTGCATCAAAGGAGACGATTAGACGCGTTTGTTGTTTCAAAGCTGGTGTATTTTATTTATTGTGTTAGAAGCGAATTGAGGGTAAGGTTTGTCAGTGTGTTTTGATGTTATAGAGGGAAATGTTAGATCAAATGTTTGCTGTTGGATTGTGCGTCTGTGTTATGGCAAGCTTTACAGCAGCAGAGGAGTTAATTGCATGCCAGCCCTGATTGATAGCCTGCAGGGCCAATGGGTCAAGACTTCCGTTTCAACTGTGGACAGAACATTCGTCATAGACTGTGGAATGTTGGGAGGACTTGTTCTGATAACAGACTCTTGGCTTGCTGAACGTATGTGACATGCTTTTCCCTTTGCTGGGGAACATGTGTCCGGAGAGTTATGGTGTTTGGAGTTATAAATAGCCTTGTATATAAATAAAGCCTAGTACTGCTGGGATCAGCAGATAATCTACGACTGTGGTGTCATTTGTCAGTGCTACTGTGCAGAAGCACATGTGGTCTGACTGATGAGCAGAAGGTGAGACTCATCAACAAGTCAGGGCGAAGGTTGGATCTCATCTCTCCCCCTGCTCCTGCCCTGACACAGTTGTCATGTACAAAGTTAAAAACTTGGCATTGTGTTAAATTCCTTTTGACCAAAAGTTGGCCACTTGGAGTGCCTCTGGTCTCACTGCTAGAAGGTCCTCCTCTCATCTGGTATCAGCCACTGATTGAGGTTCCGGATTTTAGCCTGCCACTTTTGGACTCTCGTTTGCTGAGATGTTCCTGTGAGTATCTCTATAGATCTTAGGAAGCTATTTCTTGATTTAAGGCATTTGGTTGCAGCATGCAACCAATTTTAACAGTCTGTTCCAGTCAACGACAAACCAGGAGGTCTATGTACGCCCATTTCATGTGAGCACAAAGAAGGCCTAACCTTGCAATCATAAGGTCTGGGAAGTTGAATTATAATTATTTTCTTTCTTTTTCCTTTTAGCAGACCATACTTCTACCAATGAGGAATGATGGATTGGCCTTTCAATACACAATTGCCTCCCCCTGCCCCATGTTTTGAGTCTCATTTGTGATCTATGGATCTGTCAGTCTTACTCATGTCAGTTTTGCGCATAAAAAGGCTTACTTATCATCCAGGCAGGGGACTCTTGCCAAAGATGTGATGCAGCCCAGTAAAGCAAAGGTTCATCCCTCTGCTCCCCCATTTCCCCCACTATATACTCTCCTTATTTCTTCTGTTGATATTAATTGGCCCTTTCTTATTAGCATTTTATCAGAAGTCAGCAGGTTTTCCATCTTAATTTTAACATCAGCCAAGCCAATATTGCTTCGGCTTTTGCGGTACCATCTGGCGTACACCAGAGAAGGTAGTTGGCTGCCTGAACAAACAATAATGAAGGCTTCTTGATTCCTCAAAGGAAAGAAGCTTCACATCTTTGGCAGCAAGGATACCAATGGTAAAAATCCTTAACCAGCTGAAATCACTTTCAAAATTCCCGTGACATTCATCATGGTTTTGAATGATCCACCAAAAAGATATGTAAGCATGGAACACAACCCTGAGAGAACATGAGGATGTCCCCATGCATGGTCCTCATTTGTACAATGTCACTGTATTGCAAATGGTGAGTGTATGGGATGGAATAGCTATAACTCAATGGCAGAGGACATTTTTTCTATGCCTAAACTATGACCAGTTAAAAGATCTCAGGCAGTAGGGCACACAACCCCACACTATACTTCCAATACAGTAGAGTTCCGGTTTTCTGACATAAACGGGCGGACTGAATGTCGGATAAGCAAAACTGTCGGATAATAGGGAGGCCCTATTATCCCTCCTGGCAAGTCAGGTGCTTGCCGAAGGGAAGAGTCTCGTCCTTCCAGCAAGCACCCAGTTTAGAGAAGCCTGGTGCGTGCTTGCTGCTTGGCAACATGCACAGGGCTTCTCCAAAGTGGCAGGTGCTTGCTGGAGGGAAGAGTCTTGTCCCTCCGGCAAGCACCAGGTTTAGAGAAGCCTGGTGCATGCTTGCTGCTTCTCCAAAGTGCCGGGTGCTTGCTGGAAGGAAGAGTCTTGTCCCTCCAGCAAGCACCCAGTTTAGAGAAGCCTGGTGCGTGCTTGCTGCTTCTCCAAAGTGCTGGGTGCTTGCTGGAAGGAAGAGTCTTGTCCCTCCAGCAAGCACCCAGTTTAGAGAAGCCTGGTGCGTGCTTGCTGCTTCTCCAAAGTGCCGGGTGCTTGCTGGAAGGAAGAGTCTTGTCCCTCCAGCAAGCACCCAGTTTAGAGAAGCCTGGTGCGTGCTTGCTGCTTCTCCAAAGTGCTGGGTGCTTGCTGGAAGGAAGAGCCTTGTCCCTCCAGCAAGCATCTGGTTTAGAGAAGCCTGGTGCATGCTTGCTGCTTAGCAACACGCACCAGGCTTCTCCAAAATGCTGGGTGCTTGCCGGAGGGACAAGACACTTCCCTTCGGCAAGCACCCAGCACTTTGGAGAAGCCCGCTTCGCTTTGCTGCCTAGGAACACACAGCAGGCCTCTCCCAAGCGCTGGGTGCTTGATGGGAGGGAAAGTCTGCGCTAGCCGTGTCTCATCCCTCCAGTAAGCACCCTGGCCCACACGGCCTGGACTGGCATGTCGGATAATACAGTACGTCGGATAACCAGAACTCTCCTGTATTTCTGAAATTAAAAACTAAATGGGGTCAGACCTGGACTGTATTTGAGTGGGAGAGCACCAAGGCAGTCTAGGAAAGAATCATGCTTAAAAGCCTGGGAAAAGGAAGATACTAGTCTAGATAGAGCAATGGTCTCATGAATAGCAGGTAAGGAGCCGGGGTCAGTTCCAGCTTGCTTTTCATATTGAGCTTCCCATTAGGTACTCCCAAAGGTAACTAAAGTAACGAAAGAATGGATGTAGCAAAGGAAAATGGATCCATGTACAACTCTAGTAGATAGTAGTGGTTAGATCAGACGTGGGCAAAATTGATGTCTGCTTTTTTCACTCTAAACTCCTGTTTTACCCCTAGACTGGGACAGATCTACTTCAGTATAAAGCTGCTTCCTATGTGACCAACAGTTTATTTATTTATTTATTTATTTTGCAGTATTTATATTCCACCCTTCTCACCTAGAAGGGCAGATCATGCAAATATATATTTTCCATGCAAATATATATTTTCCATGCAAATATTTTTTTTCTCAATATTATCTGCCGTACACTAGAGAAAGCTAAAACAGGACTGTTGGCTGCCCGATCCGGCAATTATTATCTTAGATGTCTCCCCTCCTAAAACATTTAGTCAACCTTGCAATTTCGTTTAAGAAAAATCCGGTGCTCCATTATGAGCACAGCAGGTAAAAATAATTGAGCCTTTGGGATGTTAAAGAACAAATTTAATGGAAAGACTATTTAGATGGAGAGGTTATTCGTTCACTCTTTTTTTTACTATTTTATTTATCTATGCATGTGTTTATATCTGGCCTTATCCCAGTTTTAAGACCCCAGGGGGCTTACAATAGTTGAAACCCACATAGTTAAAAATTAACAGTGTACGATTTTTTAAAAAGCCCATCATGGCATTAAAACTAGTTAAAACAAATTAAAATAAACAACAGAAGACTACTTCAAAGAACAATGCAAGTACAAATGTACAGAAAGTAAATTGTTAAATGAAACTCAATTAGTTGCAGTATCGAAACAATCCACATTTGAATAAAAGAAGAAATTGCATTTTTTTAAAAAAAAGATATTACATTCCAGATGTAGAGTTTTTTGTTTGATAAATACACATGATAAATACACACAAATGTCTATACTAGACAATGTCGAAGAGATAAACAAACACTATAAAGGTTCAAAACATAAAAAGAGATGTGTATATTAGAGCAACTTGCAAAGGCCACAGAAATAGTCAGGCCTCTCTGAGTATAGAGCTATCTTCCTTCTATGTAAAAAGGATAAGCGAATACTATAAAGTTTCAAAACATAAGTTGCACTATGTAATTCAGAGCACCATATACATACAATTTTACCTGAGAGTTAACAAAAATAATGAAAATAATAAGTACAGTCAACTGTTATAATCCACAGTAGTATCTTCCAGACATACAATATTACCTGAGAGTTAACAAAAATAATAAAAATAATAAGTACAGTCAACTGTTATAATCCACAGTAGTATCTTCCAGACATACAATATTACCTGAGAGTTAACAAAAATAATGAAAATAATAAGTACAGTCAACTGTTATAATCCACAGTAGTATCTTCCAGACATACAATATTACTTGAGAGTTAACAAAAATAATGAAAATAATAAGTACAGTCAACTGTTATAATCCACAGTAGTATCTTCCAGACATACAATATTACCTGAGAGTTAACAAAAATAATGAAAATAATAAGTACAGTCAACTGTTATAATCCACAGTAGTATCTTCCAGACTGTAATAGTCTCCACTATTTAAACATCAAATTAACAGTGTACGATTTTTAAAAAGCCCATCATGGCATTAAAACTAGTTAAAACAAATTAAAATAAACAACAGAAGCCTACTTCAAAGAACAATGCAAGTACAAATGTACAGAAAGTAAATTGTTAAATGAAACTCAATTAGTTGCAGTATCGAAACAATCCACATTTGAATAAAAGAAGAAATTGCATTTTTTTAAAAAAGATAATACATTCCAGATGTAGAGCTTTTTGTTTGCCCGGTAGCTACGACTCGGCTTATTCTTGACCCCATGTGGTCTCGAGTATAACTCGTAAGGAAAAAAAATAGTATATATAGGGAGCTACAGATAGATTTCTCCAACTGCAAAAAAAAAAAAAAGTTTTTCTCTTCAAGAAAGCAATTTCAAAAGACTTTCCCCCCACTAGGCCTTCTGTTAATCATGAACAAAAAGGTTCAAAAAAATTCAACCTTTGCTGAACCGAGCAAAAGTAGCTCCTGACTTCAAAGCATGGTGTTCCTTTCATAATCTACATTGTGGGCACAGAGAATGAAAATAGAATAACAATGTTGAAATAAACTGTAAACCTCCTCAAAAACAAAACACAAACAAGGATGGGGGAGGTGAGCATTTGCAATTTAAATCTGGATTTTTTTTAGTACAGATCAAACTTGTCTTTGCTCATTTGAAGGGGAATACATGAGAGAAACCCTGTTCTGTTTTCATAATGCCAGCTAGAAACTGGCGTGAAAGCTAAGCCTATAATAATTGCTGAAATATACAAAATCAGCTTAGTAAGGGCTCATTTGCATCGGAGGCCTTCGTTCAAACTCTTTTATGCTGTGGCTCGGCTCTTGCTGTGTTCGTATATATTCTGTCACACCGCATGATAGGAAACTTCAGCGATGGCTCCTTTTCAAAACACGGCTTCCCAAAATGATCACCAGGACAAAGTGATGGGCACGGCATTTATCCACTTGGCAGGGCTGTCGTTCTTGATTCTTATCCAGGCGCTGCCACCTGGAAATCCCGATGGCGGAACACATTTCCTTCTAATGCCATCACAGCTCTCTCAGGAGGGCATGAAAGGTGCGCCTACAAAAGTCAAAGCAAACACACATTTAGCGAGTGTGGAGTTAATATTTGGAAGAAGGACAATCTATCTCTTGGGCCAAGAAAGGAGAATCCTGGTTAAGGCTTCGTGTGTTAGGGATTCCTCTTCTTCAGAAGAGGAAGCGGAGCAGGAGAGTGGAATCTGCGGAGGAGACTTTGCAAGTACCCACATTTCAGGAAAGGCGAAAGGAAACTGAGCAGAGATGTTGTTTAGATAGAATATCTGCCAGAAATGCAGCTGAGTAATTAGGAACTGCCCTAGCAGATGTGAGGGGACCCAGGGCTATAAAGCAGAACCAGGTGCAGCCCGCTCTTGCTGGTAAGAAACTGACTCTAATGTCTTCGCTCCCTGTGTGCCTGCTCTGAGTCTGCATCTGGATTTATTGCTCTTTCTTTGTCTGAAGTAAGACTGCTATTTGATTTGGGACTGTATCAGAGACTAAGAACTGCATGTGCCCTAGGACTCTCTTGCTTCCTTTTACATTATTCCATTGAGTGTGCTGTATTTTATAATAATAATAATAATAATAATAATAATAATAATAATAATAATAAACAGAAGCACAACTATGTGACCCAAATGATTCATTGGAACTTATACCTCAAGTCCCACCTCCCAGCAGCAAAGAACTGGTGGGATCACAAACCTGCAAAAGTATTGGAAAATGAGCACGCAAAGATACTGTGGGACTTCCGAATCCAGACTGACCAAGTTCTGGAACACAACACACCAGACATCACAGTTGTGGAAAAGAAAAAGGTTTGGATCATTGATGTTGCCATCCCTGGTGACAGTCGCATTGACGAAAAACAACAGGAAAAACTCAGCCGCTATCAGAACCTCAAGATTGAATTGCAAAGACTCTGGCAGAAACCAGTACAGGTGGTCCCGGTGGTGATGGGCACACTGGGTGCCATGCCAAGAGATCTCAGCCGGCATTTGAAACAATAGACATTGACAAAATTACGATCTGCCAACTGCAAAAGGCCACCCTACTGGGATCTGCGCACATCATCCGAAAATACACCACACAGTCCTAGATGCTTGGGAAGTGTTCGACTTGTGATTTTGTGAAACAAAATCCAGCATATCTATCTTGTTTGCTGTGTCATAATAAAATAATAATAATAATAATAATAATAATAATAATAATAATAATAAAAAACTTTATTTATACCCGGCCACCATCTCCCCACGGGGACTCAGGGAGGCTCACATGGGGCAAAGCCCGGTCAACATAGTTCACAGAAATAACGACATAAATACATTTGCACAATATACACAAGTGAAAACACAATAAAGTAATAACACAAAAATTAACTCTTTATTAACTCATGTGTTATTACCTTATTGTGTTTTGCTGAAGTAAAGCAGTTTTCATTTACTTACCACAGTGTTTTAAGGCTGTTCTTGCAAGACAAAACAGGACAGCATGGAAGAACCAGTATTGTTGGCCATTGATATTACGTTACTTAGAAGTCCCCTTACAATAGTAATGAGAAGCTTACTCTTGTCAGGCATTATAACAGAATATAGGGGCTGGGCTGTGGCACAGCTGGTTAGTAGCCAGCTGCAATAAATCACTACTGACTTGAGAGGTCATGAGTTCGAAGCCAGCCCGCGTCGGCTTGAGCTCCCAACCATTAAAAATAGCCCAGCTCGTAGTTGAACTAAGCAACCCGAATGACAGCTGCATCTGTCAAGTAGGAAATTTAGGTTGTTGTATGTTTTCCGGGCTGTATGGCCATGTTCCAGAAGTATTCTCTCCTGACGTTTCACCCACAACTATGGCAGGCATCCTCAGAAGTTATGAGGTATGCCCGGCATAGATGTGAGCGAAACGTCAGGAGAGAATACTTCTGCAACTTGGCCATACAGTCCGGAAAACATACAACAACCCTGTGATCCTGGCCATGAAAGCCTTCGACAACACAATTTAGGTACCACTTATGCGGGGAGGCTAATTTAACTACAAAACCATAAAAATCATTCAACAGTGTGCGGAAAGGAATGAGGAAGTAATCCATCAAGGACTCAGTTTCACAGTGGATGAGGAAGCAGCAGCTCCCACTGTGGCTGGAATCGAGCATACCCTCATGAAGCCGGAAGCTGCAAAATGTTTTATTGCCTCTGTGTCTGTCTATATGTCGTATGTCATATGGCATTGAATGTTTGCCATGTATATGTGCATTGTGATCCGCTCTAAAATCCCTTCAGGGTGAGAAGGGCAGAATATAAATACTGTAAAGAAATTGGTCGATGTTTACTCAGAAGCTAGATCTACCATAATCAGGTCCAACTATAGTGGAACCTCAAGAGAATCCCAACTTAAGAAGGTTTTGAGTTAAGAGCTGTTAACTTGGCCTGGATTTTCTGGACTTCCCATCAACCCTAGCCATAATAGCAAATGGTAAGGAATGATAGAGGTTGCAATACAATGATGTTTGGATGACCATGTTTCCTATCCTTGCTGTGTGTGTTGTCAGAGTCATGACTGATGATGAAAAAGAGGAGAAAAGATCTCATGGAGGATGAGTGGTTTCAGAAAATTTCCTCCAATAGACAGTTAAAATCTCATTTTGGTCGCTTTTTCTCTTTTTTGTCGGTCATAATGAGTCCGTAAGGTGCTTCTGCATGTGTTGTAGTTTTGAAGAGTCAGCCATTAGAATAACTAACCTTTAGCTAATGTGATGATGCCACTTCCAATACACAGGGCTGTTTAAAATGAACAATCCCGGTGACAGAATACGGAAAACAATTAAGCATAACTTGTCAAAATTAATAGACGAGATGGCGTCTTTGTCGGAGCTAGCAATTGTAATTAGAATCAAGTAATTTTCCCAACGAGGTCTGGATTTTGTGTGGAGCCTGCCCCGTTACGTAACCTAGAATGGCTTACTGTAGCATCTTTCCCTTTCTTTCTTTTGCTTTTTTAGAGTCTTTCGCAGCTGAGCAAAGATATCCACAAGGGAGAAGCAAGAAATAATTGCTTGTGTTCTGGTTTCAATAATATTATGGAATTTTTTTTTACTTGTATGTTTTCAGTCCTGTTTTCTTACCTGAACCTTTGGTTTGTATAGAAAATCTGTAACTATGTTGAGTTCTTTAGCATTGTATTTCGGTTATACAAATGTTCTTTGGCCAATGTTTTGGCATTCTTGTCTGCCTTTAATCTTGCTTTAAGGAGCAATCATTCTGAACCTCGGCTGTTTTTCTATTAGTAATATGGTCTTAAGATTTCTCACATCTCTTCCACTTCATAGCATTGTTTGATCTGTCATATATGAGCAAGGCCAGCCTTTGAAAGCTCATGCCAACAACTGAACAAGGCTTGTCTGGCTATATATAGCTCCAAATGTTCTTCATTTTCTGTCGAGAGGCAACTTTCTTCCCGAGCTCAGAGAGCTGTCCAGGGTCCTGACTCGTCCATGGCTTTGCCTGGGATGATTTGACCCGAATCGGTCTGCTTGAAAGAAATTGCATTTGTTTACCTCTCTGTCCCCTGGGAGTTGCTGTCTGAAGGTAGAATTCGAGAGGATATTAGTTTGGGGAACACGGCTCTCGTTCTGGGAGCTGCAGTCCAAAAATAACATTTTAAAAGACTTGCTATGACAAGACAAATTCGTCTTGTTGTAACCAGCTCCCAGAAACTGAAAGATCTAGTCAAGGGTGGGGAGGTTCGTTTTGGTCTCTCACTCTTTTAAAGAAGCGAGAGTTCTATATATGCATGTATTTGTCTTATGCTCCTAGAATCACAGAATCACAGAATCACAGAATCACAGAATCACAGAATCACAGAATAATAGAATCATAGAATCACAGAATCACAGAATCACAGAATCATAGAATCACAGAATCACAGAATCACAAAATAATAGAATCATAGAATCACAGAATCACAGAATCACAGAATCACAAAATCACAGAATAATAGAATCATAGAATCACAGAATCATAGAATCACAGAATCATAGAATTACAGAATCACAGAATCACAGAATCACAGAATCACAGAATCACAGAATCATAGAATCACAGAATCACAGAATCACAGAATCATAGAATAATAGAATCATAGAATCACAGAATCATAGAATAATAGAATCATAGAATCACAGAATCATAGAATCACAGAATTACAGAATCATAGAATCATAAAATCACAGAACCACAGAATCACAGAATCATAGAATCACAGAATCATAGAATCGTAAACTTGGAAGAGACCTCATGGGCCATGCAGTCCAACCCTCTGCCAAGAAGCAGGAAAATCACATTCAAAGCACCCCCGACAGATGACCATCCAGCCTCTGCTTAAAAGCCTCCAAAGAAGTAGCCTCCACCACACTCCGCGGCAGAGAGTTCCACTGCTGAACAGCCCTCACAGTGAGGAAGTTCTTCCTGATGTTCAGGTGGAATCTCCTTCCCTGTAGTTTAAGCCATTGTTCTGCATCCCAGTCTCCAGGGCAGCAGCAAACAAGTTTGCTCCCTCCTCCCTATGACTTCCCCTCACGTATTTGTACATGGCTATCATGTCTCCTCTCAGCCTTCCCTTCTGCAGGCTGAACATGCCCAGCTCTTTAAGCCGCTCCTCATAGGGCTTGTTCTCCAGACCCTTAATCATTTTTGTTGCCCTCCTCTGGACACTTTCCAGCTTGTCAACATCTTCCTTCAATTGTGATGCCCAGAATGGGACACAGTTTGATTCCAGGTGTGGTCTGACCAAGGCAGAATAGAGGGGAGCATGACTTCCCTGGATCTAGATGCTATACCCGTATTTATGCAAGCTAAAATCCCATTGGCTTTTTTTGCCGCCACATCACATTGTTGGCTCATGTTTAACTTATTGTCCACGAGGACTCCAAGGTCTTCTTCACATGTACTGTTGTCGAGCCAGGCATCCCCCATTCCTTTTTTTGCTGGGGGAAAAACATGGGAAATTTCCCGTGGAGAACTGCATCTCTCTCCTCTTATGGTATGGTTTTATATCTGCAGCTGCAGTATATTATATGTAGGAATGTTCTTCATATGAGTATTTTCCCCCCTGCTCTGAAAGCCTTAGGCCCATCTGGGCTTGTGAAAAAGATCACAAATGTGTTTTGCCAGTATTATTCTCAGGCGTAGAGATGGAGGGGAAGAGAGAAGCAGTGCCCATATTATATTTGAGCCAAAGTACTTAGGTCAGCTGTAATGAATTATCAATATCAACACACTTACTTGTAACGATATGTTCCCCAGTAATGGATAGTGTTGTTTGAGGGCAAATGTGCCCTGAAGTCATGCCACCTTTAATGGAGTTAATGGGGCTTGGGATACTTGGAGAGGGCTTTAGAAGCCACAAAAGTGGAAAGCTGAAACTGTATGTAGTCTAAAGGCCACACTTTGCCCACTCCAAGGGATTTTGGCCTGTCGAAGGCTTTCATGGCTGGGATCGCAGGGTTGTTGTATGTATTCCGGGCTGTATGGCCATGTTCCAGAAGTATTCTTGGATAGTGGACTTTGGCCTGCATCAATAGGACTAGGACACAATGGAACAATGGCATCAAACTGCAGGAAAGGAGATTCCACCTGAACATTAGGAAGAACTTTCTCACTGTGAGAAAGAGCTGTTCAGCAGCGGAACTCTCTGCTGCAGATTGTGGTGGAGGCTCCTTCTTTGGAGGCTTTTAAGTAGAGGCTGGATGGCCCTCTGTCGGGGGTGCTTTGAATGTGATTTTCCTGCTTCTTGGCAGAACGGGGTTGGACTGGATGGCCTGTGAGGTCTCTTCCAACTCTATGGGGCCGGGCTGTGGCGCAGCTGGCTAGTAACCAGCTGCTATAAATCACTACTGACCGAGAGGTCATGAGTTCGAAGCCCGGGTCAGGTTAAGCCTCCGACCATTAAAAATAGCCCCGTTTTGCTGTTGACCTATGCAGCCCCGAAAGACAGTTGCATCTGTCAAGTAGGGAAAATTTAGGTACGCTTTATGCGGGAGGCTAATTTAACTAATTTACAACACCATAAAACTGCCAGCAAAACACGAGGAAAAGAATGAGGAAGAACAGCCACCAGTGGATGGTGAAGCAACAGCTCCCCCTGTGGCCGGAATCGTGAAGCTGGAAAGATGTTAAAATGCCTCTGTGTCTGTCTAAACTGAATGTTGTTTGTCTGTTGGCATTGAATGTTTGCCATATATGTGTTCATTGTAATCCGCCCTGAGTCCCCTTCGGGGTGAGAAAGAAGGGCGGAATATAAATACTGTAAATAAATAAATAAATATGATTCTATGATCCAACGTTTAATCAGCCAGAAATGATCTTCTTTCAAATTTCTCATAAAATTTCATTTTAAATTCTGATTCCTCCCCACCTATTTTTCCCCCCATTTGTCATCCATTTCTAAGCTGGAACATTTATACATAAAGACATAGCACAAGTCAAAGGGCCTCCGTTCTTCAGTGGACACTGGGAGCTGACATTTACTTGCTAGAAGAATAAAGAAACTGCTAGAAGAATATTCCCTCCGGTGGGATATGTAATAAACCAAGCTGTGTCACTGACCTGTCAGGCATCTTACACAAACTGGGGGATGTTGTCTGATACGTCAAATATTTGTCGATGAAAAACAATAATAATAATAATGTGAGTGCCACAACATGGGTTTAAATTATCCTTCCAAAGGTTTGTTTTGGGGGAAAAAAATATAATGATGCAACTGAGCATCGCTGTTCAAACCGCTGCCTCCTGGCTGTGTTTGCAACAAGACTAACCGAAGTCAACAAAGGCAAATAATCAAAATGTTCTCCTCATGTACAACCTTTTTCTCTCTCTGGACAGAAAAATAGGGATGTTGACACGGTTCATAATGCATTGCTCACAGCTCATATCCTTTGGCTTGGCATATGAGTGTTGGCACCTCAAATTAATGCTTGCCTGGACTATGAGACGAACGCTATGAAACTTGACTTTTGCAGAGATCAGGTTTAACCCCGACGGAGCATCAAAAGTTCACTACTAAAGGTCTGCAGGAAGTTCAGAAGGAAGGACAACGGCATAAGAGAGCTGCCTGGTTTTGAAAGCTATGCAGGCCCAGCTCTGGTTGGCACTTGGATTGGAGACCATCAATGGACACCAGGTTCTATAGGCTACATTTTGGAGGAAGGAACTGGTAACTCATCTCTGAGTATTTCTTGACTAAAGAAACCGCTCTGAGTCCCCTCGGGGAGAAGGGCGGGGTATAAATGCATGTAATAAATAAATAAATAAATAAATAAATAAATAAACCCTATGAGATTCAGAGATTCAGGTGGAATCCTGTTGGGCAGTTACAAATATGGAACATAGTTGTACATTCATAAGTGTTATGTATTCACTGTTTTTATGTAGCTCCTAGTTTCCATAATTTAGAGGCTACATATGGAGCGATAAAATAGTGAAGAGTAGAAACATCACACTGGCAACGAAGGTCCGCATAGTAGTAACCCCCATAGTAACTTATGGATGTGGATGTGAGAGCTGGACCATAAAGAAGGCTGAGCGAAGGAAGAGAGACACTTTTGAACTGTGGTGTTGGAGGAAAATCCTGAGAGTGCCTTGGACCTTGGCAAGAAGATCCAACCAGTCCATACTTGACAGCATCATCTTTCAAGATTTTAAACAACTCAGCTGGGATCCCGTTGTCTCCTGCTGCCTTGTTATTAGCAATGCTTCTTAAGGCCCATTCAACCTCACTCCTCAGGATGTCTGGTTCTTGGACCACAAGAAGATCCAACCAGTCCATACTTGACAGCATCATCTTTCAAGATTTTAAATAACTCAGCTGGGATCCCGTTGTCTCCTGCTGCCTTGTTATTAGCAATGCTTCTTAAGGTCCATTCAACCTCACTCCTCAGGATGTCTGGTTCTTGGACCACAAGAAGATCCAACCAGTCCATACTTGACAGCATAATCTTTCAAGATTTTAAATAACTCAGCTGGAATCCCGTTGTCTCCTGCTGCCTTGTTATTAGCAATGCTTCTTAAGGCCCATTCAACCTCACTCCTCAGGATGTCTGGTTCTTAGACCACAAGAAGATCCAACCAGTCCATACTTGACAGCATAATCTTTCAAGATTTTAAATAACTCAGCTGGGATCCTGTTGTCTCCTGCTGTCTTGTTATTAGCAATGCTTCTTAAGGCCCATTCAACCTCACTCCTCAGGATGTCTGGTTCTTGGACCACAAGAAGATCCAACCAGTCCATCCTCTAGGAAATAATGCCCAGCTGCTCACCGGAGGGAAGGATATTAGACAAAGGTGAAAGACTTTGGCCACATCATGAGAAGATGGGAAAGCTGGGAGAAGAGAATGATGCCGGGGAAAAAGGAAGGAAAAAGGAAGAGAGGCTGACCAAGTTTCTTTCTGTCTGGAGATCATTCATGGGAAGGAATAGAAATGATAGACCATTATATCTTGGTTGATAGGGGAATGGATCCCCTTAGATCCCAGTGGCTACTTATTGGTAAGTTGGGCTTTTGTGGTTTTCTAGAATCGACTACATCACATCTTGGTTTCAAGATTAGTATTTAAGAATCATACAGGATTTTCACAATGCAGACTTCATGATCCCATAGCACTGAACTATGGAAATTAAACTGGTGCTAAACCACATTGATTCTGCAGTATAGATGCAGCCTAAATCACATCCCACAACATCCGAAGTGATCCCTCCCTAGACACCGTTTTGTACACCATTGTACCTGACTCACTAGTTGCTTCCAATGATACACAAACGAGACTATTTCAAAACTGGGTCAGTTTGTCATGTATTTCTTTATAACTCTCTCCCGCTTCAAAATTGGTCCGAATAGAAAAAAACTGCCATTTTCATTAATAGAACCCTCTTTGAATGTCACTTCCCATACTGAAATTTCTGAGCTGCAAATGGCATCACAAAATCTGGAGAAGTCACCTGAATCCAAGTGATAAATGTGTTCTGATGTTTATACCCAAAGCTTGATTACGAAGTAGGTCAGCATGCTTTTAAAAAAGGGTGATGGAATGGAATTCTCCCACGTTCTTAGTTGCTTCTCTGGTGGAATTTAGGTCACTTTTCCCATTCAAGAACCCCAACAACGCAGCGCTGTTCATTCACAACACGGCATCGGGGATATGCAGCCATCAATGAAATGAAATAAAAATCATATGATGCATTATAGCGTCATGCACAATAATCTATACAATCACATCCAGACTTATTTATCTATTTACAGTATTTATATTCCGCCCTTCTTTCTCACCCCGAAGGGGACTCAGGGCGGATTACAGTGAACACATATATGGCAAACATTCAATGCCAACAGACAAACAACATATATAGACAGACACAGAGGCATTTAACATTTTTTTTCCAGCTTCACGATTCCGGCAACAGGGGGAGCTGTTGCTTCACTGTCCACTAGTGGCTGTACTTCCTCATTCCTTTCCTCGTGTTTTGCTGGCAGTTTTATGATGTTGTAAATTAGTTAAATTAGCCTCCCGCATAAAGCGTCCCTAAATTTCCCTAATTGACAGATGCAATTGTCTTTCGGGGCTGCATAGGTCAACAGCAAGCCGGGCTATTTAATGGTCAGGGGCTTAACCCGACCTGGGCTTCGAACTCATGACCTCTCGGTCAGTAGTGATTTATTGCAGCTGGTTACTAGCCAGCTGCGCCACAGCCCGGCCCTCACTTACACTTGGATTAATAGATATAGGATTCAGGGTGAACAACTGCAAAATGTGAGGGTATGACACAAACACCCCACACATTTTGGTATGCTGGAAATAATATTGAGCCTCTTCTGGTGCCATTTCGGTTTATTTTTAAACTTGGGGGTGGCTCAGGCAATAAAGAACATATATGATTACATTTGCAACCAATGTAAGGTTGGTTTGGCCATTTTTGAGTGCAAAGTTTTCCTAAAACCATATGGGTTTTAGAGCGGATCTTCAGAGTGCTTTGGAGCCACTCTTCGGTTTCAGAAAGGCTACCTGGGCACATGGCCTGCATTATCTCCACCCATATGGTAGATAAAGGTATGGGTCTGAATCCATTTGCTATCCATTAAGTTTAAGTGGTTTTCCCTGTATGTTTACTCACTATTCAGCACTTCATTAAATGGCTTTACTCTAGTTGAGAATAAATAGTAGGATTCAAAATATAGATATAGATGTAAATATTATCATAGAATTACTGAGTTGCAAAATCACAAAATCACAAGTCGAACACTTCCCAAGTATTATTGACACAACAACAACAACAACAACAACAACATATTATTATTATTATTATTATTATTATTATTATTATTATTATTATTATTGACACAACGACGTTGTATGACACAGTAAACAAGATAGATATGCTGGATTTCGTTTCACAAAACCACAAGTCGAACACTTCCCAAGTGTCTAGGACTGTGTGATGTATTTTCGGATGATGTGTGCAGATCCCAGCAGGGTGGCCTTTTGCAGTTGGCAGATCGTAATTTTGTCAATGTCTATTGTTTCCAAATGCCGGCTGAGATCTTTTGGCACGGCACCCAATGTGCCGATCACCACCGGGACCACCTGCACTGGTTTCTGCCAGAGTCTTTGAAGTTCGATCTTGAGGTCCTGATAGCGGCTGAGTTTTCCTGTTGTTTTTCGTCAATGCGACTGTCACCTGGGATGACAACATCAATGATCCAAACCTTTTTCTTTTCCACAACTGTGATGTCTGGTGTGTTGTGTTCCAGAACTTTGTCAGTCTGGATTCGGAAGTCCCACAGTATCTTTGCATGTTCATTTTCCAATACTTTTGCAGGTTTGTGATCCCACCAGTTCTTTGCTGCTGGGAGGTGGTACTTGAGGCATAAGTTCCAATGAATCATTTGGGCCACATAGTTGTGCCTCTGTTTGTAGTCTGTCTGAGCAATTTTCTTACAGCAGCTGAGGAGATGATCAATGCTTTCGTCGGTTTCCTTGCACAGTCTGCATTTTGGGTCATCAGCTGATTTTTCGATCTTGGCCTGAATTGCCTTTGTCCTGATGTCTTGCTCCTGGGCTGCAAGGATCAGGCCTTCTGTCTCCTTCTTCAGGGTCCCATTCGTGAGCCAGAGCCAGGTCTTCTATTATTATTATTATTATTATTATTATTATTATTATTATTATTATTATTATTATTAATTGCCTTTGTTCTGATGTCTTGCTCCTGGGCTACAAGGATCAGGCCTTCTGTCTCCTTCTTCAGGGTCCCATTCGTGAGCCAGAGCCAGGTCTTCTCCTTGTCAGCTTTTCCTTGAATTTTGTCAAGGAACTTTCCATGCAATGTTTTGTTGTGCCAGCTGTCAGCTCTAGTTTGTAGTGCGGTTTTCTTGTAGTGGTTCTTTGTCTGCTGTGCTTTGAGGAGTTTCTGATTTTTGACTTCAATCAAAGCAGGTTCTTCACTTTGCTTAACATATTCTGCCAGGGCATGTTCTTCTTCTTTGACTGCTTGTTTTACTTGTAAGAGTCCTCTGCCCCCTGATCTTCTAGGCAGATATAGCCGGTCAACATCACTGCGAGGGTATTATTATTATTATTATTATTATTATTATTATTATTATTATTATTATTATTATTATTATTATTGAGGCTGGGTGGCCATGTGTCAGGGTTGCTTTGCTTGTGCAGGAGGGGGCTGGACTAAATGGCCCAAAGGGTCTCTTCCAACCCTCTTTATTATTATGAATATTACTATGATTGTGATTATGATTAACATTGAGGCTGTATTTGTCCCTGTTTTTTTTTACTTCAAAATAAGATATATGCAGTATGCATAGGAATTTGTTCATAGTTTTTTTTAATTAAACTATAGTCCGGCCCTCCAACGGTCTGAGGGACCGTGAACTGGTCCCCTGTTTAAAAAGTTTGGGGACCCCTGCTTTAAAGACATAGAAGTCCCATACTGAATCCCACCCCCAATATGGAGGGAAATTATGAATTTTGGATAAATTCTTATCAGGAAGAGACTTTAATGAAATTCTCAACCAGCCTTAGAGGCAATCCAAAAGCAATATTGGACCTGATAAAGTACAGAGCGACTTCCAATGCCGACCTGGAGCCCATCAACTGAGACATAATTCTCCAGAATCTGATTTCAACCTGCGTCGCTCGGAATGCAACGTGGAGGGTTCACATTTTGTTCCCGTTCTGTGTGATCTTGTTTCACTCCACTAGCCAAGCTGACACCTTGTTGGGATGAAACAAAACCTCACATTTAGCACTTTTGTCTTGAATCGCCTCATTCGAGACTCACTCGCACGGTGGGAGTTCTGGCCAAACATCTCATACATATTCATAGCTCATGCCATGAATATTTCAGGACCTCTTGGAAAGATAACTTTGCTTAGAAAGCAGGTTAGCTGCCTTGTGTTTTGATCTCTGAAAATAATTCCCCAAAGAGCAGAAAACCTTTCACCTGATAAAATAGAGTTGTGTTTTATTTTTGCTCATGCTTTCTCTAAAATCAAATTCCACGTGCAAAGTTATATTACTTCTTTCCTCTATGTATCTATATCTATACTAGCTGTGCCCAGCCATGCGTTGCTGTGGCAAAGTGGTGGTGGTATTGGTTAAAAATTGTTGTGTAATTTTTATTTGACGTTATTTGTATTTTTTAAATTAATTTTATTGTAAGTTATCTTTTTATTTATTATATTTTATTATTTTCTTGTATTATTTTTAGTTATTTTCTGTTATTATACTATTTTATTGTATTAATTTTTTAGTGTTTTTAATTATTTTTAGTGTTTTTTATTATTTTTATTGGGTTGCTAGGAGACCAAATTGGAGGAGCTTAGCCTTCTAACTGGCAGCAATTGGATAAAAGCAATTATTCCTCTCCCTCTAATTAGGACTTTATTTTTCTTTTCTTTTTGTTGTATCAACCTAGAGCCGTGGATGATGGGTTGTGTTGTCAAATTTCGAGGTTGGGGGGCCTGTAGTTTTGGTGTTTTGTGGGTCGCCGTGATGCCATCACTCTTTTATATATATAGATTTAAATATAATAAAAGTCAGTGTTTGTATGCAGCGGTGTATGCGGTGGTGTATGCAGCGGAGTTTGCGGCAGATGGGACTTGCAGTTGTGTTGTGTTTTGGAGAGGGCTGGACCATGGATGATGGGACTTGCAGTATTTTCACTCACTTCCCGAGACCACTGCGACCCCACCAATGTCTGATCAAGACCAAACTTGACACATAGAGCCTTCATGACCTACTCTACATCCTGGTGCTGTTTGGAGGGGATGGGCCATGGATGATGGGACTTGCAATACCTTCTCTCACTTCCTGAGAACACTGTGACTCCCACCAATGACAAATAAGGACTAAACTTGGCACACAGAGCCCTCATAACCCACTCTACATCCTGTTGTGTTTTGGAGAGGGATGGACCATGGATGATGGGACTTGCAGTATTTTCACTCACTTCCCGAGACCACGGCAACCCCCACCAATGTCTGATCAAGACCAAACTTGACACATAGAGCCTTCATGACCTACTCTACATCCTGGTGCTGTTTGGAGGGGGATGGGCCATGGATGGTGGGACTTGCAATACCTTCTCTCACTTCCTGAGAGCACTGTGACTCCCACCAATGACAAATAAGGACCAAACCCTGGCACACAGAGCCTTCATAACCAATTGCTGCCAGTTAGAAGGCTAAGCTCCGCTCACTTGGTCTCCTAGCAACCCACTCAGCCCAGGGGACCCTTTACCTTAACTACCACCAATTCCTTAATACTTTATTTCCCATACCACCATACTTCGCCACAGCAACGCGTGGCCGGGCACAGCTAGTATGTAATAAAGAACAGGACATTTATTCACATGAAAAACTTGGCCTTATACTTCAAGAGAAGAAATTAGAAGGAGAGGATGACCAGCCAACAAGAGATCTGGACCACACTTGGGACACAGATCTAAAAAAAGCCAACTTTGAATAGTAGCAGGGTTTGGGGAGGATTGACCCACGATTCTGGGAATTGTAGTTCACCCACTCCAAACTGAGAATACCCAACAATCAAAGACAAATAATGCCTTTATCAAATAACCCAGGCATCGCCGGGTTCCCGAGCTAGTTCCTAATGAAGACTAAATTTTTCAAAGCATAATATTTTATCACCATCTATAATGGTTATTGCTAATCGAGGAAAGCCACTTTCTCAGTTTCGGTGCTGTAGAGATGGGGTTCGTGCAGCAAATAATGTGGGCAAGAAGATGGTTTTTCATTAATGAGCTTCAGTTTTATAGAGATGTGCAGAAATTAACATTTTAGGTTCTGCTCACTGTAGCTTTACCCATTAGATGAAGGTTTAGACTTATTTCAAAGGCAATGACTTTGGGCAAGCTTTCTGAAATCCAAAAGCAGCGGCGATTGCTAAACAAGGCTTCTTTGAACACACATTTTGAGTTTTTTATCGTCATTTAAATGAGTTTAATAAAGTAGGGATGCACTAAGAACTGGCATCATAAAGAAGGTTTTACTCTCCCAAAGCATAAATTACTTTCAGCCTTAAAGCTCTCTAGCAGTTTTGTGAGTCAATAGAAAACATATTCAGTTGGATCTACGTTCACTGTAGAATTCATGTATAATTCATGACTTCAATATAAGCCGAGGGTGGTAAATTTCAGAAATTAAAACAGATACCAATAATATTGCATTAATTGAGGCATCAGTAGGTTAAATGTTTTTGAAAATTTACATAAAGCTCAAATTTAAGATAAGACTGTCCAACTCTGATCAAATCATTATTCTCATCTTCTTCAATGTAAATGTGCTTACGTATCCTTTTAATAATAATAGAGTAAAATAATCAATGCAATAATAATAATAATAAATGCAGGAAAATAATACATGTAATAACAAATAGAGTAAAATAATAAATGCAATAGTAATAATAATAAGGTCAGAGTGAAATAATAGATGTATTATTATTATTATTAATAATAATAATAAAAATAGAGGAAAATAAATGTAATAGTAGCAACAATAATAGAGAAAAATAATAAATGTAATAATACCAATAATAATAGAGAAAAATAATAAATGTACCAAATAGAGTAAAATAATAAATGCAATAGTAATAATAAGATCAGAGTGAAATAATAAATGTATTATTATTATTATTATTATTATTATTATTATTATTATTGGAAAATAAATTTAATAGTAGCAACAATAATAGAGAAAAATAATAAATGTAATAATACCAATAATAATAGAGAAAAATAATAAATGTACCATATATTCTGAAGTATAAACTGACCTAAATATAAGCCAACCAGGACCCTCACCCGAATATAAGCTGAGGGGGGCTTTTTCAGTCTTAAAAAAGGGCTGAAAAACTAGGCTTATACTCGAGTATATACAGTGTGTATATATATATATATATATATAAGGACACACAGTAGAGTATCACTTATCCAACACTCGCTTATCCAACGTTCTGGATTATCCAACGCATTTTTGTAGTCAATGTTTTCAATATATCGTGATATTTTGGTGCTAAATTCGTAAATACAGTAATTACTACATAACTACTTTTTCTGCCAAATTTGTTGTAAAACATGATGTTTTGGTGCTTCATTTGTAAAATCATAACCTAATTTGATGTTTAATTGGCTTTTCCTTAATGCCTCCTTATTATCCAACATATTCGCTTATCCAACATTCTGCTGGCCCGTTTATGTTGGATAAGTGAGACTCTAGTGTGTGTGTGTATATATATATATATATATATATATATATATATATATATATATATATTCCACTGCAATATAAGACAAACATTGTTGAATAAGTAATTGTCCTTTTCCTTTTCTCTGACTAGTTGCTTCTATTTTGTCCAACCTCCAAAAATAAGTTTGGTTTTTCATTAAAGTTCAAGAATTATTTGGTAGCTTCCGAATTGCAAAAATCCATGCGGAATGCTTGATTTTGAAACCCTTTGCAATTTCGAAGTCAAAAGAGAGAGAATGTGTATATTAAGTGCCTGAAGCTACCGATATAATTGTTAATTAGTTTTTTTTCCCTAGGTTATCTTGAATATTTCTCTTGTTTTCCTTTTTAGTACATTAAAACCGGAGATGTGCATTAAGAGCAAAATTGGGGATGTGTATTAAACATCGCTATCTGCAAAACAGACAATCACATTTAATTGTTTCAAGAACGGGAAAGCCCTGGGCAATTATTAATGGCTTAATCCCAGGCAGAATGTACTAACACACATTCCATTGTTTAGACAAGAGAATGGCAGTCATAAAACACACTGAGCTTGTGTAACACACATAAAAAAAGAGCTTATTGGGATGTCTGTAGTGATTACAATGTGGGGAAGACCATGTTTTTTTTCCCAGATGACATGACAACTGATGCAAAGAGCGTTTTGTACGGCAATATGCCGCTCAAGAAACAATCTGCAAGTCGTCAGTAACAGCATTGACCTTTTTATCTGAAATTTCCATTGGTGCCATTTTCCGCATGGGATTAGCATTCAAGGTAGAAGGCGGATTTCTAGTCTTCAGAGAGAAAATAGAATGATCAGTTTTGCTCTATATCAGGGTAGCCAAGTGGAAAGAGAGAAAAATGTACTCTGGTCTTTCCTGTAACATCCAAGCCTCCTCGATGTTTTATATGAGTGATCTTTTTGATTTCTGAATTTATATGTGTGCTTGCTTGCTTGCATGTGTGTAGATCAGGGGGCCGGTCCACAATCTTTCAGACTGTTGAGGGGCCGAATTATCATTTGGGGGAAAAAACCGAACAAATTCCTATGCACACTGCTCATATCTTATTTGTAGTGCAAAACAGCAATAACAATGAAAGAACAATACAATATTTTAAAATGAAAATAATTTTAACCAACATAAATCTATCAGGATTTCAATAAGAAGTGTGGTCCTGCTTCTGGCCAATGAGATAGTCAGGTTAGTTAGGATTGTTGTTGTTGTTGTGTGCCTTCAAGTCATTTCAGACTTTGGGCGAGCCTAAGTCCAACATTATTTATTTATTCATTTACTACATTTTTTTTCAATAAATTTTTATTGTGTGATTTGTTTTCCAAAGGTATTACATTAAAAAGTGGGGGAACAATCAATAGGGATAGGAAAGTAGGAAAGGATAGCTCTACTCTAGGGGCCTACTCTACTCTATCTAACACGAAAGGTAATTGGGTACGGTTTAGGGTTAGCTAGCTCCTCCCTCTGTGTCCCAACAAGCGCCTCAGGAGAGGTATAGATGCTCAGCCCTGTCTCAGGCTCTTGGGAAGAAGCCACACCCACTCCTCTAGCTCCGCCCCCTGTGTTCCAACAAGAGCCTCAGGAGAGGTATAGATGCTCAGCCCTGTCTCAGGCTCTTGGGAAGAAGCCACACCCACTCCTCTAGCTCCGCCCCCTGTGTCCCAACAAGCGCCTCAGGAGAGGTATAGATGCTCAGCCCTGTCTCAGGCTCTTGGGAAGAAGCCACACCCACTCCTCTAGCTCCGCCCTCTGTGTCCCAACAAGAGCCTCAGGAGAGGTATAGATGCTCAGCCCTGTCTCAGGCTCTTGGGAAGAAGCCACACCCACTCCTCTAGCTCCGCCCTCTGTGTCCCAACAAGAGCCTCAGGAGAGGTATAGATGCTCAGCCCTGTCTCAGGCTCTTGGGAAGAAGCCACACCCACTCCTCTAGCTCCGCCCTCTGTGTCCCAACAAGAGCCTCAGGAGAGGTATAGATGCTCAGCCCTGTCTCAGGCTCTTGGGAAGAAGCCACACCCACTCCTCTAGCTCCGCCCCCTGTGTCCCAACAAGAGCCTCAGGAGAGGTATAGATGCTCAGCTCTGTCTCAGGCTCTTGGGAAGAAGCCACACCCACTCCTCTAGCTCCGCCCCCTGTGTCCCAACAAGAGCCTCAGGAGAGGTATAGATGCTCAGCCCTGTCTCAGGCTCTTGGGAAGAAGCCACACCCACTCCTCTAGCTCCGCCCTCTGTGTCCCAACAAGCGCCTCAGGAGAGGTATAGATGCTCAGCCCTGTCTCAGGCTCTTGGGAAGAAGCCACACCCACTCCTCTAGCTCCGCCCCCTGTGTCCCAACAAGAGCCTCAGGAGAGGTATAGATGCTCAGCCCTGTCTCAGGCTCTTGGGAAGAAGCCACACCCACTCCTCTAGCTCCGCCCCCTGTGTCCCAACAAGCGCCTCAGGAGAGGTATAGATGCTCAGCCCTGTCTCAGGCTCTTGGGAAGAAGCCACACCCACTCCTCTAGCTCCGCCCCCTGTGTCCCAACAAGAGCCTCAGGAGAGGTATAGATGCTCAGCCCTGTCTCAGGCTCTTGGGAAGAAGCCACACCCACTCCTCTAGCTCCGCCCTCTGTGTCCCAACAAGAGCCTCAGGAGAGGTATAGATGCTCAGCCCTGTCTCAGGCTCTTGGGAAGAAGCCACACCCACTCCTCTAGCTCCGCCCTCTGTGTCCCAACAAGAGCCTCAGGAGAGGTATAGATGCTCAGCCCTGTCTCAGGCTCTTGGGAAGAAGCCACACCCACTCCTCTAGCTCCGCCCTCTGTGTCCCAACAAGAGCCTCAGGAGAGGTATAGATGCTCAGCCCTGTCTCAGGCTCTTGGGAAGAAGCCACACCCACTCCTCTAGCTCCGCCCCCTGTGTCCTAACAGGTGCCTCAGGTGCTCAGCCTTGTCTCCGGCACTTAGGAAAAGGCCCCAACCTACTGATGCCTCAATTAATGTAATTTTATTGGTATCTATTTTTATTTCTTAAATTTCCCATCCTCGGCTTATATTGGAGTCAATGTTTTCCCAGTTTTTTGTGGTATAATAATAATAATAATAATAATAATAATAATAATAATAATAATAATAATAATAATTAAAAGGATACATAATGGCATTTACATTGAAGAAGGTGAGAATAATGATTTAATCAGAGTTGGAGAGTCTTGTCTTAAATTAGAGTTTTATTTATTTTATTTTATTTCCAACATTTATATCCCACTCTTCTCACCCGAAGAGACTCAGAGCGGCGTACACAATTGGCAACAATTCGATGCCTGCACATAATTAAAACATAGCAGTGAACATCCAATTATAACAATTGAAACAATATAAAAATATAAAACACTAGCTGTGCCCGGCCACGCGTTGCTGTGGCTGATGGGATTCATTTGTTGACCAGGTGGAATAGCAGTGAATAGCTTTGCAGACTTAAAGTGTTTTCTGTGTGGCCTGACAATTCTTACTCTGCGGCCCTCCTCTTCGGCAGGCGTCAGAGGCCCCGCCGCGTGGAGGCCCCTCCTCCGACCACCATGGGGCCTTCCGGCCAGGCTGACAGCTGGGTTTTTAAGGCCCCGTGGAGGTTCTTGATGGGATTTTTGTTGTATCAACCTAGAGGCGTGGATGATGGGTTGTGTTGTCAAATTTCGAGGTTGGGGGGCCTTTAGTTTTGTTGTTTTGCTCGGTGCCGCGATTCCATCACTCTTTTATATATATAGATATGGTTAAAATCCGTTCATCCAAAATCCTTGTGCTGTAGCCATAAATATTTTATGTAAATATTCAAAAACATTTAACCTACCAATGCCTTGATTAATGTAATTTTATTGGTATCTATTTTTATTTCTGAAATTTACCTCTCGGGTTATACTTGAGTCAATGTTTTCCCAGTTTTCTTGTGGTGAAATTAGGTGCCTCGGCTTATATTCGGGTCAGCTTATACTTGAGTATATACGGTAACTGTTGGAGTATACCAAAAGGTGCTTCTATCAGTAAGTCCTTCTATCTGCAAAGTTCTTCTGTCAGTAAGTCCTAGTTTTTAACTTTGGACACAAACCTGTCTGCTTGTCTGGTATCCAAATGTTTTATCCTCGACTGCAGCAAGGGAAAAAGTCTACAATCTCCCTCTTCGGCACAGAGCACATAAATCATTAATAATTTCCTAAGAGCTGTAGTGTAGACTATGGATGGGGAAAAAGGAGGAAAATCCCTGATCTGTGAAAACAGAAGGAACAATGAAACAGATATGGTTTCCCTGCACTCATCCATAAACGACAGAGGAATGACTTGAATAAATGGAACAAAAAGTGACTTAATAAAACAATTCGTGGAGCAGCTGAGTCCTTCAAAGCTTTGCAAAGTAGATTAATAATAATAATAATAATAATAATAATAATAATAATAACTTTATTTTTATACCCTGCCCCATCTCCCCGAAGGGACTTGGGGCGGCTTACATGGGGCCTTGCCCAACACAACAATGTGACAACAACAACAAGACAATAAAACAAATATTCCAACAATAAAACATCAGCATCAATAAAACAGTCATAAAAATCAACATCTATATATATAAATGAGTGATGGCATCACGGCGACCCACAAAACAACAAAACTACAGGACCCCCAACCTCGAAATTTGACAACACAACCCATCATCCACGCCACTAGGTTGATACAACAAAAATAAAAAAAATAAAGTCCTAATTAGAGAAAGAGCAATAATTGTTTCTATCCAATTGCTGCCAGTTTAGAGGGCTAATCTCTGCCCACTTGGTCTCCTAGCAACCAACTCAGCCAAGGAACAGCCAGGGTTCAGTTAGGGGACAGGCAGATTTAGGCCTCACTTAGGCTTCTTCCACAGATTATCTAATTTGCACTGGATTATATGGCAAACGTTTACCCTTTACCTTAACTACCACCAATTCCTCAATACTTTATTTCCCATACCACCATACTTCGCCACAGCAACGCGTGGCCGGGCACAGCTAGTACAGCATAAAATGTTAAAAACAGGAGACTAATACATGGATCTGGGCCAAAGTGCAGAATATTTCAAAATGGGAAGAGGTAATTTCACAGCTAAAATGGTCAATAAAGTGCAATGTAATAATGGCAATAAGGTATAAGGATGGGGATCTCTCCACTTTCCTTCTAACTCTGGTGTTATTTCCATTGATCTGACTATATTTTTAACAAGGAGAATTGTGTGCCAGCTCAGGAGCATATAATAAACAAGCCGAAATGATCTGTTAATAAGAAGGAAGCAGGGAAAGGAATAAATACGAATTATGCTGTCCAAAATAAACAAGCGCTTTAATTAGAATATTTTGACTCCATCTTCTCAGGCTTGCGGGAAAGCTGCTCACATAATCGTGAGCTGTTTCTGGAAAAGAAGACAAACCAGCTGCAATACAACTTAATTTTTAACAGTTGGGGGAAACCTCATTTTGAGATAAAGCTTTCTCATTCCCTCTTCTCTCAATCTGTTGAGGATTTCCTTTTCAGGCCAAAGAAATCCCCCGCAGCAGAAAAAGAGAGAGATGGAGCTATTATGATTGGCATCCTTTGGCCACCTTTGATGTATATTTCAAGACACGTTCTTTTTCATCCCTTGGAGGAAAAGTTTGTCTGTTAGAGAGTGGGTTTGGATCTGGCTTTTGCTTTCCTGATTTTTCCCATCTCAAATTTCTTTCAGTTTCAATTCCATATCTGTTAACATTTTTTTTTCAAATTAATATTAACCTTGTGCATGTCTCATTTGTATTGGCCAGCGTATTTTTGGAAAATGGAAATCTCCAGAACCTTTTGGAGATTTTATGATTTTTGTAGTGTCTCAGAGAACCCCGAGTCATGACCCCGTCGCCATTATGGATCAGACCGAAGAAGAGATGGGGTTTGTGCCATTTCCGCATGATTCTGCTCCCTTCCAGATGTCCCCTGTTGACAGATTTAGCCCACAGTTAATTAAAAAGGGCCTTGACTCACAGCCCGGTTCTCCAGAGAACGCTATGTTTGACCGCAGATTCTTTTGGGAAACATCTCGCGTGGAGAAGCAGAATTTGAGGAGAAGCGCTAGATTAGCAGAGAGAGCAAGCGTTAATTAAGCCGGTTCCCTTGAGAGTTTCCCGGGAGGATTGCATCTGGCAAGTTGTTGACTTTAGTCCACTTTCCCTTGGGAAAGAGTGTTCAGACACCTGGCTGGAAAGGAGAGCGAAGTCCCATAAAAGTTCTGGGTGCTGACTGTCCTTTGCGGTGTTCAACGTGTCAGTTGAGGAATTCACATCGACTCTAGTTCTGGAGCGCGCTACTCTCGAGTAGACCGGCGTTGCATCTCGTCTCCTTGTCAAGCCTGGACAGCGATTCAGCTTTACCACGACTAACTTTGCCTTGCCTTGCATCCTAGCCTCGGATTTGAGCCCTGGAACTCTTTGACAGGTCTTGCCTTAATCCCCACTCAAACAGCCTAAAGGTTTGAGTGTGTTTCGGTTATTGGATCTAAAACTTTCAACTCTAATACTGGACATCTACTTTCACATTACTGGACTATATTTGACCTTTTCTGAAAGGTCTATTGCTGGACTATATACTCTGCTTATTTTTAGTTGTCTCCTTTATTTCCTTAATAAAGATATTACATTGTTTATTGGCCTCCATGTCTGGTTTCCAGTGCTCACGCTGCCTGAGGTGTCACAATTTTTGGAAAGGCATGATCTTGTTAGAAATCATAACTTTTTAGAAAATAATGCCATAACTGCAAAGATGTCAGACAGGGGGAATCTTTTTAAAATCCCACCTCTGACACCAATTGCTGAGATGTGAATGAGTTTCTATTAATTAATTATATTTATATTATTATTATATGTCTTATATCTGCTGTCACCAGTTATTAAAGATGTTTTATTTAAAAGCTGCCACCAGAGGTAAAGATGTTTATAATGTGGCCACCAGATGTTAAGGGGATTATCAACTCTTGCCATCACTATTGGAAGATATAGCCACTAGCTACTTAGAGAGGAGACTTTTTAAATTTTATTTTTCTTCTTTCTCCTTGTTTGCTTTAGATGGTAATATAGATGACAGAAGCTTAGATGGTAGAAAGAACAATAACACGTTTATTCAGGCACAAGTTTAATGGTTACAGTAACTTCTCTTTAGAGGCACTTAGATTAACTGTTGCAAAGCTATATTGAGTTGTTTCAAGTTCCTTAAAATGTCACTTCCTTCTCTACTGCTTTAAACTGCAGTCACCCTGTGAATTTCAATCACAGACTATCTGTTCCTTATCTGGAAACAGACTACCTTAAAATAAGCCACCAAACTTATTTTAAACTGACTCAAATAAGCACTTGAGTCTCCCTGATCCTCCAATGGAGAATCAGTCTTAACTGTACCTCATCAGGGCAGACTAACTGCTCTTTTCAAACCTGCATTTCTCCACACAAAACGACAGTTGGCTCCGCCCACTTCTCCATGGCAACCAACTCATGAGTGCAGAGTAACTGAAATATTGACTCTTTTAAAACACAGTTAAACATGGCATCTGTAAACTAAAAAAACACACACTTCATTACAATAACCTTTTAGGAAAATGGCATTCATGTAAAGCAATTAGGTTTCTCAACGGATGTACCTAGATATTGTTTTGAACTGTTAGGGACAACGTTATGCCAATGTGAAAAACACACACATATAGCAAAGTTTCAGAAGTGGTCTTTCAGTTGCCCAAAAACATTTACTCTCACTTGGAACATCTTGGTTTAAAAGAGACAAAAATAAACAGACTTCTTTAAAGTAACATAGTTGGTTTACTTACAAACTTCATGTATTCAGCATACAGGTACTTTGCATATCAACCCAGTTACAGATAGGATTTGAAGTAGTTTCTCTGTGTAGATAACTCAGGGCATCTTTCTTAGAATCAAGTCCATAATCTAAAACATCTATCTGTTCTGAGAGTCTAAGTCTCTATTTCTATATTGTTTCTATTAGACATGTCCAAAAAATCATTTTGAATCGTATATCGGAATTATTTCGGATTGTTCTTGCTTTTTGATACGCATTCCGAGACATTGTCTCACAGCGCAACCAGCAATGTAATTCGAACCATTGTTGGCCCATTCTCTAATTGTCTCTTAATGTTTCGTTAATTCCCCCCCCCCAATTTCTTTTAATATATTTTTTAAAATATTTTTTTTAAAAAAATTGTTTCTGCAACCTACCTAGAATGGGAGCTTAGCGCAGCCTAACATGGCTGCCGCTCCCCGGCCAATCAGAAGCTTCCATGATGGATGCAAAGATGGGGGCTAGGGTTGATGAGGATAGCTCAAGAAATGAGGGCGGAAGAGCCCTGTAAAAGTCCCCCCCCCGGGTTCCTTTTTTTTTGGCGATTGTGCATGCGCGTCCGCCATTTTAGAAACATTTAGAATCATTACGAATTTTTGGAAATATCTGAAATTTTTGGGTGAAAAAATCGGAAATACTTTCTATATCGAAGCGCCAGCGCCCCCTACTTTAGAAACGAGAATTGAAACATTTTTTTCATCGATCGGACATGCCTAGTTTCTATATTCTTTTCTTACTGACGTCTAAAGGCATACATCTGTTTCTACTGAAGTCTCTAAACATACTGTTTCTAAAATGGAGTCTGAGTCCTAAACAAGCCCAGATCTGATCACATGGTCTGCAGGCCCTCCCACAACAAAGAGTTAAGGAAAACGTCATACAAATACACACATATACAATAAAGTAAACAATCTGAATAATATACATAAAAATAACTAGTGGAGGCTTGAATAAGGTTGGTATTTCCAACACATGTCAGTGCTGGAAATGTGGAGGACCTATTGCATGGTAGTGCTGTGTTTCTCTCGCATCTAATATTTCAAATAAATATCCTTGTCTTAGAAGGACACACTAGTTTACAAACAGGAGGAACACAGCAGGATCCAGGCAGTCGTATTTCTTCTGCGTTTGTGCAGAAAGAAAGAAACTACCCTCATGTCACAGTGCTTGGCATTCTGGATAACAGCCTCTATTAATAAACAGAGAGGCTAATCAAATTGGAGCATCGCGAAATGTGATTTAATTTGCTGGGTCTTGGCCTGTGAATATTAACTGCTTGCAAATTAAATTATCCAAAAACAAATTGCATCAGGCTCCAGCACCGTACCAATTGAGGTCGTCCTTACTGTTAGTCTTCCGAGCAATAAGTTGCCACAAGAATTTGGGGCTCTGCTCTCTCTCTCTCTCCCTTTTTGAAAATTGGCTCTGGTGATTTGTTTGCTAATGAACAAACTCATCAAGGGACTTAAAAGGGAAATGAGTTCCCATTCATGCTTTTGTCATTATGTTTTCTCGGCTACCAGTTGGCACTCTTCGACATAACTTTGTTTAGACTTTCCATTGCTGGGAATTGCTTGCTTTGTTATATTCGATGGAGTTCAGTCATTGGCTTCAGACTCATAAATACAGATGATTAGGGGGTTTTGGCACACCTCCTAGAGTGGTAAGAACATGGCAGAGTCAGGGATGGTATCCAATACGTATTTTCTTATTTTTTTAAATACTGTCTCTGTCTAATATTTGAGGACAAAGGGAGAGTGTGTAAGAATGCAGAAGGAATACCCATTAACCTCCCTACCCACTTGTATATGTTTATGTCAGGGGGGTTTAAAATCAGCTCCGCACCACCCTGATTTATTGGTGATCCAGGCCTCTCACCAATCCATTCTCAGTCAGACTGCTTGCCTGTCCGGATAAGCAGCACCAACAGACAAACAACACCACAGTCATTAATCAGCTGTACGCAGCGGTTCTAAGACTTTATTATATATACAAGTATGTAAAACTACAAAGCCCATTGCTCATAGGACACATGCTTTTCTAAGCAAACCAAAGCATGTCCTCTCTCCTTGCCGATCAGCAAAGCTCACACTGCCGATAACTGCACATTCCACAGCAGAATGACAAAGGTCCTCTGAGACCGGAAGTCATGATCTATTGGCTCGGCAGGCTATCACTCAAACTGACCTGCCATTAACATTGTGTTGCTGGAAAGCATGTCCGGAATACACAGTTGCAAACCTCCAACAGTAAAAACACTTGTTTCATCATTTCACACTTACACCCAAAATACACCAACAGTTTAATACTGTTGTGATGACCTGTATTGCTCATGTTCTGGATATTCTTGCATGGCAGAATGGGGTTAAACTTCAGGGACCTTGTGACCTTTTCCAACTTTTACAACTGCATGATTCTTCCTGAAGGACTGTATATAACAATATAGCCTCCCTGAGCCATAAGATCTTCAGGTAAGGCCTTCTCCCAAACCTACTACCTTCTAAGAATGACGGCCTGTGTTGTCGAAGGCTTTCATGGCCAGAATCACAGAGTTGTTGTGCATTTTCACGTGGCAATGTGTTGCCAACCCTTTTTTGTTTCTTATTAACTAGTGGTGCTGAAAACTCGTAGTTCCCTTATGGAAAATTCCTGCTGTATTTTCGCTATTTTTAAAAACAGTTTGTATAACACTTTTGCCACATTTCCTCCTCCTTTCTGCTGCTTACTATTCTTCGCCATTTCCCACCCTTTCCCTCTTGTTCATGTAAGTCAAGAATCTCCTTGAATTGCTTGAAAAGAACTTGCCTTTCTCCTTGGCGGGCAATACATTTGTCTCTGATCTCTTCTGACAAACAGAAAATGTTTGAATATTAGAGTCTCTCTCCCCTCCTAAGCGCCAGAGGAAATCTCTGAAACGAATCTCCCAGTTGTTGCCTTTCCTGTGTCTGCTTCTCCTCTGACTAGGAGGTCTACCGCAACAGCGTTGTCACCAAATAGCAGTTTACATCTCGGTTGTTTGACACAGAAACTGGGAGCTATTCCCTTTGCTGGCTCCTATGATGGATTGTCTATTGTAAATGAGCACCTGGAGCCAATTCCTAGTCCTGACATTGACTTTGTCCTACCCCTGGAAACTTCTTTCACATTTCAGAAAGGAAAAGAGAAGAAAAACTCTTCTGACTTTAGAGTGCAATTTATATTTTCAAAATGCAGACTCAGAGAGTGTTGCTTCTCTGGCCAGCAGCCTTTTAGTGACATGGGCAGACCAAAATATTTTTCTACATCGATGAAATAAATGTTTTGCACTGTATGGTCCTGATCCATAATGACTTTTCAATGCCACCTATCCGGGCTGTGGCACAGGCTAGTGAGCAGCCAGCTGTAGCCAGCTGCAACAAATCACTCTGACCAAGAGGTCATGAGTTCGAGGCCAGCTTGAGGCCTGTGTTTGTCTCTGTCTTTGTTCTATGTTAAGGCATTGAATGTTTGCCTTATATGTGTAATGTGATCCGCCCTGAGTCCCCTTCGGGGAGAGAAGGGAGGAATATAAATACTGTAAATAATAATAATAATAAATAATATCACACACATCATGGGGAGATTGCCATCATCAGCGACATATACCCCCTGGCAAACTCATCTTGGTATAAAAGGATCGCCCACATCTCCAGTTTTTCATATTATATTGAGCTACCTAGCTGTGGCTGCTCTGATTTCCTCTGCCATCATGCATGGGAATATACGTAATTCTGCTTTAATTGTTGTATGGGACAAGAAATAGCCTTTCTTGTCCCACATATCTGCTCTAATGCTAATATAGTAAAGGTAAAGATTTCGCCTTGACATTAAGTCTAGTCAAGTCTCTGTAGGGTGGTGCTCATCTCCATTTCTAAGCTGAAGAACCAGTGTTGTCTGTAGCCATCTCCTAGGTCATTGGCTGGCATGACTGCATAGAGTGTCGTTACCTTCTTGCTTGAAGCACCAACATTGACCCCAATGAAGTAACAGGCTTTTTTCTTTGCCTTAATAAACCTCCTACCCTGAGAATTATCAGCAGATAATTTATCTGCTCCTTTTTCTCGAAGATGAACTGACCAACAAAGAAGCTGGGAATTCTCTTTGTGTTTACAAAAGTCTCGCCTCCTATCTGCCAGCTCATTATCCCCTGCAACTGCACCTGTATCTGTATCTGAAGAATCTCCCTCAAAAAAGCAGCCCCTTTCAGGAATTTAGCCTTGAGGCTCCAGTCTCTGTTCTGCAGAAGCCTCTGGCTCTAAGGCCAGCCTGTCAAGACCATCATCCCTATTGCAATCAGACGCAGAATCAGACCTAGAATCAGGCCCAGGCCCAGGCCCAGAAACCTCATTGACATCAGGCACTAACACAGGTAACACAGGCTGAACCAACAGGGAGCTCATCCTGTCCCATGGATTTGAAATGCCAACCTTCTGGTCAGCAAGTTCTGCAGAGAAGCAGCATTGAGAAGAAGTCCTAGTTTCTCCCTTCTCCAGCTCTGAGAAGGACCATTTTTCCCAGTTTTGAGACCCTACTTTCTCCCTTCTCCACTTCTGAGAAGGACCATTGTCTCCCTTCTCTAGCTCTGAGAAGGTACCTTTCTTCACCTCTGAGAAGGACCACTTTTCCCAACTCTGAGAAGGACTACTTTCTCCAGCTCCAAGATTGCCTACTTTCTCCCTTCTTCACCACTGAGAAGGACTACTCATTCTTTTCCCCAGCTCCAACAAGGCCACCTTTTTCCAATTCTGAGGACAACTCTCTCCTTTCTTCAGACCCTACTTTGTCCCTTCTCCACCTCTGAGAAGGCCTACTTTTTCCAGCTTTGAGATTGCCTACTTTCTTCTTTCACCACTCTGAGAAGGACCACTTTTTCCAGCTCTGAGAGGCCCTACATTTTGTCAGAGTATTTGCAGCGCAGCATTAGTTGGATGGAATCAGTGGAGCACAGAACGAAGAGACACTCAGAGACGTTGGTAAAACTATTTACAAAGTTTTACTGTATCAACACAAACAGACTAACAGACGACAGATGAACACAGGACTTGACTTGAACTCTAGGCAGACAGGACTCAACTCCTAGGCAGACAGATCTCGACTGAAAAGATGCAATCAGTATGCACAAACACTTGTGTCTGGATACTCCCTAGTATCTGTAACAGAAGCATAATACAGGAACAAAAAACTCAGAGAGAGAATACAGGCAGAGTGCAAAGAATATATAAATGAAAAACATCGCTCCACCTGTATCTGATTGATAAAGCTCAAAATACAAGCATACTACCAGTTAAAAGTACAGACCTACTGGCTAAACATGAACTATATAATTTTGCATACATTCTAATACTTTCAACACTCCTCCACAAAATTATATTAGTTCACATTGATAAATTCAATTTCTTACAGAACTCATTATGTTTTTCAAAAGAAAGAGGTTTAGTAAAAATGTCAGCAACATTTTCAGCTGAAGGAATATAATTGAGAACAATTCTTTTGTCTTTAACAAATTGTTGTACATTTGAATATCTGACATTAATATATCTGGACCTTGTTTTCACATTTTGACTGTTACTCAAAGCGATACAGGTTTGAGAATCAACAAAAACTTGCATTGGCAATTCTAAATCAATGTTAAGACTTTTAATCAAAGATCCTAGCCATTGTGCTGATGTCAAAGCGTCAGATAAAGCTGAGAATTCAGCTTCTCCAGTACTTAGTGCTACATTTTTTTTGTCTTCTGCTCTTCCAACACACTGGTGTATTTGCATATTTTATCACAAATCCAGTAATAGATTTATTTTCCTTTAGATTTGCAAAGGAACGATCACAAGGTATTGTTAAAGACTCTTTACCATCTGGACAAATTCTGAAAACTTTTCCAGCTGTTTGCTTTAAATATCTCAGAATTCTTTTCACTCCCTCCCAGTCTGTGTGCGAAGGATTTTCCACACTATGGTACATTCTGGATGATGCAATCAGTTGCAATACAAGCATGGCACAAATTGCATTTAAACACTATCAGTACACAAATCCCACATTAACACATTCTCCACCTCTGAGAAGGACCACTTTTCCCAGCTCTGAGAAGCAGCATTGCCAGAGTGAAAACTGGAGAAGGCTTCTGTCTCTTGAAGGTTTCTGCAGAAGGAGACATTTCAGCAGGTGTTATGTATTCTCTGGTTTGTTGTATGTCTTTCGGGCTGTGTGGCCATGTTCCAGAAGCATTCTCTCCTGACGTTTCACCCACATCTATGGCAGGCATCCTCAGAGGTTGTGAGGTATGGAGAAAACTAAGCAAAGAGGTTAATATATATCTGTGGAAAGTCTAGGGTGAGAGAGGTCAGTGTGAATGTTGTGTAGTTAATCACTTTAATTAGCATTGAAAAGCTTATCTGCTGTCTTCTTCCTGCCTCTGGGGCATCCTTTGTTTAGAGTCGTTAACTGCCCTTGGTTGATTCATGTCTGGAAATCCTCTGTTTTCAGAGTATTGCTTTTTATTTACTGTTCTGATTCTTGAGTTTTTTAATACTGGTAGCCAGATTTTGTTCATTTTCATGGTTTCTTCCTTTCTGTTGAAGTTGTCCACATGCTTGTGGATTTCAATGGCTTCTCTGTGTAGTCTGACATGATAGTTGTTAGAATGGTCCAGCATTTTTGTGTTCTCAAATAGTATTCTGTGTCCAGGCTGGTTCATCAAATGCTCTGCTATGGCTGATTTCTCTGGTTGAATTAGTCTGCAGTGCCTTTCATGTTCTTTGACTCTTGTTTGGGCAATGCTGCGTTTGGTGGTCCCTATGTAGACTTGTCCACAGCTGCATGGTATCCGGTAGACTCCTGCAGAAGAGAGAGGATCCCTCTTGTCCTTCGCTGACCGTAGCATTTGTTGGATTTTCTTTGTGGGTCTGTAGATAGTTTGTAGGTTGTGCTTCTTCATCAGCTTCCCTATGCGGTCAGTAGTTCCCTTGATGTATGGTAAGAACACCTTTCCTCTGGGTGGATCTTTGTCTTGACTCTCATGGCTTGTTCTTGGCCTTGCAACTCTTCTGATGTCTGTGGTGGAGTATCCATTGGCCTGGAGAGCCCAGTTTAGGTGGTTGAGTTCACCTTGGAGGAGGTGAGGTTCGCAGATTCTCTGGTTATGTGGCAAGCAACACTTGTCAATATCCCCTTAACACTAGCCTACACTAGCTTTCAAGGGACATGAACCCCCTGTGGTTTTCACTCCAGCAACCCTAGACAAATATTATGGCCAGACAATAGCAGGAGGCTGTATCTCTTTTTCTTCCTTCTTCATTTCTCTGAGGCATCTATCCCGATACAGCAGGGATCCTCAAACTTTTTAAGCCGAGGGCCGGTCCACAATCCTTCAGACTGTTGAGGGGCCGGATTATCATTTGAAAAAAAAAAATTACAAACAAATTCCGATGCACACTGCACATGTCTTATTTGTAGTGCAAAAACAACAACAACAACAACAACAAGAACAATACTATATTTAAAAATAAAAACAATTTTAACCAACATACATTTATCAGGATTTCAATGGGAAGTGTGCTCCTGTTTCTGGCCAATGAGATAGTCAGGTTAATTAGGATTGTTGTTGTTGTTGTTGTTGTTGTTGTTGTTGTTGTTGTTGTGTGCCTTCAAGTCATTTCAGACTTTGGGCGAGCCTAAGTCTAAAATGTATTTATTTATTAATTATTTATGTAATACAATGTAATAATAATTATAATTGACTATTATACTAAAAACAAAACAATATAATTGACTATTATACTAAAAACAACAACAACAACAAGAACAATACTATATTTAAAAATAAAAACAATTTTAACCAACATACATTTATCAGGATTTCAATGGGAAGTGTGCTCCTGTTTCTGGCCAATGAGATAGTCAGGTTAATTAGGATTGTTGTTGTTGTTGTTGTTGTTGTTGTTGTTGTTGTTGTGTGCCTTCAAGTCATTTCAGACTTTGGGCGAGCCTAAGTCTAAAATGTATTTATTTATTAATTATTTATGTAATACAATGTAATAATAATTATAATTGACTATTATACTAAAAACAAAACAATATAATTGACTATTATACTAAAAACAACAACAACAACAAGAACAATACTATATTTAAAAATAAAAACAATTTTAACCAACATACATTTATCAGGATTTCAATGGGAAGTGTGGTCCTGTTTCTGGCCAATGAGATAGTCAAGTTAATTAGGATTGTTGTTGTTGTTGTTGTTGTTGTTGTTGTTGTTGTGTGCCTTCAAGTCATTTCAGACTTTGGGCGAGCCTAAGTCTAAAATGTATTTATTTATTAATTATTTATGTAATACAATGTAATAATAATTATAATTGACTATTATAATTGTATATTTATATTACATGCAATATTACTAATAATGTTGTGATATAGTTGTATAATATAATGTATGTATATATACTTGTAAACCGCCCTGCGTCCCCTTCGGGGTGAGAAGGGCGGTATATAAATGTCGCAAATAAATAAATAAATAAATTTATTTACTGCATTTATTTACTACATTTGTATCACATTTGTGAAGCTGGGGGACACCTGCTCGAACCCCTGGCCTTTGACCTGTGGGGTCCCGCAAGGGTCTATTTTATCCCCCATGCTATTTAACATCTACATGAAACCGCTGGGAGTGGTCATCCAGAGTTTTGGAGGGTGTTGCCATCTCTACGCAGATGACACGCAAATCCACTACTCATTCCCATCTGACTCCAAGGAAGCCCCTCGGATGCTGAACCAGTGCCTGGCCGCTGTGGCGGACTGGATGAGGAGGAACAAGCTGAGGATCAATCCTGACAAGACAGAGGCCCTCCTGGTCAGTCGTTCGTCGGATCGGGGTATTGGGTGGCAACCTGTGCTGGACGGGGTCGCACTCCCCCTGAAGTCACAGGTCCGCAGTTTGGGGGTCCTCCTGGATTCAGCGTTGACGCTTGAAGCGCAGGTGTCGGCGGTGGCCGGGAGGGCTTTTGCACAACTCAAACTTGTGTGCCAACTGCGACCATACCTCGTGAAGTCTGACTTGACCACGGTGGTCCATGCCCTAGTTACCTCTAGACTGGACTACTGTAATGCGCTCTACGTGGGGCTTCCCTTGAAGACGGCCCGGAAGTTACAGCTGGTCCAACGTTCGGCCGCCAGACTAATAACGGGGGCGAGTTACAGGGAGAGATCTACTCCCCTGTTTAAGGAGCTCCACTGGCTGCCGTTCATCTTCCGGTCCCAATTCAAGGTGCAGACCATCATTTATAAAGCCCTAAACGGTTTGGGACCCGCCTACCTTCGTGACCGTATCTCCTACCATAAACCTGCCCGACCTCTCCGATCATCGGGGGAGGCCCTCCTGTCGCCACTACCTATATCTCAGGCTCGCCTTGTAGGAACAAGGGAGAGGGCCTTCTCTGCGGTGGCCCCTCGCTTGTGGAACTCGCTGCCCATTGAAATCAGGCAAGCCCCCACCCTTTTAGCCTTCAGGGAAGATTTAAAAACATGGCTCTTCCGGTGTGCTTTCGGAGAGTAAATGTTCTATGCTACTCCCCCCTGATATTTATCCTCTAGACTGGTTCACTATCTGATGTCCCGTCCCTCGAGGTTTTATTCTGATCCCTTTCTCACCCAGAGTTTTAATTTTTAATCTAGTTTTTAAATGTAGTATTCATGCGGCCCGCTCGTGTTATATTGCTGTTTTGATCTTATGTTGTACTGTTTATTTTATGTAATGTATTATTTAATTGTATTATGTTATGGTTTATTGTATTGTCTTGGGCATGGCCCCATGTAAGCCGCCCCGAGTCCCCATTGGGGAGATGGTGGCGGGGTATAAATAAAGTATTATTATTATTATTATTATTATTATTATTATTATTATTATTATCACACCCTTCTCACCCCAAAGGGGACTCAGAGTGGCTTGCAAATTATATGTACATACAATATATTCGATTATTAGCATAGCACAATATTAGCATTATATATTACTATATTGAGCTATACTGTAATATCATTAGTAATATTATATGTAATAAAGAATATAGAATTAATATTATTATATGGTATTATTATTAGTGTTATATTGTATTACATTATAATATTATTATCAATATTATATGTATATACAATATATTATATTATAAAGCTGAGGGCGGGGGCCAGGTAAATGACCTCGGAGGGCCGCATCCGGCCCCCGGGCCTTGGTTTGGGGACCCCTGTGATACAGGAATGTTCTGCTTACTTATCATGGTGAGCCACTACTGACAGAGCTGCCCTCGAGGGAGACTTAAATCAAATAGTTTTTCCCCACAAGAACCTTTCAATCTGATAACTTTGTTCATGCCTACCAAAACCTTAACTCCCAAAGGCTCTATCTCGGGAGGGAGTGTGTGTGTGTATCTGTATATGAGGAAGGGGAGAATTATTAGGTTGGAGGGGGTATATTCTGCAAGCTGTTTTTTTGTAATCAGGAGATGAATCTGAACACTGCTCCTATGATTAAGCATGACCCTTTCAATCATTGCTCCCGTGCCATAGGATACCGTAATAATATGGATTGTGGTGCATTGGATGAACAATCGTATGCACACAAAGGGAGACATAATTCTCTCCTTGCTTGCTGTTTCCATCTAATTGAATCCGCAGAGAGGAGAAAAGCCACTTACGATCTCATTACAAGCTTTCTCCGAGTCAATGCCAACCTACAACAATCTCCACTGTCAGGCTGTTAGACCACATCTTTTTTTTTAGTGGAATCGGACAGGATGCATTCACTTTCCTGCTGTTCATCATTAAAAACGCATCCACAAAGCGCACTTGGGCACACGTGACTGGTTCCGTAGTCTTTTGGAAATGTGTCCAAGGCTGGAAATCCTATCATGAAATAACAAGGCCAGGCATATTTATTTATTTTATTTTTACTAACAATATTTATATTCCACCCTTCTCACCGCAGAGGGGACTCAGGGTAGATCACTATGTACACATACATGGCAAACATAGAGACAGAGACAGACACAGAGGCAATTTAACCTTCTCCAGCTTCCTGAGGGTATACTCGATTCCGGCCACAGGGGGAGCAGCTGCTTCATCATCCACTGTGACACCGAGCCCTTGATGGATGCTTCCTCATTCCAAACACTGATGGATGATTTTTATGGTGTCGCAAATGAGTTAAATTAGCCTGCCCACATAAGTGGTACCTAAATTTCCTACTTGATAGATGCAACTATCTTTTGGGTTGCTTAGTTCAACAACGAGCAGGGCTATTTTTTATTTTAATGGTCGGGTGCTCTCTCCGACACGGGCTGGCCTCGAACTCATGACCTCTTGGTCATAGTGATTTATTGCATCTGGCTACTAACCAGCCTGTGCCACAGCCCGGATGTATGGAGCAATAATTGACAATTTTATTGACCTAATTTGTAAACTGATCATACCTGGGCAACTACCAATTATTTGAAAGGGAGCAAGAGAATTCGGATCTTCTACATAGGGACAAATGTTAGCTCCAGTTATCGTGTCTTCTGCACCCTGGGTGAATCACCAGATCCCGATTGTAAACCCAGCTTAAATGGGTTGTTCACTCTGGCGTGATCATATTGGAAGTCCATCCCGGCAGGTTCCCTCCCAAAGCCCCACTTTATGTTTTGCACATGTAACTGCCTCTTTATCACTACTCATTTTTATAGTCTGTCAGTGTTTTAATGAGACCATCCCTTCGCCTTTTCCTGATCGCCTTTATACTAATTACTAGCCCTATCCAGGGTCATGCACAAGTTTCTTTCTCTGCACATGTACGAGGGTTATCCAGAAAGTAGATTTCGTTTTGGAATTAAGAATGAACAAAGTATAGGAGAAAACATTTACCATATGCAGTTGAAAGCCACACCCAAATTCCACTTCTCAACATAGTCGCCATTCAAATCTAGGCACTTATCATAGCGATGAATGAGCTTGGCAACTCCTTCCCCACCAAACTCTGCCACTTGCGTCCTCAACCAGCTGGTCACCCTTCCCGCAGCTGCGCATCGTCACCAAAATGCTGCATTGAGGACGCAATACCAAAATGCTTCCTTCTCAGTGTGATGAGGTGGTTAATGTTGGTCAAAAATTTGACACTCACCAGGTTCAGTAGATCTAGCTAATCCTAGCATGGCAAAATCTAAATTGCATGTATAACAATAACAATAACAATAATAATAACAGTCCTAGACACTTGTATTGGATCACAAGTGTCCGACGTGTGATTCAATACAACAGTCAGCAGAGTGTCTGCTGTGGACTCATCTTGTTGTGTTTCAAATAATAATAATAATAATAATAATAATAATAATAATAATAAGACATTGACAAAATTATGATCTGCTAACATTTAACCTACTGATGCCTCAATTAATGTAATTTTATGGGTATCTGTTTTTATTTCTGAAATTTACCACCCTCGGCTTATACTGGAGTCAATGTTTTCCCAATTTTTTGGGGTAAAATTAGGTGCCTCGGCTTATATTCGGGTCGGCTTATACTTCGGTATATACGGTAATTTTATTGGTATCTCGGCTTATACTGGAGTCAATGTTTTCCCAGTTTTTTTGTGGTAAAATTAGGTGCCTCGGCTTATATTCGGGTCGGCTTATACTCGAGTATATAGGTATGTATTTTGTGCAGAACAAATCCTGAATTCTAAATAGCTGCCACTGATTTCTGGTACCGATTAGAGCTGTGCACAAATCTGTTTTCTTTCGGTGCCTTTGTTTCCTTCGGTACCTTTGGAAGCATGGAATGGGATTCGAACCTGGAAGCCTTCAGGTCAGCAACCCAACCATCAAGTCACAAGGCTTTAACCCACTGTGCCACTGGGGGCTCTAAATCTATATATATATAAAAGAGTGATGGCATCAGGGCAGCGGACAAAACAACAAAACTACAGGCCCCCCAACCTCGAGATTTGACAACACAACCCATCATTCACGGCTCTAGGTTGATACAACAAAAAGAAAAGAAAAATAAAGTCCTAATTCGAGGGAAAGGAATAATTGTTTTTATCCAATTGCTGCCAGTTAGAGGACTAATCTCTGCCCACTTGGTCTCCTAGCAATCACTCAGCCCAGGGGACAGGCACAGTTAAGCCTCACTTACGCCTCTTCCACAGATTATCTAATTTGCACTGGATTATATGGCAGTGTAGACTCAAGGCCCTTCCACACAGCTATATAACCCATTTATAATCTTATATTATCTGCTTGGCACTGGATTATCTTGACTCCACACTGCCATATAATCCACTTCAGTGTGCAGTCGGACACAACTGGACTTAATGTAAGGTAAAACTTTTACCCTTGACCTTAACTACCACCAGTTCCTCAATACTTTATTTCCCAGACCACCAGACTTGGCCACAGCAACGCGTGGCCGGGCACAGCTAGTAATAAATAAATAAACTGGTACCTCAGGAAAACTGCAAATTCCAGGATTCCGTATCATTGAGTGGTCTCGAACTGCATTCATTCCACGGCTTAGTTTATTTCTTTATGTGTGTGTTTTAAGAAGTAAACATTTGGCTGTAATGATTTGTTTACCAAAACCACAGAGGAAACGGTCCCTTGAGGTGTCTTGGCTCCTGATCACTCCCAAGCAACTCCTGAAGCGTGCAAACCACTTTGAAAACAACTTGGGCAACTTTGAGACCAGTTGGAGAGCCCAGCAACGTTGTCTTCATCTCCGTCCAACTCCATCTGCTTTAAGACTTCCTTCCCTCAGGGAAGTCCCTCCCGTTCTGTGTGTGATGAACTGAAAACACCGACTGCCTTGGCTGCCTTGCAAAAGGATCCGGCATTCATCAAGATGGCTTTCAAGATCCTTTATATTTCATTCCCTCCGTGAAAGCAGCTGTAAATTCTGCTTGGGATCACGTACATAAAAAAGTTTGCCTGGTGCCAAGTTTCCTGCGTGACCTTCCAAACTAAAAATCAATGACCTGTTTCCTCCTCCATAGGAGTGATATTGATTAATGTAGAAGATAAGTTACGGAATGGTTCTCAACTTTAGTGTTTTCTTATAGCGTACACCGTATTATTCAGGGGAAATAATTTCCCGACTATGGTCTTTAACACATAGGGCTTTGAGCATATTGTTAACAGCCTTCCCTCTTTTAGGCCTTTTGTGCCAACCCAACCCATCTCTTTGGGTGTTGAAACTATAACGTGTAGAGTTTGTGTACATGTAGTGTCATTTTATAGGTGTGAAAACCTTACAGTTCTGGATTTTCTGAATAAACAACCACACACATCCAAACATTAAATATACAGTAGAGCAGGGGTCCCCAAACTAAGGCCCGGGGGCCGGATGCGGCCCTCCAAGGTAATTTACCTGGCCCCCGCCCTCAGTTTTATAATATAATATTTTTATATCAGTTTTAATAATATAATATATTGTATATACATATAATATTGATAATAATCTTATGTTATGCAATATAATACTAATAGTAATACCATATAATAATATTAATTATATGTTATATATTACATATAATATCACATTATAGTGGTATAGTTCAATATAGTAATATATAATGCTAATATTGTGTTATGCTAATAATATAATATATTGTATGTACATACAGCTACTCTAAATCCCCTTTGGGGTGAGAAGGGCGGGATATAAATGTAGTAAATAAATGCAATAAATAATTAATTTTAAGACTTAGGCTCGCCCAAAGTCTGACATGACTTGAAGGCACATAACAACAACAACAACAACAACAACAACAATCCTAATTAACTTGACTATCTCATTGGCCAGAAGCAGGCCCACACTTCCCATTGAAATCCTGATAGGCTTATGTTGGCTAAAATTGTTTTCATTTTTAAATATTGTATTGTTCTTTCGTTGTTGTTGTTGCACTACAAATAAGACATGTGCAATATGTGTGTGTGTGTGTTTATATATATTTATATATGGACAACGCCGGCTCTTTGGCTTAGAAATGGAGATGAGCACCAACCCCCAGAGTCGGACACGACTGGACTTAACATCAAGGGAAACCTTTAACTTTACCTACTGTGACTTTATTTATCTAATCAGATTCGATTATGTACTGGCAACACTAATGGTGAATAAGGTAAACGTAAAGGTTTCCCCTGATGTTAAGTCCAGTCGTGACCAACTCTGCTGGTTGGTGCTCATCTCCATTTCTAATCCCAAGAGCCGGCGTTGTCCGTAGACACCTCCAAGGTCATGTGGCCATAGGCATGACTGCATGGAGCACCGTTACCTTCCCGCCAGAGCGGTACCTATTGATCTACTCGCATTTGCATGTTTTCGAACTGCTAGGCTGGCAGGAGCTGGGGCTAACAGCGGGTGCTCATTCTGCCCCCGGGATTTGAACCTGGGACCTTTCAGTCGGCAAGTTCAGCAGCTCGGCACTTTAACCCACTGAGCCACCAGGGTGAATAAAGGCACCTTATTCAATAATCAAGCATTTTTGAAACCACTGCAACAGAACCAATAGACAAGCCAGGCTGTTGGTTGAAAGGAATAGATTCAAACTGTTTAACAAAGAATATTTCAGCAGTACATGGGGCATCTTCATTGCTGATGAGATGATGCAAAGGAGCTGTTCTGGCAATGGAAACGCTCGTTCAAAAACAGAAGCGCACCGATCCTGGAGCAATAGATTCACACATGGCTGGCCGCAGAGGTGATCTGCTGGGCGTGCGGCAATAAGCTGGACCGTGAGATGTAACCAGCAACACTTTCCAGGAACTGCAGTGTGACTAACTGCTCTCTGGAATGGGTTTCTTCCCAATACCCTTCAGGGAAGGTTTGTCCAGATGATTTCATCAATTGCACTTCCCTTGCTTGCATTCATTCTGGCTCCATCTTAGCACCTCATCACACTTACAGTCCCGTTCCCCATCCCCCCCCCCCCATTTTATGGGCAGCCATTGTGAGCCATTGTAGGAGTCACGGCTGCCACCAAACAACTTCTGGAAGTCGATCCTGGAAGTCGATCCTGATGGGGCCCATAACCATCTCCGTTCTGTTTCTGAGCGTGCCATGGTGAAAAGGGGCCTCGCAATGGGTGGTCCATGGCAGCAAGCAGAGCCGGCCCTAGGTATTTTTCAAGTGTAGGCGAACAGAATTTTGGCGCTCCCCCCCAAACCAATCACTGAAAAATAAAAGTGTTGGATAAGCGAAAATGTTGGATAATAAGGAGGGATTGAGGAAAAGCCTATTAAACATCAAATTACATTAAGATTTTACAAATTAAGCACCAAAACATCGTGTTTTACAAGAAATCAACAGAAAAAGCAGTCTCGACTGCACCCCCGTATGTTTTGCGCCAGAAGCGACCACTTAATTCGCCTCATTGTTGGACCGGCCCTGGCAGCAAGCTGTCCGTAGCAGTGAGCTGTCATCCTTCTTTGCAGAAGTGGCTAACATCTCTTTCTCTTTGCAAATTTCTTTAAAAAATTATTAATGACAGATATACTGTAATAGAGGCATTGTAGAACAGGGAACAGGCAGTTTACCTTTGCTGGTTTGTTCCAATTATAATATTGTACTTAGCAGAGAGCTGTCATCCCTGTTTAAAGAAATCCATGATTATTCCTTCCTACAGACCGTCTATTGTTTCCAAATGCCGGCTGAGATTTTTTGGCACGGCACCCAGTGTGCCCATCACCACCGGGACCACCTGCACTGGTTTCTGCCAGAGTCTTTGAAATTCAATCTTGAGGTCCTGAGAGCGGCTGAGTTTTTCCTGTTGTTTTTCGTCAATGCAACTGTCACCTGGGATGGCGACATCAATGATCCAAACCTTTTTCCTTTCCACAACTGTGATGTCTGGTGTGTTGTGTTCCAGAACTTTGTCAGTCTGGATTCAGAAGTCCCACAGTATCTTTGTGTGCTCATTTTCCAATACTTTTGCAGGTTTGTGATCCCACCAGTTTTTTACTGCTGGCAATATTTATTTTCTATTTCCTAATAAACTACAAAAGACTTCAACCTGTGTACAGCCTGGTGTGTTCAGCAAGGTGAAGCTATCCTGAGGTGCGACATCTCCCTGCTAAAAGCAGTACCTTTTTTTCTACTCGCATTTCTCCTTTCAACCTGCTAGGTAGTCAGGTGAGCTGGAACTAACGGTGGGGGCTCACCCCGACCCAGGCTCGAACTCTCAACCTTTCAATCAGCAGGATTTTTCTACAGCACGGCTGTGTAGCCATCTTTCTGCCTCCCACCTCTGTGTTTACATCTTTATGTGTTTTACCAACCACATCATTTATTGTTTATAGGATCTGAGCCAAGATGGTGTGCCTCTCCGTCGTTCTGATGCATAGGACGACCCCAACTTTCTTCCTTCTGTGTTAAGGGAAATATTTCAAAGCTCTGGCAACTTTTTAAGAATCAATTAATCTTAATAAAGAATTAGGAGCTTCACATCTGTTGTTTCAGTCACTCAAGGGAGCTTTAAAAACCACAGTAACTTCCCTTTTCTGACTCAGGAAAGTTCAACCTGATAAAAAATTCACATTGCAGAGGAACATTAATGTGCATCCGCCTGTGTGTGTTTGAACTGCAAAAACAAAGTCATAAAAGCGAGATCTGACTTTCCACCATTGAGATATAGATATTGTTAATGACCATCCGCCAATGGCTGTATAATTTCTCTCTCCAAATAATCTATGATGGAAGAGCAAGAACATTCAGTCACATTCCAATAACTCTCTTTATTTTCCCATTTAATGCCCGTGTTTCTATTTTCTCAGGCAGATTTGCTATCATATCTCTCCATTGTATCGCTGCTACCGCTGCTTCCAGTGATTTAGTATAATTTGCCACAGATAAGCAACATAAATACAGTTTGCCGGTTGATAAAATAAAAGGGAATGCATTATCAACACTCTTTATTGCTGCCTCGATCGTTCATTGCAAAAGAGGAGATTGTTGACCTTGTGTGGAAACCACATTGACTCCCCGATGAAAAGCCCTTCCAGGGAAAAGTAAAAGCTTTATGGCCATTTGGGTTTCGACTAGTCAAGAAAAGGATATATGACATTTTAGTTGTCCCTTCCACACACACACACCCAGTTGGTATATTTTTTAAAACATTGATTCAAAAACAGGGTTGACTTGGAAGTAATGCTGTAGTTAAGGGTTAAAATAAAGTTGTTGTTGTTGTTGTTATTATTATTATTATTATTATTATTATTATTATTATTATTATTATTAAATGGGCTGTAGTTGCGTTCTTTTTTTTTTCTTCTTCATTTTCTTCTTCTAATATTTTTTAAAATTCCCAATAGATATATTTCCGGAAGTTTTATGAATTTGAGATCTATAATTTTCTGAGTATTTTCATGTATCATGGACCAAAATTCTTTTGCCGTTTTACACTTCCACCAAATATGGTGGTAGGAGCCCTCCTCTTCACCACATTTCCGACATTTTAAATTCCTGTTTTTTATTTATTTATTTATTTATTTATTTACAGTATTTATATTCCGCCCTTCTTTCTCACCCCGAAGGGGACTCAGGGCGGATTACAATGAACACATATATGGCAAACATTCAATGCCAACAGACAAACAACATTCAGTTTAGACAGACACAGAGGCATTTTAACATCTTTCCAGCTTCACGATTCCGGCCACAGGGGGAGCTGTTGCTTCACCGTCCACTGGTGGCTGTTCTTCCTCATTCTTTTCCTCATGTTTTGCTGGAAGTTTTATGGTGTTGTAAATTAGTTAAATTAGCCTCCCGCATAAAGCGTACCTAAATTTTCCCTACTTGACAGATGCAACTGTCTTTCGGGGCTGCATAGGTCAACAGCAAGCTGGACTATTTAATGGTCGGAGGCTTAACCCGACCCAGGCTTCGAACTCATGATCTCTCGGTCAGTATTGATTTATTGCAGCTGGTTACTAGCCAGCTGCGCCACAGCCCATTTGAACATGGGTTCAAATACCTATCTAATCATTGAACCCTTGGCCAAGTCTCACTTTCTCAGCCTCAAATGAACACGATAGCAAACCCACTCCTCTGAACAAATCTTGCCAAGAAAACTCCGCCTTAGTATCGCCATAAGTCAGAAACAACTTGAAGGCTTGTCTTTTCCAAAATCAAATAATCTTTGCGTATCCATACCATAAATAACACACTGCCTGAGATTGGGACAATCAATGCAACCTCCAAAACTTTATTTGCTGGGCTTCACAGGCATGTTTCGGTTTCTGCAAAAGCCTCATAAATTGTCTAGCTGAGATATGTTTCACAGTAAATTATTTATCAGGGATAAATAAAACAAACATTCATGGAGTTCTCTTTGATATGGTTTCATCTATGAAGCTGCAAAGAGAAGACTAGATTGGAGCATTTTTTAACTAAACAACCTTTCTCTATCTATCTATCTATCTATCTATCTATTATCTATTTGTACTGATTTTTCAAAAATAAGAAAACAAAGCTAAATAGAACATCAAGATATCAAGTGAGACGGACATAGGTTTATTATGGGCAGTGTTTTCAGATTCAGGTGCTCATTTCATTTGCTAAATAAAGAATGTGCTGGTCTGTTTTGACAAGATAGATTGAATCTGAGCCATTAATCAATCATATTTCTCTATAAATTATATTTTGTCCGTGATGGTCCCTATTGTATTCCTACTGAATTAATAATGGTTTAAACTCTATTAACTCCTTTTAACTGTCTTGTTTCAACTCATTGGATTGTTTAAAATATTTTTAAATACCGTTTATACTCAAGTATAAGCTGACCCAAATATAAGCTGATTTTACCACGAAAAAAACCTGGGAAAACATTGACTCGAGTATAAGCCGAGAGTGGTAAATTTCAGAAATAAAAAATAGATAATAAGAAAATTACATTAATTGAGGCCTCAGTAGGTTAAATATTTTTGAATATTTACATAAAACTAATTTAAGATAAGACTGTCCAACTCAATTCCTTATTCTCAACTTCTTCAATGTCAATGTGCTTATGTATCCTTTTAATAATAATAGAGTAAAATAATAAATGTAATAATGCTAATAAATACAGTGAATAAATGTAATAATAAACAGAGTAAAATAATAAATGTAACGATAATCACATCAGACTGAAATAATAAATGTATTAATAATAATAAAAGTATAGTAAAATAAATGTAATAGTAACTATAATAATAGAGCAAAGTAATAAATGTAATAATGGTAATAAATACAGTAAATAAATGTAATAATTAACAGATTAAAGTAATAAATGTAACAATAATCACATCAGACTGAAATAATGTATTATTAATAATAATAAAAGTAGAGGAAAATAAATGTAATAGCAACTATAATAATAGAGTAAAATAATAAATGTAATAATGCTAATAAATACAGTAAATAAATGTAATAATAAATAGATTAAAGCAATAAATGTAACAATAATCACATCAGACTGAAATAATAAATGTATTATTATTAATAATAACAAAAGTAGAGGAAAATAAATGTAATAGTAATTATAATAATAGAGTAAAATAATAAATGTAATAATACCAATAATAATAGAGAAAAATAGTAAATGTACCATATATACTTGAGTATAAGCCAACCCGAATATAAGCCAACCAGGACCCTTACCCGAATATAAGCCGAGGGGAGCTTTTTCAGTCCTAAAAGAGGGCTGAAAAACTCGGCTTATACTTGAGTATATATGGTAGTTCCTCCTGATTCATTTTTGTTGTACTGGCTCAACTGACTCTCCCAGCCTTGCATGGTAGAGGGTAGGATAGGAATATCTTAATAAAGGCATAAATAATAACATTGTCAGTCTGCTATCCACCCAAGAATGTATAAAGGTCTTAAGAAACATTATATAGAATCAGCAGAACGAAATGGCGAGCCACAAACAGTAATGGGCAAAAGTCATTGGTGCGGAAATTGGCTCATGTAAAGGAACTGATTTCCCCAGGCACATTCAATGTTCACGGGATAGATGATAGCTATAGACTTTGCCCAGGACCACATTAGCGAGCCCCTTTTACAGTGCAATTTCTCATTTTTTTTCCACCAGTTTCTTTTTTTAAAATACTTGGCTAATTGGACAGCCGGACAGAGAGGAACTTCAGCTAATCAGGTATCCGTTGGCAGAATGGAGTCAGAGGCAATTAAATGCTTCTTCTCAAAGTGGCAAAGAAAGAAAAACGAGGGGAGGGTTGGATATCTCTGCAGGCAGGTCGCTCGCAATTTCGCCATAGCCTTCTGTTGTTTATGGCGATAGGCTCTCCCCTGCACATGCTCTGCTTCATTTCATTCCAGTTTATTGAAAGGGCCATAGGATTGCCAATTCGCTTGGCAAAATGATTGCCAATTCTCGGCTGGGAGTTAAACGAATGAGCTCATGCTACAGTTTTCTTTAAAATGCAAGTCAGGCACAATGTCCAAGAAAGCTGCAAAGGGAGGAACAGAATGCGAAGGAGATGACAACCACTCTAAGGAACAGAATAACATTACCCAGGCTTTCCCTGGGGCTATTTCATCTCTCCTAGAATCAATGAGAACTTGGATATTTGTCTAATGAAGCAGTGCTGGATGGAGCTCCCAGAACTGAGTGAGAAATATACCTCTATATAGGACCGGCCCAAGGTAATTGTCAAGTGTAGGTGAACAGAATTTTGGAGCCCCTTCCCCAAACCAATCACTGAAAAATAAAAGCGTTGGATAAGCGAAAATGTTGGATAGTAAGGAGGGATCAAGGAAAAGCCTAAATAAAGAACAACAGGAGAAATCCAGACAGGAAACAATCAGCTAACACCTCCCAACCAGCTAACACCTCCCAACCAAGGATGCCCCAGGGAGGAAGCAGCCAGGGCCAGCTAACACCTCCCAACCAAGGATGCCCCAGGGAGGAAGCAGCCAGGGCCAGCTAACACCTCCCAACCAAGGATGCCCCAGGGAGGAAGCAGCCAGGGCCAGCTAACACCTCCCAACCAAGGATGCCCCAGGGAGGAAGCAGCCAGGCTTTGAATCTGCAAGGCCATTAAATGCTAATCAAGCTGGCCAATTGCAACATTCACACTAGCCTCAAACAGACAAGAGCTCTTTCTCCCACCCTGGACTATCCACAGATATATAAACCCCACTTGCCTAGCTTCCAACAGACCTCACAACCTCTGAGGATGCCTGCCATAGATGTGGGAGAAACGTCAGGAGAGAATGCTTCTGGAACATGGCCAGGCAGCCTGGAGACCTCGTTTTAGGGCACTTGGAGGCACCTCAAGAGCACCTCCCAAATGATGGCAAGTGTCTAAATTGCCTTACGGGTGAAACGCCCCTGTCTCTATAAACTTGCCTTTTCAGCAGGGTATTCTCTTCCAAATCACCATCATAAGACACATGTTACTTTTTGTGAGTTTCCATGGCTGAGCTGGGTTTCAAAGACCAATTTCCCATAATCTTTAGATACATCTACTCTACATAGTAGAATGAATGCAGCTTGATAACAGATTGACTGCCCTGGCTCAGTGATATGCAACCCTGAGATTTGTAGTTTGGCGAAGCACCAACACTCTTTGTGTTGGAAATAGCAACCTTCTTCAAGACTTCACTAGTACTGTATATACTAGAGTATAAGCCTAGTTTTTCAGCAAGCAAATAAACAAACATATTTTTGGAAACTCTGCTAGTGATCTTTTGCAACCAGTGGCTTCATGTATTTATTTTCAATGTATATTTTCAAGCTGTCCCAGTGTTCCTGAGACTTCATGGCAAGCACTAACTAAATATATTTGTTGTGATGAGATGAGTTCTGACCGCACCCCCTTTGCCATGTTTACAGAGTAAATCTTGGTCAAAAGAAGAGGCGTGAAAACTCCACTCTTCCATTCAGAGAAATGCATCTCCAAGGACAAACATCCACTGGCGCAGTTAAAAAGCCTATAAGGCACAGAAGAAAAGATGCAAAAGAAAATCAAAAGGTTTCCCGAGGAAGCCTTTGATGGTGGCTAAACTGCTCAATCTAGGGTTTCAAAAGATGATCAAAACTATTTGCAATTTCTCCTGACTTGGGCTTGTATAAGCACAGAATGACAAAGAGAGCTCCTTCTGCTTTGCCACATTCTGTCTTTTGAAAGGAGGAGGAATGAAAGAAAACAGACTTCAGTTGCCAGCATTCCGACAGAGTGGGAATAAACCCATGAAATTATGAATGGATCTGGAGCAGAAAGATTGTCCGTTATGGAAAAGAAGGAGGGCGAGGATGAACAGAATTGCAGCTGGGGCTATGGAGGCATATTCTCCATCTCCAATATTCCAGAAATAAAAGAAAAAAGAGGTCAAGAAAAGAAAACCTGTTTATGCCACAACTCACTGCTTAGATGGGTACTAGCCAGATATTTTGTGGCCAAGCTCCATCGCAGAATTTTGTAGTTGAAGGAAGCAATATGAAATCTTGGCAATTGTTGAGAGAAAGTGGGGTTGTTAAAGATGACTTGCAGTTTGGGACATTGTGAAAAACTCACATGTAGTGAACGTACCCTATGTATGATATATTTATCTCTCCTCTTACCCTCCCTTATCAGTGTTTACTTTTCCAAAGCCTCCCTCACTCTTAACCAAGGAAATGTTTTGAAAAGGGAAAGAAGCCCTTGCAAGTCAGGAAGAAGAATATAGATATAACCATTAATCTTATAAAAGCATTTCCCCCCTGAAATATTTGTTAATTTCTGCTACAGATATACAGTAGAGTCTCACTTATCCAAGCTAAACTGGCCGACAGAAGCTTGGATAAGTGAATATCTTGGATAATAAGGAGGGATTAAGGAAAAGCCTATTAAACATCAAATTAGGTTATGATTTTACAAATTAAGCACCAAAACATCATGTTATACAACAAATTTGACAGAAAAAGTAGTTCAATACACAGGAATGTTATGTTGTAATTACTGTATTTACGAATTTAGCACCAAAATATCACGATATATTGAAAACATTGACTACAAAAATGGCTTGGATAATCCAGAAGCTTGGATAAGCGAGGCTTGGATAAGTGAGACTCTACTGTATAAGCATTTCCCCCTGCAAGCCTTTTGTAATCCCTATATTTGTATCTATTTATCTACATTAATTTTATATATGAATTTTCCCCTCATATGTTTGCAAATCTTTGCAAATCCTATGAACATATAGATATCTAGAGATTTTAATGTACCTGTATATATGTGTATACATTATTTTATATATGAATTTTCACCTCACATGTTTGCAAGTCTTTGCAAATCCTATACAGATATAATTATCAATATATAGAGAGATTTCTAGATAGATAGATATAAATATAGATATGTAGGGCTTACAAATATTGCAGGGGAAATTTACCAGTAGATTTGAAATTTACCAGTAGCTGTTGCATTTTCCACCCTCGGCTTATACTCGAGTCAATAAGTTTCCCCAGTTTTTTGTGGTAAAATTAGGTGCCTCAGCTTATATTAGGGTCGGCTTATACTCGAGTATATACGGAATCTCTTTTCTGAAGCTCAATGAATTGTGAAGACTAATATGTGCTGAAAGCCTATTTTGTAAAAACAAAACTAAACACCTCTTCTATATCTATAAAAGAGTGATGGCATCAGGGCAGCGGACAAAACAACAAAACTACAGGCCCCCCAACCTTGAAATCTGACAACACAACCCATCATTCACAGCTCTAGGTTGATACAACAAAAAGAAAAGAAAAATAAAGTCCTAATTACAGGGAGAAGAATAATAGTTTTTATCCAATTGCTGCCAGTTTGAAGGCTAAGCTCTGCCCACTTGGTCCCCTAGCAACCTACTCAGCCCAGGGGACAGGCACAATTAGGCCTCACTTAGGCCTCTTCCACAGATTATCAGATTTTAACTGGATTAGATGGCAGTGTAGACTCAAGGCCCTTCCACACAGCTATATAACCCATTTAGAATCTTATATTATCTGCTTTGAACTGGATTATCTTGAGTCCACACTGCCATATAATCCACTTCAGTGTGCATACTAAACATAAAGACAACCATACAACAGACATTCAATACCACCACTACCTCAACAATTTCTCACCAACACCACCAGACAACGCCAGCTGGGCACAGCTAGTTCTTTAATAAAATAAATAAAATAAAGGGGAGGGTTTTTTGTGATGAAGGGTTATAAACTATAATTAGGATTGCTACTGTTGTTGGACTAAAGATAAAGGCAAAAAGCAGAGAAGGCATGTCGAAAATGAAGCACGGTTCCGGCAAAGTCACACATTCAGTGTATTTCTTTTCTGCATTAGCCTCAGTATCACGTGCCGGAGAAAGTGAAGACATTTCATAATCACTTTTAAAGGCAATTTCATGAGAAGACAACGACAATGAATCTTAGTCATCCAAAACGACAACACCAGCACACGCAGAAGGCTTCTGCTTTCAAGGTCAAGCGGCGTATTATGAATCGGTGTCATTTCTCAAGAGGCAGTGGGATCGCGAGCAGGGTCAAAAAGTGAGCAAAGGCATGCTATAATATTTTCCTCTATGGAAAGAATGTGTCAGAACTAACAGAATCATAGCTGGGCTGTTAGATATAAAAAGCCCAGCAGCATGTGGTTTGCGTGAGCCTTTCCCATAGATATGAATGGAAGGTGAGAGGTGTGTCTGGCGTATATACACTTATGGACACAGGGATTATACTGAATAGGACAATATTTTCAGATGGGCTGATCCTGGCTCTACAACCAGCATCTGGGAGGAAGGGATGCAATGATTTCTCATTTATAATTCAAGGGGAATATTTCCTGCCTTTCTAGCTGTGATTAGTGAAAAACAAGTTTGACCTTTAAGACTGAGCCAAGCAGGAAACCCGGCTCACTGTAATTTCTCTCGCAAGACTTTTCTCCTTACATTTGAATAGATCTGACTGCTTATAGATGTATTAATCCAAAGCAGCCAAAGCATTTGCTCCATTATGTTCCACACTCTCTGCACACAATTCTCTATCAAGAAGAGTAAAGTGTCGAGGCCTGGGAAGTGATCGCACCACTGGAGTCTGCTTTCATCAGACCTCACCTGGAATATGGGGTCCACTTCTAGGCACTACATCACTGGTTCCCAAACTTATGTGGCCTGCCACCCCCTTTCCAGAAAAAAAATATGACTCAGTGGCCTCTGGAAAGGGGGCGTGGCTTAGAGGGTGGGCGTGGCTCCTGCTCAAGAGGGCGGGGCTTAGCCTCTCTCTTAGTCCAAGATGCAGGGCTGGGAGGTGGAGGTGGGCGGGGCCACAAATAGGCGGCCAGGACTGGGATGGGCGGAGCTACGAGCTCTGAGGCAGGGCTGAGCTTCTATCCCTGTCCTGGACACAGGGGGCGGGGCTAGAGGAGAGGGAGGGGCCTCTTCCCAAGTTCCTGATAGAGCTGAACCTCTATACCCCGCCCCCATGTTCTAACAAGCACCTCAGGGGAGGTAGACAGAGGCTCAGCCCTGTCTCACGCTCTTGGGAAGAGGCCCCGTCTCCACCCCTAGCCCCAGAGGCGGTGATGGTATCTATTAGGACACAGGGGCGGAGCCAGGGGATGGGCGGGGCCTCTTCCCAAATGCTGGAGACAGGGCTGAGCACCTGAGGTGCCTGTTAGGACACACAGGGGGCGGAGCTAGAGGAGTGGGTGTGGCTTATTCCCGAGAGCCCGAGACAGGGTTGAGAATCTATACCTCTCCTGAGGCGCTTGTTGGGACAAAGAGGGCGGAGCTAGGGAAGGGGGCGGGGTCTCCTTCCAAGAACCTGGGACAGGGCTGAGCCTCTATATTTCTCCTGAGAGGCCTTTTAGGACTAAAGGGTGGGCCTAGGGGTGGGGACGGGGCCTCTTCCCAAGAGCGTGAGACAGGGCTGAGCCTCTATATTTCTCCTGAGAGGCCTTTTAGGACTAAAGGGCGGGGCTAGGGGTGGGGGCGGGGCCTCTTCCCAAGAGCGTGAGACAGGGCTGAGCCTCTATATTTCTCCTGAGAGGCCTTTTAGGACTAAAGGGTGGGGCTGGGGTGGGGGCGGGGCCTCTTCCCAAGAGCACAAGACAGGGCTGAGCCTCTATATTTCTCCTGAGAGGCCTTTTAGGACTAAAGGGCAGGGCTAGGGGCGGGGCCTCTTACAGAGCCTAAGACAGGGCTGAGCCTCTATACCTCTCCTGAGAGGCCTTTTAAGACTAAAGGGCGGGGCTAGGGGTGGGGGCGGGGCCTCCTTCCAAGAGACTGAGACAGGGCTGAGCCTCTATACCTCTCCTGAGGTGCTTGTTAGAACACGGGGGCGGGGTATAGAGGTTCAGCCCTCTCAGGCACTTGGTAATTCAAATTCAAATTTATTTAATGCTTAGACCATAGGTCTTTCGCATGCAAGACAAACAAACAAATACACAAAAGCCAGACCATCAAATACAATATAATACATGCCATTAAAACCCTATATAAATCATTAAAACATTAAAATGCTGCAAATATCAATGTCAGGATATGCCCTTCAAATACTAGATATTTCATGGATTAGCACCAACGTAATTAAAAACAAGATAAAACCAAGTAAGTACAGCATTATTAAAACCCAAGCAGGGAACACATTGGATATAAAAAAAACCACTATTAGTTAAAAGCATCCCCAGCGTGTTAAGAGGCCCCGCCCCCTCCTCTAGCCCCGCCCCCTGTGTCCAGGACAGGGATAGAAGCTCAGCCCTGCCTCAGAGCTAGTAGCTCCGCCCATTCCAGTCCTGGTCGCCCATTTTTGGCCCCGCCCACCTCCCCCTCCCAGTCTTGCATCTTGGACTAGGGGAGAGGCTCAGCCCCACCCTCTTGAGCAGGAGCCACGCCCACCCCTCTAAGCCACGCCCCCTTTCCAAGGGGCGCTGAGTCATATTTTTCTGGAAAGGGGGCGGTTGGCCAAATAAGTTTGGGAACCACTGATCTAGGGTATGTTGAGCTTGGGGAGGAGAAGCCTTAGAAGGGTCATAATATTTATTGTTATAATTGTATTATTTCACTTTGTTTAATAATGTGCATTATGTTGTTATGTAATGTTTGTGTTGCTTTTATGACTGTAAACCGCCCTGAGTCCCATCCGGGAGATAGGGCGGTATATAAATAAAGTTTTATTATTATTATTATTATCAACACAATGACGTTGTATGGCACAGCAAACAAGATAGATGTGCTGGATTTTGTTTCGCAAAACCACAAGTCGAACACTTCCCAAGTGTCTAGGACTGTGTGATGTATTTTCTGATGATGTGCACAGATCCCAGTCGAGTGGCCTTTTGCAGTTGGCAGATGGTGATTTTGTCAATGTGTATTGTTTCCAAATGCCGGCTGAGATCTTTTGGCACGGCACCCAGTGTGCCCATCACCACCGGGACCACCTGCACTGGTTTCTGCCAGAGTCTTTGAAGTTCAATCTTGAGGTCCTGAGAGCGGCTGAGTTTTTCCTGTTGTTTTTCGTCAATGCGACTGTCACCTGGGATGGCAACATCAATGATCCAAACCTTGTTCTTTTCCACAACTGTGATGTCTGGTGTGTTGTGTTCCAGAACTTTGTCAGTCTGGATTCGGAAGTCCCACAGTATCTTTGCGTGCTCATTCTCTAATACTTTTGCAGGTTTGTGATCCCACCAGTTCTTTGCTGCTGGCAGGTGGGACTTGAGGCATAAGTTCCAATGAATCATTTGGGCCACATAGTTGTGCCTCTGTTTGTAGTCTGTCTGTGCGATTTTCTTACATCAGCTGAGGATATGATCAATGGTTTCGTCAGTTTCCTTGCATAGTCTGCATTTTGGGTCATCAGCTGATTTTTCAATCTTGGCCTTAATTACATTTGTTCTGATGGCTTGCTCGTCATATTGTTGTTGTTGTTATTATTATTATTATTATTATTATTATTATTATTATTATTATTATTATTATTATTTTGATAGCCATGTTTAAATATTTGGGAAAAAAATGTCCCATTGAGGAGCGGACAAACTTCCAACTCTGTGATTCTGTGATTAGTCATAGATGTATCACCCATTTTACTCCCTGGGATAATTTATCCAAAAGTGTAGGTATTGAGCCTAAAACTTTCCGCATGGAAATCATCTGCCACTGAATTATGACAACGTTTCAAAAAACGTAGGCGACGAAAGTCATCCATCCACATGTTTCACAGGCAAAGCATTTCAACACGTCTTTTTTTTTCCAGCTGCAGTTTTTGGAGAGCAACTATCTTCTAATAATAAAAAGGCGGCAGAGGAGGGGGAATTAATTGGCTTATTATGCAAAAACTCCAGAGAATTGAACTCCGTTGGGAGCATAATTTACAGACAGCATTTCTGGTTAACCATCTTGGAGTTTTTGTGGGATAAGCAGAAGGTAATGCAGAGTGGCAAAACATCTCATTGCTCAGCATGCGAAATGTAAACTGAAAGCCCATAGATACTAAGTTCTTTTTTCCTCTGTGTATATGTTTGCAAGATAAAAGGCAAACCTAAAGTAATCACCTTCCTTTTATTTATCAGAATGCATTACTCAAAATGTACAGATGGCAGGGATCTACAAAAACATTGGCTACTAACAAGTAAAGATAGAATTGCATTAAATCAACTTACAGTAACAACATTGTTGAAAGTTGAATCCATAAAAGTTCAGTCTTTTAGTAGCCAATGTTTTTGTAGTCAATTTTTTCAATACATTATGATGTTTTGGTGCTAAATTCATAAATACAGTAATTACTACATTACGTCACCATGTATTGAACTGCTTTTTCTAACAATTCGACAGAAAAAGTTCTGTTTAGTAGCTGAACAGAAAAGTTCAGCTACTAAAGGACTGAACTTTTATGGATTTAACTTTTGGTGCTTACTTTGTAAAATCATAACGTAATTTAACGTTTAATAGGCTTTTCCTTAATCCCTCCTTATTATCCCACATTTTTGCTTATCCAACATTCTGTTTATGTTGGATAAGTGAGACTACTGTACATAACAGAATTTTTTTTTTTTTAGTAGCACGTCAATTGTGGAATGTCCGACCCAAAAATGTTAGGATTTTCCATTTATTTTAAACTTCCAGCAAGCAACTAAAACAGCGCTATTCCACTTGGCTGTTGATGCTTGAAAATGCTCTGTTTTTACAGTTTTAAAAATTATTGTTTCAAAGAATTTTTAAATATAATTTTAATGTGTTTTTGAAAAAAAGTTTCATGTGTTTTTAATGGTTCATTGCCTGGGAAGCCCTTGTGGACTGGGAGGCCATACAGTAATACTATTTACTGTATATACTCAAGTATAAGCCTAGTTTTTCAGCCCTTTTTTTAAGACTGAAAAAGCCCCCTCGACTTATACTCGAGTGAGGTTCCTGGTTGGCTTATATTTGGGTCAGCTTATACTCGAGAATATATGGTACATTTATTATTTTTCTCTAGTATTATTGGTATTATTACATTTATTATTTTCTCTATTATTGTTGCTACTATTACATTTATCACGATGTCTTGAAAACATTGACTACAAAAATGCGTTGGATAATCCAGAACCTTGGATAAGCGAGTCTTGGATAAGTGAGACTCTACTGTACTCTGAAATTCTCTTGATCATGAAGATATATTCCTTGTCTTGTAAGGAGTCTCTCTTTTTTAAAAACTAGGATTTCTGTATATGATAGGGAGTGGGGAGAAGTACAGTAGAGTCTCACTTATCCAACGTTCTGGATTATCCAACACATTTTTGTAGTCAATGTTTTCAATACATCGTGATATTTTGGTGCTAAATTCGTAAATACAGTAATTACTACATAGCGTTACTGTGTATTGAACTACTTTTTCTGCCAAATTTGTTGTATAACATGTTTTGGTGCTTAATTTGTAAAATCATAACCTAATGTGCTGTTTAATAGACTTTTCCTTAATCCCTCCTTATTATCCAAGATATTAACTTATCCAAGGTTCTGACGGCCCGTTTATGTTGGATAAGTGAGACTCTACTGTAGCTGGTGGATTTTGCACAAGTTGTGCATTTATTTTGCACAAGTTGTTATTTGAATACAGATCTAGACATGTTTCATTATTTTTGAATGTATATTTTCTGATTGTATATTAGACTGTTTGTGCCAAATAACTAATAAAAATAATTTCCAAAAAAAAAAAAGGGAAAAATAAGGTGTTGAACTGCACGGATTCCAAACTGTGGACGTTCCTCTAGTTATCCATGACTCTTTATCCATTCTGAGGATACACTTCCACAATTTGGGCAGATATTTTAGGAAAACTGAAACCGATAATGGCTCCAAAACTTCATTAATATGGAAGCCTCTATCTAAATGAGAGCAGCACCAAGCAACTCCTCAATCTATTCCAGAACCACCTTCGATAAATTGAATGCAATTGAGAATTGCAAGTGGAGCAGACTTTCTGGCGACTGGTTATTCCGTCCTCGTCAAATCAGTCCATTTTTCTGCAGTTGCAAATTAACACTGGATTTAGCTCCGTGTCACTTTCTGCCCATCTTCGCCCTTCTGTTTAAAGAAACATCCATTAAAGAAATCAGTACAGCTGAACATGATTAGTTCAGGAGATCAATCATTCATTCTTAAACCTAAGAAATGTCCATTGCACTCAGCTGGAGAGAGTGACAAAGACTGGAGCAGAAACATCACTGTCAATTTTACAAGCTGCCTCTGAAGTCTCAGTAGATTATCCAGTAGATTGCACATTTGGCAGATGTACCTTCAACAGAATAATAAGATGGTGCTGGCTTCTTCTGAAAGACTCTGACACAATATAAATAGGTGTTTCATTGGCCTCTCTGTCTTAGGGCTCATTCACATTGGGCAATTGAGTTCAATGTAAATATGCCCTGGAACAGGCCCAGATCCAGCACATTGGATGATGGGTGTCTAAGGGCAATAACAGTGGCAAGAGGACCACGATCCATCCTCTTTTCCTGTACTGATGAGTTCAGGGGAAACTTGTTGGCACCACTTTCTAGTCTGGACAGTGAACTAGATTGCATAGGACTTGATCTAACTGTCCAGATTACCTTTAGAACATGGAATATTTGGGGTTTGGTCAAGATGGCAAAAGCTATCTGTGACGGCGCGAGTGGCACCATCTATATGTCGAACTGTAAGTTGCAAGATTTGAATTGTTGTATCATGCCTGATTTTGCCTTTTTACCCTGTAAATGTAGTTGGATTGATTGGTTATTTGTAGCTGTCAATCAATGTTGTTTGCACCAGTTATATTGCTCCCTCAGCTCAATTGTTTGACTCCACCCTTTCCTGGAGTGGGTTAGTGTTTCCTTTTTTATTCCACCATCAAGCTTTCTACCAGATGGACGCGAGAGAGAGACTTGGCTCTAAAAGCCCTTGATTAAGTTACCTCTCAGCACCAATTCTGAGGTTCTTACCCTTGAGACTTATGCTTCATGTTCAGGGCCAACCTGAATGACGTTGAGGAGTCTCAAGTGCCTTCAGATCAGTTCTTTGGCATCAGAGGAAGACTGTGTGTCTTCAAACATAGGCCATTTGGACTGAGGCTGAGGGTTGCTCCGGCATTCACAGCCATTGAGAAAGGGGGACCTGGAAAAGCTTCTCAGCTGCAGAGCTCCTTGGACTTAAGACAACCAAAGACTGTAATGTATATTTTCCTTTACCCCTTTGAAACTTCCAGCTTATTGGGATAACCTTTTGTGAACAATAAGGAGGGCAAGAAGCAATCCCCTGGGGAAAGATGTCACGTCCATGCCTCTTTCGCTAAGAGTTATAACCCCAGGCACATCTATACCCTCCCAACCTCTGAGGATGCCTGCCATAGATGTGGGCAAAACGTCAGGAGAGAATACTTCCGGAACATGGCCATACAGCCTGGAAAACACACAACAACCCTGTGGCAATGAAAGCCTTCGACAACACATCAAATGGAGACAGTTAGAGAGCATGCGCTATCTATTTATCTATCTCCGTGTGAATTTCATGCAAACCGGTATCCTCTTTGATCCTCAGCTTTGATGATGCATTTCGTGCCTATCTGCCTGTCTGTCTTTTTCTCCTTCTTATTCTATTTCTAAATGGGATTAAAATTCGACCTCTGACACTGTATTATGGAAGGCTTAGATGTTGCAGCAATCAGCAAGGCTGTTGAAACCAGATATTATAGCCACTCTTGCAGCTGTTATGACACCAGCATTTATTCTGCAATGTTTTGGAACCGAGAAAGCCATGAGAGGACAAGGCCCTGTAGATTTCGCCCCTTGGGCTTCTCTGGCCAGCCCTGCCAGTCAAAACACGGGAGAAGAACATATCGTCTCTTTTAAATGAAAAAGGAGATGGGAAGTACAACATTCCCCCCCAAGACACAATCACGGACACTACAAAGCCTAGAGGTGCCTAGTACGAAGGTTGAATGAAAAGTCATGCCTCCACCTTCGTAACTCCTCAAGAGATGGCAGTCCTGGTCTGCGGCAGGTCCTGGCTTGTTCAGTAGACTCTCCTCTACAGTTCCATTTGGAGGGAAGCCTTAGCATTGAATGGTTGTGTTGTTAACGTGCGAAGTATGGAACCCTGCACAGATGGGAAAGCCTTAGCATTGGACGGTTGTGTTGTTAAAGTGTGAAGTATGGAACCCTGTGAAGACGGGGAAGCCTTAGCATTGAACCAACCGTCTGCGCAGGGTTCCATACTTTGCACTTTAACAACACAACCATTCAATGCTAAGGCTTCCCCGTCTGCACAGGTTTCCATACGTTGCACTTTAACAACACAACCGTTCAATTCTAAGGCTTCCCCGTCTGCACAGGGTTCCATACTTTGCACTTTAACAACACAACCGTTCAATGCTAAGGCTTCCCCGTCTGCGCAGGATTCCATACTTCGCAGTTTAACAACACAACCGTTCAATGCTAAGGCTTCCCCGTCTGCGCAGGGTTCCATACTTCGCACTTTAACAACACAACCGTTCAATGCTAAGGCTTCCCCGTCTGCACAGGTTTCCATATTTCGCACTTTAACAACACAACCGTTCAATTCTAAGGCTTCCCAGTCTGCACAGGGTTCCATACTTTGGACTTTAACAACACAACCATTCAATGCTAAGGCTTCCCACCAAATAGAACCGTAGAGGAGAGTCTACTGAACAAGCCAGTACCTGCCGCAGACCAGGACTGCCATATCTTGAGGAGTTCTGAAGGTGGAGGCATTACTTTTCATTCAACCCTCATATTTTCAAAGTAACAACGAGAACAATTAAAGTTTCCAGATCTTAGGGCCTCTTTCCACATCTCCAGTTTTGATAAACCATCTCTAGATGGGAACAAGGAAGCTCCAGACAAGAAGACAGGAACGATGTGCAGATTTCGAGCTCTCCTATTAGAATAAATGCTTCACGGTCTGCAAGGACGGATTCCAGTTAAGTGGTCCAAATATTGCCTCGGCAACTGGATTCTTGGTCTCTAAACCATTCTATTTGGATCATAGGATAGGAGAAGAAAATAGCTATCAAGTCTAGGTGTAGAAAGACAACATGCTGGAGAATATTGCTGTAAATTTCATGGGAAAAAGACTGCTTGTTAAATAATGCCATCCGATACAAACATACACCATAGAAGACTACTTCCTGTTGGCATTACTCCAATAAAAACAGCTCTGATTGCCAGCACAGACACTCATATATATATATATTCCCATGATTTAAGATTCCTTTTCGTCAGTAGACAAGCTATCATCAGCAATGGCCAAAGCTTGAAAATTCCATCCAAGAGGGTCCGGTTCTATCCCCGCATGATAATAAAAGGATTATTATGTCCGGTAACCTATTTATGAAAAGGAAACAGTGCGCTCCTTTCAGAAGCCATCAATTGCTTTAATAAGGAATTGAAAAGCTCGCCCTACTTTATATGCTGAGCACCATTCCAGTTGCATAAGGATTTACAATGGGGAAAAACAAAACTGGTTTTGTTGTAAATAAGAGCAATTGGTGGAGGGGGAGGTGGCGGGAGAGGAAGGAGGAAAAAGACAACTCTCCGCAATTACCATTTGCACCGAGGGGGGAAAAATGATTTACAGGCTAATAAGGATCTATCAGGTTTTTGTTAATTAAAAACCAGTTGCACGTTCGCGGGGAATAAATAGATGTTGAAGACAGCCGTGGTGAAAATTAAAGCAAAGAGACACATGAAAGCGAGGCATGTTTGTTGCTGGGTTTAGCTCTCAAGGCAGCTTTGGCTTATGAATGAGAGACCTCCAATAATTATCAACAGACCTGCTCGAGTCTTGCAAATGCAAAGCCATGGCTTCTTGGATTGAGTCTTGCAAATGCTCGAATCTTGCAAATGAAAGCCATGTCTTCTTGGACTAATTCTATGAATTAGTCTCCCGTTTTTAATATTGTATGTTTCACGTCGATTTTAACGATTGTTTTTACTGATATTGATGTTTTTATTGGGATAATTGTTTTATTGCTGTGTTATTGACATTTGATTGTTTTATTGGGCAAGGCCCCATGTAAGCCGCCCCAAGTCCCTTCAGGGAGATGGGGCGGGGTATAAAAATAAAGTTATTATTATTATTATTATTATTGACACAACGACGTTGTATGACACAGCAAACAAGATAGGTATGCTGGATTTCGTTTCACAAAACCACAAGTCAAACACTTCCCAAGTGTCTAGGACTGTGTGATGTATTTTCGGATGATGAGTGCAGATCCCAGTAGGGTGGCCTTTTGCAGTTGGCAGATGGTGATTTTGTCAATGTCTATTGTTTCCAAATGCCGGCTGAGATCTTTTGGCACGGCACCCAGTGTGCCGATCACCACCAGGACCACCTGCACTGGTTTCTGCCAGAGTCTTTGAAGTTCCATCCTGAGGTCCTAATAGCGGCTGGTTTTTCCTGTTGTTTTTCGTCAATGCGACTGTCACCTGGGATGGCGACATCAATGATCCAAACCTTGTTCTTTTCTACAACTGTGATGTCTGGTGTGTTGTGTTCCAGAACTTTGTCAGTCTGGATTCGGAAGTCCCACAGTATCTTTGCGTGTTCATTTTCCACAACCTTTGCATTTTCCACAATCCCACCAGTTCTTTACTGGTGGGAGGTGGTACTTGAGGCATAAGTTCCAATGAATCATTTGGGTCACATAGTTGTGTCTCTGTTTGTAGTCTGTCTGTACGATTTTCTTACAGCAACTGAGATTATTATTATTATTATTATTATTATTATTATTATTATTATTATTATTACCCCGTGAGTTCAATCTTAAGGTCCTGATAGCGGCGGCTTCTTCTTCTTCTTCTTCTTCTTCTTATTATTATTATTATTATTATTATTATTATTATTATTATTATTATTATTATTATTATATTATTGGATCGATCCAACACCTCCTCCTTTCCCAAGCATCGTTGTCTGTCCCAAATAGGAGAGAAATAAGGTTGAACACTGTGAAAGCCACCCACTGCTTGGCTATCAGTCTCTTCTCAGTAGATGTAAATCAAGGAAAAGCTTCATGAGAACCACCACTCCTCTTAATGTTCCTCCAGCAACAGCAAGAATATCCTTCTGGGCAGCAAAATCAGGCAATTCCAACTGTATGGCCCCCCATGAGGATCTTCTTTCTTCCGGGGCAAACCAAGAATGGTCAACTTCTTAGTCTTTGAGTTGGGAGATCAAAAGACAGCCTGGCAAAATGGCACAACCTAGAACAATGATGGGCAACCTTTGGCACTTGGTGTGTCAAAATTCACCAAAAAACCTAGCATGACTTGGGTGGTGTGTCACTTTGAGAGAGAAAAACATAATTTCGCAATATGTATACTTTAAATAACAAAAATATATAATTATAATATATACAGTAGAGTCTCACCTAACCAAGCTAAACGGGCCGGCAGAAGCTTGGATGAGCGAATATCTTGGATAATAAGGAGGGATTAAGGAAAAGCCCATTAAACATCAAATTAGGTTACGATTTTACAAATTAAGCACCAAAACATCATGTTATACAACAAATTTGACAAAAAAGTAGTTCAATATGCAGTGATGTTATGCTGTAATTACTGTATTTACGAATTTAGCACCAAAATATCACGATATATTGAAAACATTTACAAAAATGGCTTGGATAATCCGAGGCTTGGATAAGCGAGGCTTGGATAAGTGAGACTCTACTGTAACTGTATTTAATAAATCAAAAACTATTTACTACTCTTATTTCCATGTACAACAATCCATGGTACCTCTTGCAGTTTCCACGCTGATTTCTCTCTATTCTAGTTTCACTGTAGTCATGAATAATAAATATAATAATAATATAATAGTAATAATATAATAATATACTACAATAATAATAATAATAATAGAATTTATATATATATATATATGTAATGAAATTTCGGCCTAGGACAAAACAACAAAACTACACGTCCCAGAAACACTAAACTTGGTAGCACAACCCCTCATCCATGCCTCTGCGTTCATACAACAAAAAGAAAAGAAAAATAAAGTCCTAATTAGAGGGAGAGGAATAATGGTTTTTATCCAATTGCTGCCAATTAGAGGACTAATCTCTGCCCACTTGGTCTCCTAGCAACCAACTCAGCCCAGGGGACAGGCACAGTTAGGCCTCACTTAGGCCTCTTCCACAGATTATCTAATTTGCACTGGATTATATGGCAGTGTAGACTCAAGGCCCTTCCACACAGCTATACAACCCATTTATAATCTTATATTATCTGCTTTGAACTGGATTATCTGGACTCCACACTGCCATATAATCCACTTCAGTGTGCAGTCGGACACAACTGGACTTAATGTCAGGAGAAAACCTTTACTTTTACCCTTATACTGCCAGGGATAAGAAGATAATCTGGGACCAGATCCTAGGATATAGAGTAGTGTGGATCCAACCCGAGTCTACACTGTCAGATAATCCAGTTCAAAGCAGATAATCTGGATTGTATACAGCTGTGTAGAAGGCGCCTCGATGTTACAGTAGAGCCTCACTTATCCAACATTCGCTTATCCAATGTTCTGGATTGTCCAACGCAGTCTGCCTTTCAGTCGTCAATGTTTTTGCAGTCAATCTTTTCAATACATTGTGATGTTTTGGTGCTAAATTCGTAAATACCGTAATTACTACATAACACTGCTTTTTCTGACAAATTTCTTGTAAAATATGATATTTTGGTGCTTAATTTGTAAAATCATAACGTAAATTGATGTTTAGTAGGCTTTTCCTTAATCCCTCCTTATTATCCAACATATTCGCTTATCCAACGTTCTGCCAGCCCAGTTATGTTGGATAACTAAGACTCTACTGTAGTTTAAACTCGGAGCTATCCAAAGTACTGATCCTTTCTGTAGAGATTCTTTAAAATCGAGACCATTGGTGTTCAAACTTGGCCCCTTCGGATGTTTGGAATTCCAACTTCCAGAAGTCCTGGCCAGCTTGTCGGATGATCAGGGATTCTGGGAGCTGAAGCCCAAAACACCTGGAAGGTAAAATTGGCATCACTGAACTAAACTAAATTCTGGAGTTTTTTCATGCGACAAAACAATTGCAACATGATTTCACTTTGACTACCATGGCTGAATTCTATGAAATCCTGGGATTTATAGTCTAGTGAGTTGTCTGGAATTCCAGACAAGAAACAATCAGGTCCAGCTAACACCTTCCAACAAAGTATTCCCCCAGACAGGAAACAGCTGTGGAATGATGTTCAGAGTGGGAGAAAGAGCTGTTGTCTGTTTGAGGCAAGAGTGAATGTTGCAATTGGTCAGCTTGATTGGCATTGAATAGCCTTGCAGCTTCAAAGCCTGGCTGCTTTGAGTCGTCTAGAATTCCAGACAAGAAACAATCAGGGCCAGCTAACACCTCCCAACAAAGTATTCCCCTAGACAGGAAACAGCTGCGGAATGATGTCCAGGGTGGGAGAAAGAGCTCTTGTCTGTTTGAGGCAAGAGTGAATGTTGCAATTGGTCAGCTTGATTGGCATTGAATAGCCTTGCAGCTTCAAAGCCTGGCTGCTTTGAGTCGTCTAGAATTCCAGACAAGAAACAATCAGGGCCAGCTAACACCTCCCAACAAAGTATTCCCCTAGACAGGAAACAGCTGCAGAATGATGTCCAGGGTGGGAGAAAGAGCTCTTGTCTGTTTGAGGCAAGAGTGAATGTTGCAATTGGTCAGCTTGATTGGCATTGAATAGCCTTGCAGCTTCAAAGCCTGGCTGCTTTGAGTCGTCTAGAATTCCAGACAAGAAACAATCAGGGCCAGCTAACACCTCCCAACAAAGTATTCCCCTAGACAGGAAACAGCTGCGGAATGATGTCCAGGGTGGGAGAAAGAGCTCTTGTCTGTTTGAGGCAAGAGTGAATGTTGCAATTGGTCAGCTTGATTGGCATTGAATAGCCTTGCAGCTTCAAAGCCTGGCTGCTTTGAGTCGTCTAGAATTCCAGACAAGAAACAATCAGGGCCAGCTAACACCTCCCAACAAAGTATTCCCCTAGACAGGAAACAGCTGCAGAATGATGTCCAGGGTGGGAGAAAGAGCTCTTGTCTGTTTGAGGCAAGAGTGAATGTTGCAATTGGTCAGCTTGATTGGCATTGAATAGCCTTGCAGCTTCAAAGCCTGGCTGCTTTGAGTCGTCTAGAATTCCAGACAAGAAACAATCAGGGCCAGCTAACACCTCCCAACAAAGTATTCCCCCAGACAGGAAACAGCTGAGGAATGATATCCAGGGTGGGAGAAACATCTCTTGTCTGTTTGAGGCAAGTGTGAATGTTTCCATTAATCACCTTGATTAGCATTTAACGGCCTTATAGATCCAAGGCCTGGTTGATTCCTCCCTGGGGGGAATCCTTTGTTGAGAGGTGTTAGCTGGCCCTGATTGTTTCCCGTCTGGATTTCCCCCGTCTTCTGAGTGTTGTTCTTTATTTGCTGTCCTGATTGTAGAGTTTTTTTTTTAAATACAGCCCAGAAAACTCCCAGCAACACAGTGATTCCGACCATGAAAGCCTTCGACAACACAATGACTTGAACATATCAGTACACACCTGTAACTCATACTTTGGAACCTGGCTCACTTACTAAAACTCTTACCATGAAATTGAAGCAACATTTGGTGGTCACCGGAAGATATCTACTAATGCATTGTGATGAGCAAACCCAAGTATTCAGCTCTTTCGGTTAGACTTGGCCAAACACAACACAAACTAGAACCTGATATCAGAAAAAAAAACTATACAGAGAAAACCTTTACCCCAAATCATTTTGTTCTTTTATCTTCCCAAACCCATTAGAAATGTTGACTCTTATCATTAAACGTATAAAAATATCTAATTTTAATGCAGAAAAAATATATTACAGGTAAAGTAATGTCCTCTTAATTAGGCAAATAACCTGGAAAACACTGAACATTACAATGGTGTTAGGAGCTGCAGCATAAATGAAGTCGGGCCGTCCACTGAGCAGGTTGCTTGGAAATATGTTAAATGACTTGAAAAAAAAATTGATGAACTATTTACTCCCATCCCAGAGAGTCGAACATCCTGATCCATCACTAAAGTGGGTTGCTGTTGGTTTTCTGGGCTGTATGACTATGTTCCGGAAGCATTCTCTCCTGACGTTTCGCCCACATCTATGGCAGGCATCCTCGGAGGTTGTGAGGTCCGTTGAAAACGAGGCAAGTGTGAATGTTGCAATTGGCCAGCTTGATTAGCATTGAATAGCCTAGCAGCTTCAAAGCCTGGCTGATTTGAGTTGTCTGGAATTCCAGACAAGAAACAATCAGGGCCAGCTAACACCTCCCAACAAAGTATTCCCCCAAACAGGAAACAGCCAGGCTTTGAAGCTGTGGAATGATGTCCAGGATGGGAAAAACATCTCTTGTGTGAATGTTTCCATTAATCACCTTGATTAGCATTTAATGGCCTTACAGATCCAAAGCCTGGCTGATTCCTGCCTGGTGGGGTATATATATTCATGGAATAATGTCCAGGGTGGGAGAAAGAACTCTTTATCAGTTTGAGGCAAGTTTGCAATTGGCTACCTTTATTATCATTTTATTAGCCTTTCACCCTCAAAGCCTGGCTGCTTCCTGCCTGGGGAACCTTTTGTTAGGAGGTGTTAGCTGGCCCTGATTGTTTCCTGTCTAGAATTCCTCTGTTTTCTGAGTGTTTTTCTTTATTTACTGTCCTAATTTTACAAATTTTTAAATACCGTTAGCCATATTTTGTTAATTTTCTATTGAAATTGTTTGTGGATTTCAATTGCTTCTCTGTGTATTTTGACGTGGTGGTTGTTAGCGTGGTCGAGCATCTCAGTGTTCACCAATCATATGCTGTGTCCACAGATATATTAAACCAACTTGCCTAGTTTCCAACAGATCTCACAACCTCTGAGGATGCCTGCCATAGATGTGGGCGAAACGTCAGGAGAGAATGCTTCTGGAACATGGCCAGACAGCCCAGAAAACTCACAGCAACCCAGTGATTCCGGCCATGAAAGCCTGCGACAACACATCTCTAAATTCTTAGTTCATTACAAAGGGTTGTGTAAAACAAAATCTAGGTGCTGGGTGGGATGGATAATAATAATAATAATAATAATAATAATAATAATAATAATAATAATAATAATAATAAAGGTCTCGGAGCTAGTTTTGCCATCACTTAAGCAGTAGGCCCTTTTGATCGAATGCAGCCAACGTATAGATCTCTATTTTACATCTGCTGTTGTTCTTTTTTAAATTTTCCAGAGAAGAAAAAAAGAAATACAATACATTAAAATAGATTCAAATTTATCAAAGCTAAGCGCAACAATTAAGTAATAACATACTTAAAGTGCAAAGGCACTTTAACACTCACACACACACAAAAAAAGAAGGTGACACCCAGTGGCTGAACTTGGTCATTGAAAGAGCTGCAATTTTGGACAATATTATTTACAAAAAAGGAGCAAGGAGGAGATGGATGCTAGCCTAAGTCAGAAGAAGAGAGGAGGAAATATTTGGAGATATCATCTATTTAATACATTACTTTTTTTAAAAAATGTTCATATCTGCATGTATATCGTGGAGGGTGAGATCATTTTTATAGCATCCTTTGACTGCCCTTTTCCTTCCAGATAATAAACCAAGGCAAAAGAATAATAATATTCAGGGTTGCTGCAAATTTTGCAGTCTGTATGGTCATCTTCCAGAAGCATTCTCTCCTGACGTTTCACCCACATCTATGGCAGGCATCCTCAGAGGTGCTGAGGTCTGTTGGAAACGAGGCCAGTGAGGTTTATATATATCAGTGGAGTAACATTTCCATTAATGACCTTGATCAGCATTTAAATGATGGTGGGGTATAAATAAAGTTGTTTATTATTATTATTATTATTATTATTATTATTATTATTATTATTATTATTATTAATGGCCTTACAGATTCAAGGCCTGGCTGATTCCTGTGGAATGATGTCCAGGGCAGGAGAAAGAACTCTTGTCTGCTTGAGATAAGTTTGAATGTCGCAATTGGACAGCTTGATTAGCATTGAATAGCCTTACAGCTTCAAAGCCTGGCTGCTTTGAAAAAGACAAGAAACAATCAGGGCCAGCTAACACCTCCCAACAAAGAATTCCCCTAGACAGGAAACAGCTAAGCTTTGAAGCTGCAAGGCCATTCAATGCTAATCAAGCTGTCCAATTGCAACATTCAAACTTATCTCAAGCAAATAAGAATTCTTTCTTTCTCCCACCCTGGACATCATTCCACAGGAATCAGCCAGGCCTTGTATCTGTAAGGCCATTAAATACTAATCAAGGTGATTAATGGAAATGTTACTCCACAGATATATGAACCCCACTTTCCTAGTTTCCAACAGACCTCAGAGTCTCTGGGGATGCCTGCCATAGATGTGGGAGAAACGTCAGGAGAGAATGCTTCTGGGACATGGACATACAGCCCGGAAAACTCACAGTAACCCAGTGATTCCAGCCATGAAAGCCTTCGACAACACCAAAAATCTCTTCTTACAGTCCCAATATGTAAAAGGGCTGGAATGCAAGAACAAAATAACTTAACGGGACCCAAAGAAAGAAAGAAAGAAAGAGAGAGAGAGAGAGAGAGAGAGAAAGAAAGAAAAAAGAGAGAAAGAGAGAAAAGAAAGAAAGAAAGAAAGAAAGAAAGAAAGAAAGAAAGAAAGAAAGAAAGAAGAGAGTAAGAAAGAAAGAAAGGAAGGAAGGAAGGAAGGAAGGAAGGAAGGAAGGAAGGAAGGAAGGAAGGAAGGAAGGAAGGAAAGAAGGAGAGAAGGAAGGAAGGAAGGAAGGAAGGAAGGAAGGAAGGAAGGAAGGAAGGAAGGAAGGAAGGAAGGAAGGAAGGAAGGAAGGAAAGAGAGAAAGAAAGAAAGAAAGAAAGAAAGAAAGAAAGAAAGAAAGAAAGAAAGAAAGAAAGAAAGACAGAAAGGGAGAAAGAAAGAAAGAAAGAAAGAAAGAAAGAAAGAAAGAAAGAAAGAAAGAAAGAAAGAAAGAAAGAAAGAAAGGGAGAAAGAAAGAAAGAAATGAAGAAAGAAAGAAACGAAGAAAGAAAGAAAGAAATAAAGAAAGAAAGAAGGAAAGGGAGAAAGAAAGAAAGAAAGAAAGAAAGAAAGAAAGAAAGAAAGAAAGAAAGAAAGAAAGGAAGGAAGGAAGGAAGAAAGAAAGAGACGAAGAAAGAAAGAAAGCACCCTTCATAGTCCTGGCACATTATAAGGATTGTTGTAGGCTTCCAATGATGAAAAAAAACCCTCAAGGATTTGACAAATCGCGTTGGCGGGTCAAGTTCGGACCTGGGTTAGTTTTGCTTTTGTGAAAAAGGCTTTTTCTCCCCCGGAAACGCATCCTGCGGGACCCTCCCCCAAGATCCCCAAACCCACCCACTTCACAGCTGGCTGATGGCCGTTTGTTTCTCCAGAACTTCGAGGTAGTCTGGTTCAGTCTGTAGCTTTCCCGGGAGCAGAGGAAGGTCAGGTTTGGACTGTTCCGCAAAATACTTCTGCGGAGTCCCGTACAAAACGGTCTTGTTTATCCTGTCCTGGTTCTGCCGCCGGGACTCGTAGGAAGGGGCGAACTGCCTTTTGGGGAGGGTGCAAAAGTTATAATGGACCAGGCTTCCGCTGGGCAGTTCCTTGACCCGTTCCACAATGTTCTGATAGAGCAGCTCCGGCTCCCTGGCAAAGGCCTGCTTCTCGAGCATTTCGGCCGCCGTGATTGTAAATGCCAGGCTGGCCGAGTCCTCTTTCTTAGGCTCGAGGTTACTATAGCTATACTCATGGAGGTTCCTATAGTAAGCAACCGGGTCGCCTTCCTTCTGCATATAGATGGGGTTCTGGCACATTTGACCCACGGGCGGTGGGATATAGTTATAGACATGACCTTCGGCCTTGTCGTGCCCCTCGCTGTTGTAGCACCCGTACTGCAACTGGAAGGAACTTACGTCGAGGTTGTTGGCGCTGCTAGGCACGCTCGGCATGCCCTTGCGGCGTTTGAGCACAAAGACAAAGAGGCCTGCTCCGAAACAGACCGACAAAATAAACACAACCAGCAGGCCCAGGATTAAGACGGAGAGGGGGACCTCCGTCCGCAATTCCGGATACGAACTGGGAAGGACGCTGATGGCGTTGGGCACGTCTGTGTTTGTGTTGCGATCTGGAGCGGAGAAGGAGGAATCCAAGATATTGGGGTTTTCGGGGCAGATGGCTTCCTTGCTCAGGGTCTTGAGATGTTCTCCCGCATGCTTGGACGGAGAGTCGCAGACGACTTCGTTAATGACGACCGGCGTCCCCGACTGCTTGTTGTTTTGCTCCGTGACGCGCTCGATCCAGTTCCTCAGCCCCATAATGTCGCAAGTACAATCCCAAGGGTTTTCTTGAAGATCGATCTGGATCAAGGCTGAAAGCTGGTCGAGGACCCCTCGCACAGGCAAGAAGGAGAAATGGTTGTTCCTCAAGTTGAGCCTGGTGAGGGTCGTGCCCGCAAACACGTTGTCCGGGAGGGACCTCAGCAGGTTGTTGTTCAGAAACAAGAGGTGGAGGTTCCCCAGCGTATCAAAGGTCCGTGGCAGGATCTCTTTGATGACGTTATACTCTAAATACAGATACTGCAAGCTGTGGAGCCCTTCAAACATGGAAGGGTAGAGGACCTCAAGGTAATTGCCGTTGAGATAGAGTCGGCGCAAAGCGGTGAGGTTCGAGAAGGCACCTTCTTGGATGACGGCAATCCTGTTATTTCCCAAGTGCAACAAATCCAATGAGCTGTATTCCAAGAGATCGGTTTTGTAGATGGTTTGCAAATAGTTGCTTGTTAGGTAGAGTTTTCTCGGACTGGTGGGCCTGGGGTGGAGATCGGAAACGTTGCCGATCTTTTTCTCTTGGCAGTTGACATTCAACCCGTTGTCAGAGCCTTGAGAAGTGCAGACACAACCGGTGGGACAAGTGAGTGGCACAGGGGACTTGGTTTGGTAAACCATGATTGGTCCAAAAATCTGCCTGTCTTTCGATACGGTCACCCGCGGGGTGGGGCGGTTCCTGGTTTTGGGTGGGCGGCTGGCTTTGGGAGCCCTGGTTGCACCAACGGCAGAGTTGGCTGTTGGAGGATATTTCTGGATGTGCGTGTCCGAATGGGATGGATGCTTCGAGTCCCCGGCACTTTTTCGAGGACAAAGGTCCTGCCTGGTGAGTTGAGTGACATCCTTGCCATGCAGTCTGAACGGTGTCTCGCAGACAATCTCCCCAACGAAGACGGTGATGGTATCTAGCCAGGCTTTGAGCGGTAGGAGGTCACAGGTACAGTTCCAGGGATTCTCCTCCAGCTGGATCTCCATGATGCCCCCGATGTGTTCCAGGACACCGGCAAAGGGCATCATCTTGAGCCTGTTCCCTCTGAGATCCAGGTGAGTGAGCAGGACAAAGCGGAACACGTTGCTCGGCAGGGACAGCAGGAGGTTATCATTGAGGATCAACACTTTCAGCTTGTTGAGCTTGCTGAAAGCTCCTGCCTCAATGGCGCTGATGTAGTTGTAATCAGCCTGGAGGTACTCGAGGCTCTCCAGACCCAGGAAAGTGTCCTCCCGAAGGATTTCCAACTTATTGTTGTTGAGGTGCAACCTCTTGAGAGTCCGGAGGCCAACGAAGGCCCCGGTTCGAATCTCCTGCATGTCGTTGTTGCCCAGGTGGAGGGTCACCGCGTTGGAGTAGTTGACGAACTCGTTGGGGTAGAGCCGGACGAAGGCGTTGCCATTGAGGAAGAGCTGGTAGATCTTGGACGGCGGAGGCAGGAGGAGGCTGACGGTTGTAAATCCCTTGTTTTCGCAATTAATATTCAGCACGTTCTCTTTCTCCTCGCAAGGGCAGCGGCTCTTGCTGCAAATGTCTTTGGCAGGTTTGCGGCTCTCCGTCGTGGGCGCGATCCCAGCCACTGTGAACACACTGAGCAGCCAAACACCCTTCAGCATCTTTATGCTCCGGCGAGCCCAGCTTTGGCACCTGCGGTCAAACCTTAAATGGGAGGAAGAAGAAGAAGAAGAAGAAGGAAGAAGAATCCCGGTTGACACAAAAAAAGACAAGCTAGCGGCCGAATGGGAAGGCAGGACCAAGCAAAGGAGAAATCCTTTGTGAGTCGCGGTTGAGTCCCTCCATGGTCCGCATCCCTCCCTCTTCTCCCCTTCATACTCTGACATCATCACAATCACAGGGTTGTTGCATGGCCATGTTCCAGAAGCATTCTCTCCTGACGTTTCGCCCACATCTATGGCAGGCATCCTCAGAGGTTGTGAGGTATATGGAGAAACTAATCAATGTTGAAGAAATAAACAACCACTATAAAGGTTCAAAGGGGGGAGGGGGGCATCCTTTGTTCAGAGTCATTAGCCGTCCTTGGGGCTCCTCTGCCCTCAGTGTTGCTTCCCATCGACTGTTCTGATTTTTGAGTTTTTTTTGAACAAAGGATGCCCCCTAAACAAGAGACAAACCTTTCCAATGATTAGCGCTTTATACTGTATATTAAGTTGAGGGGGAATGCTAATAAATACACACACAAACACATGTACAGTAGAGTCTCACTTATCCAACATAAATGGGCCAGAAGAATGTTGGATAAGCGAATATGTTGGATTTTTTTTTCCCGTGACAGCAGCAACCGGAGTTGCTTCTGGAGTAGGAGAATTGGCCGTTTGCAAGGACGTTGCCCAGGGGACGCCCGGATGTTTTGATGCTTTTACCATCCTTGTGGGAGGCTTCTCTCATGTCCCCGCATGGAGCTGGAGCTGATAGAGGGAGCTCATCCGCACTCTCCCCAGGTGGGATTCGAACCTGGCAGCCTTCAGGTCAGCAACCCAACCTTCAAGTCACTTAGTCCACTACGCCATGTGGGGGCTCCAATATGTTAGGGTTGGATAATATGTTGGATAATAAGGAGGGATTAAGGAAAAGCCTATTAAACATCAAATTAGGTTATTATTTTAAAAATTAAGCACCAAAACATCATGCTATACAGAAATTTGACAGAAAAAGTAGTTCAATATGCAGTAATGCTATGTAATAATTACTGTATTTACAAATTTAGCACCAAAATATCATGATGTATTGAAAACATTGACTACAAAAATGCGTTGGCTAATCCAGAATGTTGGATAAGTGAGACTCTACTGTATGTATATTAGATCATCTTGCAAAGGCCACAGAAATAGTCAGGCCTCTCTGAGTATAGAGCTATCTTCCTTCTATGTAAAAAGGATAAACGAATACTATAAAGTTTCAAAACATAAGTTGCACCATATACATATATGGTGCTCTGAATTACATAGTGCAACTTATGTTTTGAAACTTTATAGTATCCGCTTATCCTTTTTACATAGAAGGAAGATAGCTCTATACTCAGAGAGGCCTGACTATTTCTGTGGCCTTTGCAAGATGCTCTAATATACACATCTCTTTTTATGTTTTGAACCTTTATAGTGGTTGTTTATCTCTTCAACACTGTCTAGTATAGACATTTGTGTGTATTTATCAGTATGGAGAAACTAAGCCAGAAAGGTTTATATATATCTGTGGAAAGTCCAGGGTGTGAGAAGAACTCTTTGTCTGTTGGAAAGCCAGTGTTAATCACCTCAATTAGCATTGAATAGCTTCATCTTCTGGCTTCTTCCTGCCTTTGTTCAGAGTCATTAGCTGCCCCTGGAACTCTTCTGCTTTCAGAGTGCTGCTTCTTATTTACTGTTCTGATTTTTGAGTTTTTTAATACCGGTAGCCAGATTTGTTCATTTTCATGGTTTCCTCTTTTCTGTTGAAATTCACAAGCATGTGGACAACAGAAAGGAGGAAACCATAAAAATAAACAAAATCTGGCTCCAAAATCAGAACAGTAAATAAGAAGCAACACTGAAAACAGAGGAGTGCATTGAATAGCTTCATCTCCTGGCTTCTTCCTGCCTGGGGGTATCCTTTGTTCAGAGTTATTAGCTGCCCCTGGAACTCTTCTGTTTTCAGAGTGCTGCTTCTTATTTACTGTTCTGATTTTTGAGTTTTTTTAAATACTGGTAGCCAGATTTTGTTCATTTTTGTGGTTTCCTCTTTTCTGTTGAAATTCACAAGCATGTGGACGACTTCAACAGAAAGGAGAAAACCATAAAAATAAACAAAATCTGGCTCCAAAATCAGAACCGTAAATAAGAAGCAACACTCTGAAAACAGAGGAGTTCCAGACATGGGAACCAAGGGCAGCTAATGACTCTGAACAAAGGATGCCCCCAGGCAGAAAAAGCCAGGAGATGAAGATTTCCAATGCTAATTAAGGTGATTAACTGCAACATTCACACTGGCTTCCAACTGACAAAGAGTTCTTCTCACACCCTGGACTTTCCACAGATATATATACAGTAGAGTCTCACTTATCCAAGCCTCACTTATCCAAGCCTCTGGATAATCCAAGCCATTTTTGTAGTCAATGTTTTCAATACATCGTGATATTTTGGTGCTAAATTCGTAAATACAGTAATTACAACATAACATTACTGCGTATTGAACTACTTTTTCTGTCAAATTTGTTGTATAACATGATGTTTTGGTGCTTAATTTGTAAAATCATAACCTAATTTGATGTTGAATAGGCTTTTCCGTAATCCCTCCTTATTATCCAAGATATTCACTTATCCAAGCTTATGCCGGCCCGTTTAGCTTGGATAAGTGAGACTCTACTGCAGGGGTCCCCAAACTTTTTAAATTGCGGCCCAGTTTATGATCCTTCGGACTGTTGGAGGGCCAGACTATCGTTGGCCACCAAGCAATAATAATAATAATAATAATAATAATAATAATAATAATAATAATAATAATAATAAAGGGGGTTGGAAGAGACCCTTTGGGCCATTGAGTCCAACCCCCTTCTGCTTTTGGGCACCAAAAACACAAGCAAAGCACCCCTGACAGATGGCCTCCCAGCCTCAATAATAATAATAATAATAATAATAATAATAATAATAATAATAAAGGGGGTTGGAAGAGACCCTTTGGGCCATTGAGTCCAACCCCCTTCTGCTTTTGGGCACCAAAAACACAAGCAAAGCACCCCTGACAGATGGCCTCCCAGCCTCAATAATAATAATAATAATAATAATAATAATAATAATAATAATAATAATAATTGGAAGAGAAGAAGAGAACCCTTGGGTCATTTAGCCCAACACCCTTCTGCCTTTGTGCCGTGGGGGCCGGATAAATGGCTTCGATGGGCACCAAAAGCACAAGCAAAGCACCCCTGACAGATGGCCTCCCAGCCTCGATAATAATAATAATAATAATAATAATAATAATAATAATAATAATAATTGGAAGAGGAGAAGAGAACCCTTGGGTCATTTAGCCCAACGCCCTTCTGCCTTTGTGCCGTGGGGGCCGGATAAATGGCTTCGATGGGCACCAAAAGCACAAGCAAAGCACCCCTGACTGATGGCCTCCCAGCCTCAACAATAATAATAATAATAATAATAATAATAATAATAATAATAATAATAATAATAATAATTGGAAGAAAGGAAGAGACCCTTTGGGTCATTTAGCCCAACCCCCTTCTTTTGTGCCATGGGGGCTGGATAAATGGCTTCAATGGGCCGCATCCGGCCCCCGGGCCTTAGTTTGGGGACCCCCGCTCTAATGTATATATAAACCTTCCGGAAAACATACAACACCCCTGTGATCCCGGCCATGAAAGCCTTCGACAACACGTCATCACAATCCCTCCAACAGCTCTCTCTGGGCCTGGGTCTTCGGAAGGGATCTGGCCCCCTCCCAAACCCAACAAATTCCTGGAAAGGGGAGGGAGAGAGATGAAGAGAAAGAGAGAGAGAGAGAGAGAGAGAGAGACGTGGGAAGCTTCAGCTTGCCAACTGCCATGCCCTACTTAACTCTCCCATTCCTGAAATCGGTGGGAGCTCTTTGCCAGCCTCCCAAAGACCCCTTTGTGCCAAACCAGAGCCCGGCTCAGCCTTTCCCCGCTCCCCCATCCCCACCTCCTGCATTTCCATCCTCTTCTAAAGCTCCTCGTCTGGTTTGGAATCCCATGCCATGATCAAGAGAAGGGACATCTCAAGACTGCCTGAGAAATAACCCTTCTCTGCCCCTTTTCTGTCTTTTCTTTTTCCCCCTATTTCTGATGTGTTCCAATGAGGAGTGTGGAAAAAATGCGGCCGTGCTGTGGAATTTTTGCAGAAATACTTCAATAGGTTTTTCCCCCTGACGTTAAGTCCAGTCGTGACCGACTCTGGGGGTTGGTGCTCATCTCTATTTCTAAGCCGAAGAGCCGGCGTTGTCCGTAGACACCTCCAAGGCCATGTGGCTGGCATTAATATTATATGCATATACAATATATTATATTATTAGTATAGTATTATGGCGTATGACTGGGCATTCAATGATGCTTCTTATGCAGTCTAGGGTACAAATAAAATTATTATTATTATTATTATTATATAAAGGTAAAGGTTTCCCCTGACGTTAAGTCCAGTCGTGACCGACTCTGGGGGTTGGTGCTCATCTCTATTTCTAAGCCCAAGAGCCGGCGTTGTCCGTAGACACCTCCAAGGCCATGTGGCTGGCATTAATATTATATGCATATACAATATATTATATTATTAGTATAGTATTATGGCGTATGACTGGGCATTCAATGATGCTTCTTATGCAGTCTAGGGTACAAATAAAATTATTATTATTATTATTATTATATAAAGGTAAAGGTTTCCCCTGACGTTAAGTCCAGTCGTGACCGACTCTGGGGGTTGGTGCTCATCTCTATTTCTAAGCCCAAGAGCCGGCGTTGTCCGTAGACACCTCCAAGGCCATGTGGCTGGCATTAATATTATATGCATATACAATATATTATATTATTAGTATAGTATTACGGCGTATGACTGGGCATTCAATGATGCTTCTTATGCAGTCTAGGGTACAAATAAAATTATTATTATTATTATTATATAAAGGTAAAGGTTTCCCCTGACGTTAAGTCCAGTCATGTCCGACTCTGGGGGTTGGTGCTCATCTCCATTTCTAAGCCCAAGAGCCGGCGTTGTCCATAGACACCTCCAAGGTCATGTCGCCATAGGCATGACTGCATGGAGTGCCATTACCTTCCCGCAGGAGCAGTACCTATTGATCTACTCACACTCTGGGGGCTGGTGCTCATCTCCATTTCTAAGCCCAAGAGCCGGCGTTGTCCGTAGACACCTCCAAGGTCATGTGGCCATAGGCATGACTGCATGGAGTGCCATTACCTTCCCGCAGGAGCAGTACCTATTGATCTACTCACACTCTGGGGGCTGGTGCTCATCTCCATTTCTAAGCCCAAGAGCCGGTGCTGTCCGTAGACACCTCCAAGGTCATGTGGCTGGCATTAATATTACATGCATATACAATATATTATATTATTAGTATAGTATTATGGCATATACACCATGATTGGGCATTCAATGATGCTTCTTATGCAGTCTAGGGTACAAATAAAATTATTATTATTATTATATAAAGTAAAGGTAAAGGTTTTCCCCTGACGTTAAGTCCAGTCATGTCTGACTCTAGGGGTTGGTACTCATCTCCATTACTAAGCCATTACCTTCCCGCCGGAGCAGTACCTATTGATCTACTCACACTCTGGGGGTTGGTGCTCATCTCCATTTCTAAGACGAAGAGCCGGCGTTATCCCTAGACTCCTCCAAGATCATGTAGCCACTGGCATGACTGCATGGAGCGCCGTTACTTTCCCGCCAGAGCAGTACCTATTGATCTACTCACACTCTGGGGGTTGGTGCTCATCTCCATTACTAAGCCGAAGAGCCGGCGTTGTCCGTAGACACCTCCAAGGTCATGTGGCCATAGGCATGACTGCATGGAGCGCCGTTACTTTCCTGCCGGAGCAGTACCTATTACTCTACTCACACTCTGGGGGTTGATGCTCATTTCCATTTCTAAGCCAAAAAGCCGGCGTTGTCCATAGACACCTCCAAGGTCATCTGGCCACTGGCATGACTGCATGGAGCGCCAATATTACCTTCCCACCGGAGCGGTACCTATTGATCTACTCACATTTGCATGTTTTCGAACTGCTAGGTTGGCAGGAGCTGGAGCTAACAGCGGCCGCTCATGCCGCTCCCGGGATTTGAACCTGGGACCTTTCGGTCTCCAGCTCAGTGCTTTTACACACTCTGCCACCGGGGCTCCAACTTCAATAAAGCTCCATCAACCTTGCAAAATAATAACTCCCTTGGTTGCTGTGATTTTTCCAGGCTGTCTGGCCATGTTCCAGAAGCATTCTCTCCTGAGGTTTCGCCCACATCTATGGCAGGCATCCTCAGAAGTTGTGAGGTCTGTTGGAAACTACACAGATATATCTGTGGAGCAGTGGTCCCAGACTTATTTGGCCTACCGCCCCCTTTCCAGAAAAAAATATTACTCAATGCCCCCTGGAAATTAATTTTTTAAAATTTTTTAATAGCAATTAACAAAAAGATATACTGTCTTAATGTTTCTACCTGTTTCACCTGTGGCCATCACCACCCCCCTGGATCGCCGCAGCGCCCACCAGGGGGCGGTAGTGCCCACTTTGGGAATCACTGCAGTGGAGGAATGTTTCCATTAATCGCCTTGATTCGCATTTAATGGCCTTACAGATTCAAGGCCTGGCTGATTCCTGCCTGGTGGCACAGTGGGTTAAAGCGCTGAGCTGCTGAACTTGCGGACGGAAAGGTCTCAGGTTCAAATCCCGGGAGCGGAATGAGAGCTCGCTGTTAGCCCCAGCTCCTGCCAACCTAGCATTTCAAAAACATGCAAAATGTGAGTAGATCAATAGGTACTGCTCCAGCGGGAAGGTAATGGTGCTCCATGCAGTCATACCCATGGCCACATGACCTTGTAGGTGTCTACGGACTACACTGGCTCTTCGTCTTAGAAATGGAAATGAGCACCAACCTCCAGAGTGTGAGTAGATCAATAGGTACTGCTCCGGCGGGAAGATAATGGCACTCCATGCAGTCATGCCAGTAGCCACATGGCCTTGGAGGTGTCTGCGGACAATGTAGGCACCTCCATAAATAAATAAATAAATAAATAACAGGCAAGAGATCTTTCTCCCACCCTGCAGCTTCAAAGCCTGGCTGTTTCCTGCCTGGGGGAATACTTTGTTGGGAGGTGTTGGCTGGCCCTGATTGTTTCTTGTCTGGAATTCCAGACAACTCAAAGCAGCCAGGCTTTGAAGTTGCAAGGCTCATCAATGTCAATCAAGCTGGCCAACTGCAACATTCAAACAGACAAGAGTTCTTTCTTTCTCCCACCCTGGACATTATTCCACAGATATATAAGCCCCACTTGCTCAGTTTCAAACAGACCTCACAACCTCTGAGGATGCCTGCAATAAATGTGGGTGGAACAGCCTGGAAAACTTCTCTGTGTCGTCTGACATGCTGGTTGTTAGAGCGGTTCAGCAATTTCTGTGCCTGGGAAAATCCTCTTTTTTTTGGAGGTGTTAGCTGGCCCTGATTGTTTCACAGCAACCCTGTGATTCGGGCCCTGGAAGCCTTCGACAGCACATCGTCTCCTAGCCTTAACTCTCTGGTTGACACCACACACTGCTAAGATGCCTTTGCCTCATTTCGCTTCCCACAAAGGAGAGAAAAAGATGGGGGAGTTTGCAGGAAAGGGCTGAATGTGTTGTCAAAGGCTTTCACTGGGTTGCTCTGAGTCTTCCAGGCTGCCTGGCCATGTTCCAGAAGCATTCTCTCCTGATGTTTCACCCACATCTATGGCAGGCATCCTCAGAGGTGGTGAGGTCTGTTGGAAATGAGGCAAGTGGGGTGCATATGTATGTAATGTATGTAAGGTGCATTGTGTTAAAGCACTGAGCTACTGAACTTGTGGACCGAAAGGTCTCAGTTTCAAATGTGGGGAGTGGAGTGAGCTCCCGCTGTTAGCCCCAGCTTCTGCCAACCTAGTAGTTCGCAAACATGCAATTAAGAGTAGATCAATAGGTTGGGAAAGTAACGGCACTCCATGCAGTCATACCAGCCACATGACCTTGGAAGTGTCTACAGACAACGCCGGCTATATATATCTATATAGGGGAATTCCGGACAGGAAACAATCAGGGCCAGCTAACACCTCTCAAAAAGGATTCCCCCAGGTAGGAAGCAGACAGGCCTTGAAGCTGCAAGGCCATTCAATGCTAATCAAAGGGATTAATTACCAGCCAGGCACAGAAATGCTGGATCTATATATATATGTGGCACAATATCCAGAGTGGGAGGAACAACTCTTCGTCGGGTGGAGGCAGGTGTGACAATTAATTGCAAGAGAAAGGCGGAAACCATGAAAATCAACACAATCTGGCTTCCAGTATTTAAAAAAACTCTAAAATCAGGATAGTAAATAAAGAACAACACTAAAAAAATAAATAAATAGGGGAATTCCAGACAGGAAACAATCAGGGCCAGCTAACACCTCCCAACAAAGGATTCCCCCAGGCAGGAAGCAGCCAGGCACAGAAATGCTGGACCACTCTAACAACGACCATGTCAGACGACACAGAGAAGCCATTGAAATCCACGAGCAGGTGGACAATTTCAACAGAAAGGAGGAAATCGTGAAAAGGAACAAAATCTGGGTGCAAGTATTTTTTTAAAAAGACTCTAGAATCAAGACAGCAGAGAAAGAACAACACTCAAAAAGGGTTGTTGTGTGTTTTCCGGGCTGTCTGGCCATGTTCCAGAAGCATTCTCTCCTGACGTTTCACCCACATCTATGGCAGGCATCCTCAGGGGTTGTGAGGTATATGTTAAGTACATATGAGGTATATACCTCACAACCTCTGAGGATGCCTGCCATAGATGTGGGTGAAACGTCAGGAGAGAATGCTTCTGGAACATGGCACAAACAACAACCCTGTGATACCGGCCGTGAAAGCCTTCGACAACACAACACTAATAAAAATAGGGGAATACCAGACAGGAAACAATCAGGGCCAGCTAACAATTCCCAACAAAGGATTCCCTCAGTCAGGAAGCTTTTGAAGCTGCAAGGCTTTTCAATGCTAATCAAGGTGGCCAATTGCAACATCCACACAACAGAGAAGAATTTTTTCTCCCACCCTGGACATCATTCCACAGATATATAAACCCCACTTGCCTCGTTTCCAACAGACCTCACAACCTGTTACGAAGACTTATTGAGGATTCTGGAGGAATGGATTCTAATCTTGGACATGCTTAAAATTTTATATACAGTAGAGTCTCACTTATCCAAGCTTCTGGATTATCCAAGCCATTTTTGTAGTCAATGTTTTCAATATATCGTGATATTTTGTTGCTAAATTCGTAAATACTGTCATTACAACATAACATTACTGCGTTTTTCTGTCAAATTTGTTGTATAACATGATGTTTTGGTGCTCAATTTGTAAAATCATAACCTAATTTGATGTTTAATAGGGTTTTCCTTAATCCCTCCTTATTATCCAAGATATTTGCTTATTCAAGCTTCTGCCGGCCGGTTTAGTTTGGATAAGTGAGACTCTACTGTAAATAAATCAACCTCTGAGGATGCCTGAGCATAGATGCAGGCGAAACATCAGGAGAGAATGCTTCTGGGACATGGCCAGCATTTTTGCCTATTTATTGTAAGCCACTTTGAGCCTTTTCGTGGGGAGAAAGGAGGGGGTAAAAGCGATGTAGATAAATAAATCAACCTCTGAGGATGCCTGAGCATAGATGTGGGCAAAACGTCAGGAGAGAATGCTTCTGGGATAATGGCCAGAAAAATCCCAGCATTTTTGCCTATTTATTGTAAGCCGCTTTGAGCCTTCTCGGGGGGAGGAAGGAGGGGGTAAAAGGGATGCAAATAAATAAATCAACCTCTGAGGATGCCTGATAATAATAATAATTATTATTATTATTATTATTATTATTTTATTCTTATACCCCAGCCCATCTCCCCAAAGGGACTCAGGGCGGCTTACATGGGGCCAAGCCCGAACAGAACAATAATACAAAACAATAAAACCAAAATGCAGGCAAAACGTCAGGAGAGAATGCTTCTGGGACAACATGGCCAGAAAAATGCCAACATTTTTACCTATTTATTGTAAGCCGCTTTGAGCCTTCTCAGGGGGGGGGGGCAGAAAGGAGGGGGTAAAAGTGATGCAAATAAATAAATAAATCGACCTCTGAGGATGCCTGAGCATAGATGCGGGCGAAACGTCAGGAGAGAATGCTTCTGGGATAATGGCCAGAAAACGCACAGCATTTTTGCCTATTTATTGTAAGCTGCTTTGAGCCTTCTCGGGGGGGGGGGGGGAGAAGGGAGGGGTAAAAGTAATGTAAATATAATGTAATGTAAATATAAATAAATAAATAAACCGCTGAGGATGCTCGCCACAGATGCGGGCGAAACGTCAGGAGAGAATGCTTCTGGGATAATGGCCAGGAAAGTCCCAGCATTTTTGCCTATTTATTGTAAGCCGCTTTGAGCCTTCTCGGGGGGAGAAAGGAGGGGGTAAAAGGGATGTAAATAAATAAATCAATGCTCAGGATGCCTGAGCACAGATGCGGGCGAAACGTCAGGAGAGAATGCTTCTGGGACAACATGGCCAGAAAAATGCCAGCATTTTTGCCTATTTATTGTAAGCCGCTTTGAGCCTTCTCGGGGGGGGGGGGGGCAGAAAGGCGGGGGTAAAAGTAATGTAAATATAATGTAATATAATATAATGTAAATATAATGTAATGTAAATATAAATAAATAAATAAATAAACCTCTGAGGATGCCTGAGCAAAAATGCGGGCGAAACGTCAGGAGGGAATGCTTCTGGGACATGGCCCAGCATTTTTGAGTCTTCTCGGGGGGAGAAAGGAGGGGGTAAAAGTGATGTAGATAAATAAATCAATCAACCTCTGAGGATGCCTGAGCAAAAATGCGGGCGAAACGTCAGGAGGGAATGCTTCTGGGATAATGTCCAGAAAACGCAGAGCCGCCTAAAGAGAGTGGGGTTCAAGGGAGGAGAGCTGGGGCGGTTTCTAAAGATGGGGAAGTTTTTGGGGAGAAGGAGAAGAAGAAAGGAGAGAATGTGGGAGAAGGAAAAAGAGAAGAAAGAGGAGGCAGAAGGAAGGAAGGAAGGAAAGAGAGGAAGAAAGAGAGAGAGAGAAAGAGAGAGAGAGGCTGAGATCTCTCTACTAGTCTCTGCTCGACACTCACTCGTTGAGAGAAGAAGCCTCGGCCGCTCTCCTCCGTCTCCTCCGCCTCCGCCGAGTGCGGCATCGTTCGCTTCCTGGGGATCCGGAGGCGCAAGGAGACGGATCTCGGGGCTCCTCGCGCAGCAGCTCCGACGCCTCCCGAAGCCCTTTGAACGCGCAGCCTTTGGGCAGGCGCCACTTGGACTCAGCCCCCCCTCCCCCCCCCGGCGAGGTGACGTCACGCGCTGAAGATAGGCAAAGCGGGGGGGGGGGGAGGCAAAAGGAAGAAGAGCTCTTGCCTTGATTGATAGATAGATAGACACAACGTTGGATGAGCGAAGGTTGGATGAGCCAGACTCTACTGAAATCCAGAGTTGGAAACTGTTATGGGTGCAGGGTTGTTGTATGTATTCCGGGCTGTGTGGCCGTGTTCCAGAAGCATTCTCTCCTGACGTTTCGCCCACATCTATGGCAGGCATCCTCAGAGGTTGTGAGGTATGGATAAACTAGGCAAGGAAAGGAAAAAAATATATCTGTGGAGAGTCCAGGGTGTGACAAGAGTCCTTTATCAGTTGGAAGCCAGCGTTAATATTGCAATTCAACACCCTAATTAGCATTGGAAAGGTTTGTCTCTTGCCTGGGAGGCATCCTTTGTTCAGAATCATTAGCCGTCCTTGGGGCTCCTCTGCCCTCAGAGTGTTGCTTCCCATCTACTGTTCTGATTTTTGAGTTTTTTGAACAAAGGATACCCCCTAAGCAAGAGACAAACCTTTCCAATGATTAACTGAAACATTAGCGCTTTATACTGTATACAGTAGAGTCTCGCTTATCCAACGTTCTGGATTATCCAACGCATTTTTGTACTCAATGTTTTCAATACATCAAGATATTTTCGTGCTAAATTCATAAATACAGTAATTACTACATAGCATTACTGCATATTGAACTACCTTTTCTGTAAAATTTGTTGTATAACATGATGTTTTGATGCTTAATTTGTAAAAGCATAACCTAATTTGATGTTTAATAGGCTTTTCCTTAATCCCTCCTTATTATCCAACATATTCGCTTATCCAACATTCTGCCAGCCCATTATATTGGATAAGTGAGACTCTACTGTATTAAGTTGAGGGAAAATGCTAATAAGTACACATACACACACACACACACACACAAACACATGTATATACATATACACATACATATATATATATGTGTGTGTGTGTACATGTATATATTAAGTTTTTTTGGGGGGAATGCTAATAAATATACACACAGGTATATACATATATACATGTGTTTGTGTGTATATATATACAGTATATATCTATATACAGTATACAGTAGAGTCTCACTTATCCAACATAAACGGGCCGGCAGAATGTTGGATAAGCGAATATGTTGGATAATAAGGAGGGATTAAGGAAAATCCTATTAACCACAAATTAGGTTATGATTTTACAAATTAAGCACCAAAACATCATGTTTAACTACAAATTTGACAGAAAAAGTAGTTCAATACGCAGTAATGCTATGTAGTAATTACTGTATTTACGAATTTAGCACCAAATTATCACAATGTATTGAAAACATTGACTACAAAAATGCGTTGGATAATCCAGAACGTTGGATAAACGAACGTTGGATAAGTGAGACTCTACTGTATATCTGTGTGTGTGTGTGTATTTATTAGCACCTCCCCCCCCCCAAAAAAAACAACCTTAATGCACCCATAACAGTTTCCAACTCTGGATTACAGTAGACTCTCACTTATCCAACTTTTGCTTATCCAACATTCCGAATTATCCAACACAGTCTGCCTTCCTCCTGGATCCACGTCTGTTTCTCTAAGCAGCAAGGACTGAACCTTTTACCGATTTAATTTCCAACAATGTTGTCACTATGCGTTCATTTTGTGTCATTCTTTCTTTATTTGTAGTCAATTGGTTTGTAGCCAATGTTTTTTGTAGTCAATGTTTTCAAGACATTGCAATGTTTTGGTGCTAAATTCGTAAATACAGCAATTACTACATATTGTTACTGTGTATTGAACTGCTTTTTCTGTCAATTTGTTGTAAAACGTGATGTTTTGGTGCTTAATTTGTGAAATCATAACCTAATTTGATGTTTAATAGGCTGTTCCTTAATCTCTCCTTATTATCCAACATTTTTGCTTATCCAACGTTCTGCTGGCCTCTCTCTGTGTATATATATATATACAGTAGAGTCTCACTTATCCAAGTTAAACGGGCCAGCAGAAGCTTGGATAAGCGAATATCTTGGATAATAAGGAGGGATTAAGGAAAAGCCTATTAAACATCAAATTAGGTTATGATTGTACAAATTAAGCACCAAAACATCATGTTATACAACAAATTTAACAGAAAAAGTAGTTCAATATGCAGTAATGTTATGTTGTAATGACAGTATTTACGAATTTAGCACCAAAATATCACGATATATTGAAAACATTGACTACAAAAATGGCTTGGATTATCCAGAAGCTTGGATAAGCGAGGCTTGGATAAGTGAGACTCTACTGTATGTATGTATGTATGTGTGTGTATATATATATATACATATATATAAAGGTAAAGGTTTCCCCTGACCTTAAGTCCAGTCGTGTCTGACTTTGGGGCTTGGTGCTCATCTCCATTTCTAAGCTGAAGAGCCAGCGTTGTCCGTAGACCTAAACCCTACTTTAGAAACGAGAATTGAAACATTTTTTTCATCGATCGGACATGCCTAGTAGACAGCTTTGTCCACATTTCTCCAGGGAAGGCCATAGGGTTGAGTCAGAGAAAGAAAGACACACCGGCCAAAATCCTATTCTTCATCCCCATTAAACCAATGGGATTTGCTGGTGTGTTGCCTCAGCATTCAACAACTGGCCAAGGTCTTGTATTGTGAGATTTAATATTTTACATGTCTCTCGTTCATCTCCCACAAGACTAAGAAGGAAAGGTATCACATCCCTGGTCTTCCCAGAGTTGGAAGAGACCACAAGTACCATCTAGTTCAACCCGACCTTCCTATGCAGGAATTCACAATCGGCTTGTTCCAGAGACTCAATAAGGGCAGCAAGTCCGGCACAATTTCTGCTGTTCCATCAGCTTCTGTGCTGTTCCATCAGCTTCATTTTTCATCTGCCTTTTTCAAAAGCACCATTTTGACAGCAAGCCTCCTCTGCTCAAGCCTTGTCGGCCCCTGAAGGAAGGATTTTGAGTGGTAGGACCCAAGGGTGCTTGGAGACATCTTGGACTTCAAGGCATTTGCATGCTTAAAACTTCATGGACTGGAGTTTGGGGGTGTGCATCTCTTTGAGATGTGGGCAAAGAATGAATGAAGGTTGTTCCCTTCCCTGTTCTGTGAGATATACTCACACCCTCCTTCTCCACTGGTCTGTCTGGACCAAGCAATGGAAAGCAGCTGCTCTTATTCCTCCAAATGTACAGGGAAGCTTAATTGGAACACAGAGCACCCTTTATTTATTTATTTATTTATTTATTTACAGTATTTATATTCCGCCCTTCTCACCCCGAAAGGGACTCAGGGCGGATCACATTATACAGACATAGGGCAAACATTCAATGCCCATAAACACATCAAACAGAGACTGAGACAGACAGACGCAGAGGCAATTTAACCTTCTCCTGAGGGGGATGTTCTATTCTGGCCACAGGGGGGAGCAGCTGCTTCATCATCCATCATCTTATTCATGATTTTAACATTTTATCTTGTATGTGGTTTTTATGACTTGTTTTTATGGTTTGATTATTGGTTTTATTGGTTAATTGTCTTGTTTTTATTGTTCTATTCAGGCTTGGCCCCATGTAAGCCGCCCCGAGTCCCTTCGGGGAGATGGGGCGGGGTATAAGAATAAAATAATAATAATAATAAAATAATAATAATAATAATTATTATTATTATCCACTCTGATGGCACTTCCTCATTCCAAGTCATAAATTAGTTAAACTTGCCTTCCACTTTTATAAGTGATACCTTATTTCCTACTTGATAGATGCAACTATCTTACGTGTTGCTAGGTCAGCAACGAGCAGGGGCTATTTTTAATTTTTAATTTATGGGTGCTCACCCCGCCACGGGCTGGCCTCGAACTCATGACCTCATGGTCAGAGTGATTTATTGCAGCAGCTCAACAGCCTGCACCACAGCCCGGCCCCACACCCTTTTCCCTCCTTCTCTCATTCACTCTGCAGCTCAACCACTTGACAGCTCCCATGATATTTTATCTACCTTTCACAAGAAACCACCCAGGAAATAAAAGCAAGACCATACCTAGTTGGGTGATACACCATCACTCTTTGGCAGACCTTGTCAGACTACAGCACCCACCTTTCCATAGCATTTCCAGAGCCGGCCCTAGGTAATTTTGAAGTGTAAGCAAGCAGTATTTCTGCCCCCCTCCCAAACCAGTCACTCACAGCTTCTCTCCTCGTCCAGCCCCGGCCTCCTTCCTCGCTGCAAGGAAGGGCTTTGGGGCTTTGGCCAGGAGGGAAGCGGCATTTCCTTCTCCAAAGCACCGGGCTCCTTGCAAGAAGGAAAGGGGCCACTGCTTTGGGGAGGAAAGAAGCGGATCTTATGGGTTTATGGTTCCCATCCCCTTGATCAGGTCATGTAAGTGTTATTTATTGCTATAATTGTATTATTTTACTTTGCTTAATAATGTGTTATGTAATGTTTGTGTTGTTTTTATGATTGGAAACCGCCCTGAGTCCCATCCGGGAGATAGGGCGGTATATAAATAAAGTTTTATTATTTACTAGCTGTGCCCGGCCACGCGTTGCTGTGGCGAAGTATGGTGGTATGAGAAATAAAGTATTGAGGAATTGGTGGTAGTTAAGGTAAAGGGTAAAGGTTTTCTCCTGACATTAAGTCCAGTTGTGTCCGACTGCACACTGAAGTGGATTACATGGCAGTGTGGAGTCAAGATAATTCAGTTCAAAGCAGATAATATAAGATTATAAATGGGTTATATAGCTGTGTGGAAGGGCCTTGAGTCTACACTGCCATATAATCCAGTTCAAATCTGATCATCTGTATTTTATAGGCAGTGGGGAAGAGGCCTAAGTGAGGCCTAACTCTGCCTGTCCCCTGGGCTGAGTGGGTTGCTAGGAGACCAAGTGGGTGGAACTTAGCCTTTGAACTGGCAGCAATGGGATAAAAACAATTATTCTTCTCCCTCTAATTAGGACTTTATTTTTCTTTTCTTTTCGTTGTATGAACGTAGAGGCATGGATGAGGGGTTGTGCGGCCAAGTTTAGTGTTTCTGGGATGTGTAGTTTTGTTGTTTTGTCCTAGGCCGAAATTTCATTACCCTTTTATATATATAGATTATATTATTATTTCTCTCCCTCTTTTTGCAGCTGGAGTCTGGGCGCCTGAATGTGCCTCAACTGCGCCCCCCAGACGATGGCGCCTTCAGCAACTGCCTACTTCGCCTAACGGTTGAACCACCCCTGATTGAGCCATGGCTGTTAAAGTGGTGTCAAAGTGCATTCACTGGATTGTAAGATGCATGTGTTAAATAGCATTTACATTACAAGATATAGAGTTTAAAAAAACAAATCTATAACTGCAGTATAGATTTTACTGTGTTCTCTGGGGGCCTGATTTTTGGAAACAATCAGAGCATGACTCTTACTCTCATCCTCATATCCTGCACAAGCCATGGCTCTTAATGTGCAGGCAGCATGAGCCTGTGTCTCTCCTCCTCTGAATGTGCCTGCCCTTCGTGAGCATTTCCTCTTCCCTTGCCAAGGTGTGTGGAACGTGCGATGCCCTCTCCAGAAGCCGGTGTGCCTGCTGCCTCTCTTTGAGCGTTGGCGTTTGCCATTGTTGCATGGCGAGATATTTTTATTCCTCACCCCACTATGATTATTAAGAAAAGCCAACAGTTACTGCATTTAGCTGTAAACACAGCTTGCGGTGTCATAATTCTGTGCAAAAGTAGAGAGCTGAAAGGAAGGGGGCAGAGAGGATGTGCAAGGGAATGGGGGGCAAAGAGGTGGGCCCTTTTTGTCAGTGCGGAAAAATTGGGGAGCCCACACGACGAAGGGCAAAGGGAGAAGGCAGCTGGCAAAGTGCCCACCTCTCCTGCTGCTTGCCTCTGTTCCCTCGCTTTTGTAACAACATCTGGTGCTCGGCAGCAGCGTGGCAGGGGGTCATTGCTCCATCTCCTGGATGAGACTCCAGAAGAAGTGGAGGAGCAAATGTGGAAGTAACTCATCCTGGGCATCAACTCACTGGGTGGGCTCCATTCCAGGCGAGGATGGCTCACTCAGCTCCAGGGGGTTAAGGCTCCCCGACCGAGCAACGTTTCCTCCCGTTTGGGCAGTTTGGAAAACGGCACAGAAAACAACTTCAGTGCTCTGAAAGAAAGGCAAAGCATCCGCAATCATAGAGCAACGGAGAGAGATGATACAGTTGGTCCTCTGCATTGCAGATTCCGCATCCATGGATTCAACTAACCACAGTTTGAAAACCAGAATCCAAAAAGTACAGTAACTTTTGATTTTGCCATTTTATGTAAGGCGTACCACTGTATATAATGAAACTTCAAAATCTATGGATTTTGGTACTTCCCTGTTTCCCCGAAAATAAGACATCCCCAGAAAATAAGACCTAGTAGAGGTTTTGCTGAATTGCTAAATATAAGGCCTCCCCCGAAAGTAAGACCTTGCAAAGTTTGTGTTTGGAATTATGCCTGCCAAACAGAACCCCAGAGCATTCAGGATTGGTAAATGTACGTACCATAGATTGCTGTACATGAAAATAATGGTAATAACAAGAAATTCTTGATAGAATTAAGTTTGTCTGGTTATGCTGGTTTGTGATGATATCTACTGTACAGTATATAATAAATGTTCATTTTTTTGTTCAACAATAAATGTGAATTCTTCTTCATGGAAAAATACGACATCCCCTGAAAATAAGACCTAGCGCATCTTTGGGAGCAAAAATTAATATATGACACTGTCTTATTTTCGGGGAAACACGGTAGAGCAACGGAGAGATATGATACAGTTGGTCCTCTGCATTGCAGATTCCGCATCCATGGATTCAACTAACCACAGTTTGAAAACCAGAATCCAAAAAGTACAGTAACTTTTGATTTTGCCATTTTATGTAAGGCGTACCACTGTATATAATGAAACTTCAAAATCTATGGATTTTGGTACTAGTCACAAGGAATTCAGGAACCCAGTCCCAGCAGATACCATAGTCCTGTTGCAATTGTTAATGTGGGATTTGTGTATTAGTAGTGTTTAAATGAAATTTGTGTCTAGCATGTATTGCATCATCCAGGAAGTGTGTAAAGAGTTAATGTTACTGTTACTGTTAATGTTACTAAGAGTTACTGTTTTTTTTTTTTGATTTCTTGATGTAATGTCTATTATCATCTATTGTATTGCTTTTAATTGTGTTATGATATGTTGTTTTTATATGTTATATTGTATTGCTCTGGGCGTGGCCCCATGTTAGCCGCCCCGAGTCCCCGTTGGGGAGATGGTGGCGGGGTATAAATAAAGTTTTATTATTATTATTATTATTATTATTATTATTAATTTGGTAAGAAGCTGTATTGACCTTGGACTCAACTGACTTCATTCATCTGCTGCTACGCTGTGCGCATTACTCTAACAGCAATGACTACAGTGAAAATACATTGCTCCCCAATCAGCTAAATAAGGAGACAGCAACTAAATGTGGGTTGAACTATGAGCAACTTTTATTATATGTTACCAATCAATTACTGTGTGAACTGCCAACTGTTTTATGGGTTTGAACTTAGTGTGTGTAATGAAACTGAGGCAGTGGATATCCATGCCCTACTTCTCATCAAACAAGGGTGAGACACTATGGTCCCCGGTGTTATGGATTGATGATGATAAATGGAAGCTCTTACGTGTGCCTGTGATCCAGAGTCACCTGCAGAACAATAACATGCCACTCAGGTTTTCAGAACAGAAATACAGGCACTTTACTGATTCCAAGAGATCAAAAACAGTAGTATTTACAATGGTCCCTCTGATCACTTACAGAAGTCCACAGATCTGCTTCAAGGAGAATACAGTCCAGGTTCTTCTCCCTCTTTTTTCAGCAGCAAACAGGCCTCAAAATAGCAAGGCCTCTCTGAGTACACACTGCTCCCTTCACCAGCACTGAAAAACTTGTCCAAACTGGTTCTACAGCAGCAGGACAGAAACAGTATCAAATCAATCCCCAGGTTTTTGCAGGCTCAGCCAATCAGCTTCATGCACTTCATTTTCCAGTTAACACACACAGCGCAGTGCGACACCTGGCTACATCTAACTGTGGCTTCCAGGACAACCATTCAGGGAAGCAGATGGAGAATTCCGTCCCAATTCCAGAGGGTATTGAGACCAGAATTCTCCCCGCTCAAGGTCACTCCTGTTCACCTTCACCTCAATTCATTTAATCACAGGGGATTCCACTTTATTCTATTCCTTCAATTGGAAAAGTTCCCATGTTTATCTCATTCTCAGTCCCTTATCTGTGATAATATTCTCAGGTTTCCTGTGAAACAGAGGTGGAGAAAACGAGGCCCATGAACCACATGTCAATCTCAGGATTTGATATCACAACCCCCCAAACCCCCTCAAAACTCTAGGACCCAATACTACATTGGTGATGCTAGAATGAAGTTGCAGGGAGATATGTCAGAATAATTCGCAGCGTAGCAGCAGTTGTATGTTGTCAATGGAGCGCAGAACGAAGAGACGTCAGAAACGATGTTAAAAAGTATATACAAAGCTTTACTTTACAAGATAAACAGACTTGCAGACGAACACTGGCTTGGCTTTTCTCTAGGCAGACACCAACTCAGAACAGAGCAAAATCTCAACTGACACAATCAGTAATGTACTTGAGTCTGGATACTCCCAAGGTTCCAGCCACACATCAAGGTCAACACAGCTTCTCAGACATTAAGCCTTTACAGACCATAGCATTCTCTGGATGATGCAACCTGCATGCAATACATGCCAGACACAAATTTCATTTAAACACTACCAATACACAAATCCCACATTAACAAAAAATAGCTGTTATTTGTTGATGTTGTTGCTTAAACTGACCATAAGACAAACTTATCTTAGGATTTTTTTTCCATTGACAATATTTTCCTGTCTGCAGGTTATTTACCCAATGTGCAAATGAGATGCTAATTTATGTTTTTTTAAAAAATTATAGCACTCCATTGCCCATGGACTTTTCCAAAGGATTCTGTTTTGCCAACCTAGAAACTCCTATTTTGGTATCTAGGAAGTAGAGCGAAATAATATCATCCCTAACACCAGCGTGGACTCTCCAGACAGGAAAAGCCTCGTCACATCTTAATTTGTTTGTGCAATTGCACAATTGTTGCAAGGCCACCCAGGCCTGGCTGATTCAATCCTGCTCCCAGCACCGAAGGTGAGTTATGATTTATTGAGCTTGGCATTGTAAGGGCACACTGTGTCGACTTCTGAGACAACCTTTTGGCAGGGAGAGCTCTCTGGCAGACAAAAAATAGTAACAGGTAGGCGTTGAGGAAGCGAGAGAGTCCATGCGTCCCAGGCAACCTGACCTGAATTTAATGAACTACCATCAACGGTCTTCCAAAAACCCCACCGATGACAGCAGGAAATCTATGCATACACAACTGCAGAGAATGGCCCTCAAGGGTGGGAGAAAAGGAAACACATTCACATCTAAATTTATAGAAGCCTTAGGTGATATACCAAGATAGAATCTGGGCCAGGAGGATATTTTGGAACCCAAATGCCTTCTTTTAAAGTCCGCGAGAGCAAGGCACATCTCAGGACAAATCAAAGGGTGGCAAAAATGTCCATCGTTTGGATTTATACCAAAATGAAGCTATAATTTTAGATCAGATACTTAGTTACACAATGATCTTAGTTCTGTAGCTAAATAGTAGAGTTGTGCAATGCGGGTAAACCTCAAGTCGTTTCGTGTCCCGGCTTTCAGTGGGGGCCTCAATCCATTTTTTGGGAGCCTCCTGAATACGGGAGGACAACTATCTGTTTTTGTGGACAAAAACGGTGTGGACGGGGCCGTACGCTCTAGGTCCCACAACATGACTCATAACCAGAAGTTCTTCATTTCATTAAGATTCACTATTATTATGCTCATGCAAAGTCCATGGCTGTATATCTTATAGGTATGGGGTTGCTATCTTTCTGTCGTTTGGTTACAAAGAGTGTATTGAGAACAGACAGCTGGAGAAACATCAAAGCATTGTGCAGCATCTGCTTTTCTTGACATGCTTCACAACTGGGAAAACATTCCAGACGTAGCTTGCCTGAAAAATTACATTTTGCAGGGTCATGCTTGTTTATTAACTAACTACCATAAACGTGAATCTTCAGAGTTACAAGACTGTAAACTGAGTTGACATGCTTAGCAGCTACGAAAGGGGACAAACCCCCTCCCGCCACGATGTTTAGCAGTCTGGACATATCTTGAATCAAGATCACCTTGACTCTGAAGCTTCCACTTTTGTAGCAAAAGAAAGCTTCTGAAGCATTTTCAAGGGCTTGGAGAAGTTAATTAGAATCTGCTAAGAAAATAAACCAGGCAGTTCTTTGCTCTTAGAGCAGAACTGGGAACTGTGTGACCCACTGTCGGCATATGGGGCCTGGGAAAGGGGGGTCTGGTATTCTTTGTCCTCTCCAGACTACTGCAGATCCAACCTAGACACTGGGCACAGCTTATGTAATGAAATTTCGGCCTAGGACAAAACAACAAAACTACACATCCCAGAAAAACTAAACTTGGCAGCACAACCCCTCATCCATGCCTCTACGTTCATACAACAAAAAGAAAACAAAAATAAAGTCCTAATTAGAGGGAGAGGAAGAATTGTTTTTATCCAATTGCTGCCAGTTAGAAGGCTAAGCTCCGCTCACTTGGTCTCCTAGCAACCCACTCAGCCCAGGAGACAGGCAGAGTTAGGCCTCACTTAGGCCTCTTCCACACTGCCTATAAAATACAGATTATCCGATTTGAACTGGATTATATGGCAGTGTAGACTCAAGGCCCTTCCACACAGCTATATAACCCATTTATAATGGACTTAATGTCAGAGGAAAACCTTTACCGTTTACCTTAACTACTACCAATTCCTCAATACTCTATTTCCCATACCACCAGACTTCGCCACAGCAACACGTGGCCGGTCACAGCTAGGATTCCATAAATAAATAAATCTTCAAATCCTCAAAGGTTAAACCCACAAATGGGAAGGACTGGTCAAAATACTAAGAGACTTTTGGCCTCTAGCAACTTCACTTTCTGCCACTGCGCATCTCACCAGTGTATAGAAGATGATGAAAATGATGCCTGATCAGTACATTTAAAAAACTACAAGTCCCAGAATCCTTCAGTTAGAATAATAATAATGATAATAATAATAATAATAACAACAACAACAATAATAACAATAACAACAACTTTATTCTTGCATCCCACCCCATCTCTCCGAAGGTCCTCACATGAGGACCAAGCACAAAATACACCACAAGGTACATTTAAAACATATCTATATATATAAAAGAGTGATGGAATCACGGCACCAGACAAAACAACAAAACTACAGGCCCCCCAACCTCGAAATTTGACAACACAACCCATCATCCACGGCTCTAGGTTGATACAACAAAAAGAAAAGGAAAATAAAGTCCTAATTAGAGAGAGAGGAATAATTGCTTTTATCCAATTGCTGCCAGTAACAAGGCTAAGCTCCGCCCACTTGGCCTCCTAGCAACCCAATAAAAAATAATAAAAAACACTAAAAATAATTAAAAACACTAAAAAAATTAATACAATAAAATACTATAATAACAGAAAATAACTAAAAATAATACAAGAAAATAATAAAATATAATAAATAAAAAGATAACTTACAATAAAATTAATTAAAAAAATAAAAATTACACAACAATTTTTAACCAATACCACCACCACTTTGCCACAGCAACTCGTGGCCGGGCACAGCTAGTAAATATATAAAATCAAAGGCATATAAAATACAATGAAACATACTCACAACGACAAATAGCCTTCTATTGATATGGCTACATAAATAATAGTTAGGGGATTCTGGGAATCCGATATGTCTCCAAGTTTTTCAATATATTATGCCGATATTAGGGCCAATCTCAGAGTATAAACCTTAGCCTAGATCAATGGTTTCTCAAACTTTTTTGAGCAGGGACCATTTGATCAGGGAGCACTCTCCAACATCAGTACCAAAAGGATTACAACTCGGTTTTTGGTCAACTTTAGATTTGGTTTGGGTATTTGGGGTACTGTTTCAGAAATTTGTATTGGATAGATTACATTTGCTATAATTTCTGATACAGAACGTATTCCATCCAATAGTTGTCATTTGTTTGCCCACAGTAAAACATACTTAATAATCTACATTTTTCCCACCCTTGATCTAGGCCAGTGGTTCTCAACCTGTGGTCTGTGGACCACCAGTGGTCTGCAAGGTGTGGTCTATCCAATGCAATTTTCTGAATCAGCACGCCAAATAACCCCAGGAACAGGCTGAAAAATGAAGACACCAAGAAAAAAATGGCCGTCGCAAAAGCATGTCGCAGAAAACAAAGAATATATACCTTTGGCTTATCTAAATTGACCAATGGCTGAGGGTCTTTCTCACCTTCCACACCCACTTGGCATAAGTGATACCTGTGAACTCACTTGTTGATTTCAAGCTAACTTTTGGTCTTGGAACTTTCTGGAGAAAGGCACCAGCTCACAGGAAGGGAGGGAGGGGCATAAGCAGAGGAAAAACCAGGGCTGGGCTGTGGCGCAGGCTGGTGAGCAGCCAGCTGCCAGCTGCAACAAATCACTCTGACCAAGAGGTCATGAGTTCGAGGCCAGCTCAGAGCCTGCGTTTGTCTTTGTCTCTGTTCTATGTTAAGGCGTTGAATGTTTGCCTTATATGTGTAATATAGACACCCTTCACGGTGTATATATATGTAATATATACACCCTTCAGGGTGAGAAGGCCAGAATATAAATACTGTAAATAAATAAATAAATGAATAAATAAATAAATAAATAAATACCACATAGGCAAAAGTTTACTACTTTCTGGCTTATGGTCCCTTCAGAAGCTCATGGGTAAATAAAAGCAGGTTAGTCTTCAATGTGCAGCAACATTTCCCCCTCCCCCTTCCTTCCCTTTTTTAAGCCCAATTCCTTTTTTGACAACTCAATACATGTCTCTCTGCTCCTTGAAAGACTACATTGGAATCAAGCCATAATGTTCCTTTAAATGCAAGCGTTTCGAGAGGCAGCAAGTGTTTGGTATGAATGCACGATGTCTCCGGGTATTTTTTTTTAAAAAATTATTATTTTTTGAAAACCTAAGCACACTGCTCATTTTTTTGATTTATGTCACGCAACTTTTTTTGATTTATGTCACGACGCTACACATGACTCCGGCACGAAATGGGAATTTGATTTTGAGATGCTGAACATCTTGTTTGGGAACCGAAGGGAATAATAGGCCTGGGCTCCGGAGCGGAGGGGCTTTCAGAAGCAGCCAGTCACAAGTTCCCAGCTTTCATCCTTCCCCTCGCCTTGATTCAGGCGGATAAATACTTGGCCGGCGTTTCCCACCGCTCTTGGATCCTCGCCTCTCTGGAAGTATGAAAGAAAACATGCTCCCAACCCCCCCAAATCCCCGGCTTCCATATATGGGAAGCAGCCGCCAAGCCTTCTTGAACGCAAGCCAACCTCGCTGTCACTTCCATGCATTGTGGAAGGCTCTCGGCTCAGGCTCAGACTTGCCAATCCATGTAAAAAGGGGAAACACACACAGGATTCATGGCCATGGATTCAGAGGCCGACCAGCTGGGCTCGGCCGAGTCTTTTCAGCCTTGCGATTTTCACATCTCTTCCATTCACAAAGTGCGCTTGGCTCCTGGGGAAGAGGAGGGAGGCCCATCATTCCCCAGTGTTGTCACTGGTCTTGAAAGAAGCCTTTCTTTGAAGAGACTTATTTTAGCCCTGACAAACGGAGATTTAATTTTTAAACACACACACTCTCTCTCTCTCTTCAAGCGGGTCCAGCCTCTGCAGTCCAAATGGACTCTTAATCCCTTCCCTTCTTATTGCCATAGGGATTGCTTTGACAACTGTATTTTGCTAAGCCATGCAGAGGAAAAGAAAAGAGAGAAAACAAGAAGGCTCTGGTAAAACTGAAGTTCTCGCCGTAGTTGCGGGAATGAGATATCTAAGGAGAGAATTGGATGACACTGGAAATGAGAAAAGAGAGGAGGGGATGGGGTAAGAATAAGAGCGGCTCGCACCACAAAATCCACAGCAGCATATTGATACTGCAAACATCTGGGCAACCTCGGTGATGACCCTGCCAATCTTAAGATGTGCTTGCCTCAGCTTTCCATGCTTTCTGACAGCAAGGGACGTTTTTCCTGTTATGGACATGTAAGCAGCAATGGCATCACAAAGCCACCGATTCACTCACCAACCAGTCAGGTTAACCAGAATGGAAATATATGGCAGCCAGTGAAGTTCTGGGTTGATAAGAGAGGACTGCTAGAAGGCAGGATAGGACGATGACTTTGGAAAGAACCAACAAGCTTTTACAAGGAAAAGGCAACCAAATACAGTAGAGTCTCACTTATCCAAGCTAAACGGGCCGGCAGAAGCTTGGATAAGCGAATATCTTGGATTATAAGGACGGATTAAGGAAAAGCCTATTAAACATCAAATTAGGTTATGATATTACAAATTAAGCACCAAAACTTCATGTTATACAACAAATTGGACAGAAAAAGTAGTTCAATACGCAGTAATGTTATGTTGTAATTACTGTATTTACGAATTTAGCACCAAAATATCACGATATATTGAAAACATTGACTACAAAAATGGCTTGGATTATCCAGAGGCTTGGATAAGCGAGGCTTGGATAAGTGAGACTCTACTGTACTTTGATCAGAAGAGAAGAACGTATCTGTCTCCTGATGATATACTGTGAGAAGTACAGGGAGCAACACTAAGGTCTTAGACGTGGATTTGCACTATGCATACATTGTCATCTAATTTTCATGTTTCTGTGGGATTACACCCTCAAGAAATTGCTTTTATTTAACTTGATAATGATACATTACTAAAATACTTTACACCTAAAAAAAAAAAAAGGGGGGGGGTAAGAATAAGAGCTTTCTACTCACTCCCGCAATTTCTAACATGGCATTTCTCTCATAACTGACTCTACACTTTGATGAAAGAGAAGAGAGAGGAGAGAAGTGGCTAAATGTTTTACTAGAGGCTAAAGAGTGACTCAAAACTCAGAGCCACCCTAAAAGAAAAGCACACCCACCTACAAGTCCCCAAATGCCATGCACCCACCCACCTGTACTTTCCAACCAGAGCCGGTCCTAGGTAATTTTCAAGTGTAGGCGAACAGAATTTTGGCACCCCCCCCCCCCAAACTAATCACTGAAGTAACAGCATTGGATAAGCGAAAATGTTTGATAATAAGGAGGGATTAAGGAAGGAAAAGCCTATTAAACATCAAATTACATTAAGATTTTACAAATTAAGCACTAAAACATCATGTTTTACAACAAATCAACAGAAAAAGCAGTTCAATACCTTGCAGAGGCAGTCCGCAGGAGACAGGAGTTGCTTCGATGGCGCCCCCAAAAAGATGGCCCCACAGGCAACTGCCTAGTTGGCCTGGTGGTTGAACCGCCTCTGGGTAAAAATAAGAGCTTTCTCTTCACTCCCTTAATTTCTAACAGGGCATTTCTCTCATAACTGACTCTACACCAGTGGTTTCCAGACTTATTTACCCCTTTCCAGAAAAAATATTACTCAGCACCCCCTGGAAAGGGGGCGTGGCTTAGAGGGGTGGGCGGGGCTCCTGCTCAAGAAGGCAGGGCTGAGCCTCTTCCCTAGTCCAAGATGCAGGGCTGGGAGGGGGAGGGGGAGGTGGGCAGGGCCACAAATGGGCAGCCAGGACTGGATGGGCGGAGTTACGAGCTCTGAGGTAGGGCTGAGCTTCTATCCCTGTCCTGCGGTGCCTGCCAGGACACAGGGGGCGGGGCTAGAGGAGGGGGCGGGGCTCTTGCCAAGTGCCTGATGGGGCTGAATCTCTATACCCCACCCCCGTGTTCTAACAAGCACCTCAGGGGAGGTATACAGAGGCTCAGCCCTGTCTTGGGCTCTTGGGAAGAGGCCCCGCCCTCACCCCAGCTCCGCCCTTTAGTCCTAAAAGGCCTCTCAGGAGAGGGATAGAGGCTCAGCCCTGTCTCACACTCTTGGGAAGAGGCCCCGCCCACACCCCTAGCCCCGCCCTTTAGTCCTAAAAGGCCTCTCAAGAGAGGGATAGAGGCTCAGCCCTGTCTCACACTCTTGGGAAGAGGCCCCGCCCATACCCCTAGCCCCGCCCTTTAGTCCTAAAAGGCCTCTCAGGAGAAGGATAGAGTCTCAGCCCTGTCTCACACTCTTGGGAAGAGGCCCCGCCCACACCCCTAGCCCCGCCCTTTAGTCCTAAAAGGCCTCTCAAGAGAGGGATAGAGGCTCAGCCCTGTCTCACACTCTTGGGAAGAGGCCCCGCCCACACCCCTAGCCCCGCCCTTTAGTCCTAAAAGGCCTCTCAAGAGAGGGATAGAGGCTCAGCCCTGTCTCACACTCTTGGGAAGAGGCCCCGCCCACACCCCTAGCCCCGCCCTTTAGTCCTAAAAGGCCTCTCAGGAGAGGGATAGAGGCTCAGCCCTGTCTCGGGCTCTCACCCCATTAAATAGACACAGCTTGCATAAGACACATCATGGCTTTCTTCTATTCTAATTGGCCCAACATGCAGGGCTCACGGGGAAACCCCATGTAAGCACGCGGCAATCTCTCCATGTGCCGTGTGCTTCTGGGTAGAGCAGAAGGAGCCACGACTGGCAGCCACGTGGTCTGGCTCTATCAAACAAAGCATGGTGGTGAATCTGTTTCTATTTTATTGTTATACTGTTATTGTTATTGTTTTTGCTTTATATTTTAACTTGTTTATACCTTGTATTCTTTTGGGCTAGGCCCCGTGTTAGCCATCCCAAGTCCCTTCGGGGAGATGGTGGCGGGATACAAAAATAAAGTATTATTATTATTATTTTTATTATTATTATTATTATTATTATTATTATTATTATTATTATTATTATTATGGCACAGCAAACAAGATAGATATGCTGGATTTCGTATCCCAGAATCACAAGTTGAACACTTCCCAATATTCTAGGACTGTGTGCTGTATAATAATAATAATAATAATAATAATAATAATAATAATAATAATAATAATAATTGTTATTGTTATATTATGACACAGCAAACAAGATAGATATGCAGGATTTCGTATCCCAAAATCACAAGTCGAACACTTCCCAAGTGTGTAGGACTTTGTGATGTATAATAATAATAATAATAATAATAATAATAATAATAATAATAATAATAATAATAATTGACATCCAAAGAAGCCAAAGAAGCTGAAGGAAAATGGTTAAAACGAATCTGTGCACAAATCTAAGTACATTCTAATACAACATGCTTGCTCAGTAGTAACATCGTTTTTGCTGAAGATTTTGGTGCTGTTATAGGCAATGGTTGTGTGTTATGTTTTGTTTTTGATTTATGATACCTGTCAATGGATTGTTTTTGTTGTTTTCCAGTTCGGTTCCCTCTTCAGAATCACTGGTCATCAGCTGAGAGCCTAGATGATTAAATTATTATCCCGATAATGAGATTTCATATGATTAGTGTCAATTACCTGGGTAACCTTTAAGTAGGTTAATAGGCAATGCAGAATAATAATTATCCTGTAGATAGAGGCTGCCTAAGATTAAATGAAAACAAGGCTTCTTTTGAACACTCACACACATCCAAACGTGACCCCGCACATCCTCAAAGCATCAGCTATAGCTAGAGACTCATTGAGTGGGAAAAGGTCATGACATTCCTTTAATACACCTGTTTACATTGCTATTTAACAGTTCTACTGGATGGCCTTCATCCATTGGAATACAAGGGTCCCTATCTTCAAGAAGGGAAAAAAGAACGACCCAAACAATTACCAATGTCCTGTCAGCCTCACATCAATACCAGGCAAAATTCTGGAAAAGATCATTAAGGAAGTGGTCTGCGAACACTTAGAAACAAATGCGGTCATTGCTAATAGTCAACACGGATTTACCAAAAACAAGTCATGCCAGACTAATCTGATCTCTTTTTTCGATAGAGTTACGAGTTGGGTCGATACAGGGAATGCCGTGGATGTAGCGTACCTGGATTTCAGTAAGACCTTCGACAAAGTCCCCCACGACCTTCTGGCAAACAAACTAGTAAAATGTGGGCTAGACAAAACTACGGTTAGGTGGATCTGCAATTGGCTAAGCGAACGAACCCAAAGGGTGCTCACCAATGCGTCATCTTCATCATGAAAAGAAGTGACAAGTGGAGTGCCACAAGCAGGGCTCCGTCCTGGGCCCGGTTCTGTTCAACATCTTTATTAACGACTTAGACGAAGGGTTAGAAGGCACGATCATCAAGTTTGCAGACGACACCAAACTGGGAGGGATAGCTAACACTCCAGAAGACAGGAGCAGAATTCAAAACGATCTTGACAGACTAGAGAGATGGGCCAAAACTAACAAAATGAAGTTCAACAGGGACAAATGCAAGATACTTCACTTCGGCAGAAAAAATGGAAATCAAAGATACAGAATGGGGGACGATGCCTGGCTTGACAGCAGTGTGTGCGAAAAGGACCTTGGAGTCCTCGTGGGGAAGAAGTTAAACATGGTCCAACAATGTGATGCGGCTGCTAAAAAAGCCAATGGGATTCTGTCCTGCATCAAGAGGGGAATAGCGTCTAGATCCAGGGAAGTCCTGCTCCCCTCTATTCTGCCTTGGTCAGACCACACCTGGAATACTGTGTCCAATTTTGGGCACCACAGTTGAAGGGAGATGTTGACAAGCTGGAAAGCGTCCAGAGGAGGGAGACTAAAATGATGAAGGGTCTGGAGAACAAGCCCTATGAGGAGCGGCTTAAAGAGCTGGGCATGTTTAGCCTGCAGAAGAGAAGGCTGAGAGGAGACATGAGAGCCATGTACAAATACGTGAAGGGAAGTCATAGGGAGGAGGGAGCAAGATTGTTTTCTGCTGCCCTGCAGACTAGGACACAATGGAAGAATGGCTTCAAACTACAGGAAAGGAGATTCCACCTGAACATCAGGAAGAACTTCCTCCCTGTGAGAAGGGCTGTTCACCAGTGGAACTCTCTCCCCCAGGCCGTGGTGGAGGCTCCTTCTTTGGAGGCTTTTAAGCAGAGGCTGGATGGCCATCTGTCGGGGGTGCTTTGAATGCGATTTCCTGCTTCTTAGCAGGGGGTTGGACTAGATGGCCCATGTGGTCTCTTCCAACTCTACTATTCTATGATTCTATGATTCTAAGGCAGTGAATTGTAAGGATAAGTGACGAAGTATTGACAGCATCAGCTGATCATATATGCAACCAGTCTTTAACATAAGAAGTCATTTAGGCAGGTCTTTTGCATATCTTGAGACTTTATCTGAAGAGATGCTTGCTTCGCCTTGAAAGTTCACATATTTTGGTACTGTTCCATTATTCAGGCAGAGGCCACAAGGGGGTGCTAGACAGACGATCTCATAAAACCATAGATAAGGAAAGAGACCTCCAAAGACCATCTAGATCAGGGGTCCCCAAACTTTTAAAGCAGAGGGCCGGTCCACAATCTTTCAGACTGTGGAGGGGCTGAATTATCATTTGGGGAAAAAAACGGACAAATTCCTATGCACACTGCACATGTCTTATTTGTAGTGCAAAACAACAACAATGAAAGAACAATACAATATTTAAAAATGAAAACAATTGTAACCAGCATAAACCTATCAGGATTTCAATGGGAAGTGTGGGCCTGCTTATGGCCAATGAGATAGTCAAGTGAATTAAGATTGTTGTTGTTGTTGTTGTTGTTGTTGTTGTGTGCCTTCAAGTCATTTCAGACTTTGGGCGAGCCTAAGTCTAAAATTATTTATTTATTCATTTACTACATTTATTTATTACATTTATATCCCGCCCTTCTCACCCCGAAGGGGACTCAGAGCAGTGTATGTACATACAATATGTATTATATTATTAGCATAGCACAATATTAGCATTATATATTACTATATTGAACGATACCACTATACTGTAATATTATATGTAATATATAACATATAATTAATATTATTATATGGAATCATTATTAATGTTATGTTGTATAACATATTATTGTCAATATTATATGTATATATACAATATATTATATTATTAAAAATGATATAAAATATTATATTATAAAACTGAAGGCAGGGGCCAGGTCAATGACCTTGGAGGGCTGCATCCGGCCCCCAGGCCTTAGTTTGGGGACCCCTGCACTATACTGTAATATTATATGTAATATATAACATATAATTAATATTATTATATGGTATTAGTATTATATTGTATAACATTATAATATTATTATCAATATTATATGTAAATACAATATATTATTAAGATGATATAAAATATTATATTATAAAACTGAGGGCAGGGGCCAGGTAAATGACCTTGGAGGGCCGCATCCGGCCCCCGGGCCTTAGTTTGGGGACCCCTGATCTAGATGGTCTCATAAGACCATATGTAAAGAAAGTGACCTCTAAAAGTCATCTAGATGGTTTCATAAGACCATAGATAAGGACAGGGATTCTCAAAGACCTTCTAGATCAGGGGTCCCCAAACTTTTTAAGTGGAGGGCCGATTCATGGTCCCTCAGATGGTTGAGGGGCCAAATTATCATTTGGAAAAAAAATTTCCTATGCACATGTCTTATTTGTAGTGCAACCCCCCCCCCCCAACAACAATCATTTACTTATTTATTTATTTACTACATTTATACCCCACCCGCTCTCACCCCGAAGGGGACTCAGAGCGGCTTACAAGTTGTATGTACATACAATATATTATATTATTAGCATAGCACAATATTAGCATTATATATTACTATATTGTACTATACCATTATACCATAACAATATTATTAGTAATATTACATTTAATATATAATATATAATTAATATTATTATATTATACAATATTATTATATTGTATTATTATTATTATTAGCTGCCCTGAGTCCCCTATTGGGTGAGAAGGGTGGGGTAGAAATAGGTAATAAATAAATAAATAAATAAATAAATATTACGTATATTGTATTACATTATAATATTATTATCAAAATTATATGTATACACAATATATTATATTATTACCATATCATTCATTTACAATATTTCATTTACAATATTGGTAAATGAAAGAACAATACAATATTTAAAAATAATTTTAACCAACATACTGTAAACTTATCAGGATTTCAGTGGGAAGTGTGGACCTGCTTCTGGCCAATGAGATACTCAAGTAGGATTGTTGTTGTATAATATTATAATATTATTATCAATATTATATGTAAATACAATATATTATTAAGATGATATAAAATATTATATTATAAAACTGAGGGCGGGGCCAGGTCAATGGCCTTGGAGGGCCGCATCCGGCCCCCGGGCCTTAGTTTGGGGACCCCTGATCTAGATGGTCTCATAGGACCATAGATAAGGAAAGGGATCCTCAAAGACCATCTAGATGGTTTCATAAGACCATAGGGTTGTTGTATGTTTTCCAGGCTGTCTAGCCATGTTCCAGAAGTATTCTCTCCTGACATTTCGCCCACATTTATGGCAGGCATCTTCAGAGGTTGTGCGGTATTTTCAACTTATTTTTCTGACTACTTCTTCAAAACACCATCCCTTAACGTACTTCTTGACTCTTTATTTACTGACTAGTAAGTTATCATGACCTTCCAGCTAGCTCCTTCCCTTCCTAATTGACTTCAACTCCCATAGAATGTTCAGTTTTTTTCTTCCAATTGTCATCCTTGACTCTCATCTTTCACATCTTGGCACCCGCTCATTTGCATATGACCAATCAGGTCACCCCTATGCAAAATATTTTATTGATTTATTTTATTTACAGTATTTATATTCCGCCCTTCTTTCTCACCCCGAAGGGGACTCAGGGCGGATCACAGTGTACATATACATGGCAAACATTCAATGCCATATAACATAGAACAGAGACAGAGGCAGACACAGAGGTAATTTAAACCTTCTCCAGCTTCCAGCTTCCTGAGGTTATGCTTGATTCTGGCCACAGGGGGAGCAGTTGCTTCATCATCCACTGTGACAGCAACTTCCTCATTCCAACGACGGCTGGGTGATTTTTATGGTGTCATAAATTAGCCTCCCCACATATAAGTGGTACCTAAATTTCCTACTTGATAGACGCAACTATCTTTTGGGTTGCTTAGGTCAGCAACAAGCAGGGGCTATATTATATTTTTAATTGATGGGTGCTTACCCTGACACGGGCTGGCCTCGAACTCATGACCTCTTGGTCAGAGTGATTTATTGCAGCTGGCTGCTAACCAGCCTGCGCCACAGCTCCTCTCCTGGTGCTACTGCCTTCCGAGAACCACAAAATGGCTGTCCACACGCCAGCCCTCTAAGGTAGGTCATGTCACAACATCAACAAAAATATTTAAAATCTACATTATAACTAGGCATTTCACTACAGCAATCTTCTCAACTAATGGCTTTAAAATCCTGGTTCACCAGGTGGTGTAAACCAACTCCTAGAATCTCAGAAGTAAACCACTTTAGCAAGGAACAGGGGACTGGGTTTATGGGAACTGCAGTCCAAAAGAAAGAAAAACAGATCGAGAACCTTTGCTTTGGACTCGTAGAAGCATTGCTTATAAACAAGAGGGAGGAAAAAGTCAATTAATCTAGAATTGAATGAAATTGATTGGACCTCATGCAGAGCCTATTTTGATTAGTCTGGAAGAAGTCCATTGGCCAAGTTGGCTTGGTTATTGTGATGATTAAGGATCATTACCATGAAATCCATGAGGATGTCAATATGGCATTATTAAGCTGTCCTCTCTAATTAAGAATGGTCAGGTGAAGGTTGCACAAAGAAACAAATATGCCACAAGCACATTTTTCTTTCTTTCTTTCCTACTTTTTTTTTTAACTTTTATCTTCCACCTTGTTTTGAAAAGAAGAACCTTGCCTACAAGTATTTGCTCCGTTTGTTCATCAAAATCTTTTTTTAAAAAAACTTTTTATTTATAGGTTTTGTAATACATAAAATACGGAACATATAGAAACCACCAACAATACTGCCATCACCAAATATACTCAACATAAAAAAAACCCCACAAATTCGCCTTCCGGCCCTTTTGCATAACAACACCCTTTACCAACATATACAATTTTGCGGCCCCTTTAAGTACCTGTAAGTCCTAGGTTAATTACTTACTATAGTTACTCATAATTCATACTTTCTTTGTTCATATAATCTCTCAATAGAGACCAATTTGTCTAATGTCTTGTTGCATCGTCCTGTTTTATGAATTGAGTCAATAAATCCATGTTTTTAATATCTAAAAGTCTTAGAAACCAATTATCTCTTGATGGTGTTTCTTGTGTTTTCCATAATTTTGCCAGACAAATCCTGGCTGCTGTGGCCATATATGTGAAGAGTTTTTCCGTGTTTTGGTCCATCGGAAAGTCCGTTATTCCTAATAAGAAATATTCCGGTTTTTTCCCCCCAAATTTCTTTTGTAATATCTTCTCCATTTCCTTGTGAATTATCTACCAGAAATTTTTGACTTTCTTACACCTCCACCACATATGCATAAAGTCACCTATGTGTTCCCCACATTTCCAACATTTGCCGTCCCCTTTTCCCTTATTCATCTTGGCAAGCTTGTCCGGGGTGAGGTACCACCTATAGAAGATTTTATACTGGTATAAAATGTTCATCAAAATCTTTATATAAAACATATTTCACCTCTCAGGAGGCCTCTGCGAGGTGCTTCACAATAATAAAAGCACCGTCTGGATACAAGACACCAAAGTATAGAACCATCAGAACAATGGAAGGTCTTCAAACAAAAGCTTGTTTGCTTCAATATTCCTTTTTCTGGTTGAGGGTGGGGGCCATTGCATTACTCGTCTCTTCATATTTTCCAGAAATTGCTATACAGAGCCATAGCACCAGAAATTCAATATATCATCTATATATATATAAAAGAGTGATGGCATCACGGCGACCCACAAAACAACAAAACTACAGGCCCCCCCAACCTCGAAATTTGACAACACAACCCATCATCCACGCCTCTAGGTTGATACAACAAAAAGCAAAGAAAAATAAAGTCCTAATTAGAGGGAGAGAAATAATTGTTTTTATCCAATTGCTGCCACTTAGAAGGCTAAGCTCTGCCCACTTGGTCTCTTAGCAACCCACTCAGCCCAGTGTTAATAAAAATAAAAAATAAAATAAATACAAATAATACAATAAAAATAATAAACACTAAAAAAAATTAATACAATAAAATACTATAACAAAATAACTAAAAACAATACAACAAAATAATAAAATATAATAAATAAAAAGATAAGTTATAATAAAATTAATTAAAAAATACAAATAACGTCAAATAAAAATTCCACAACAACTTTTAACCAATATCACCACCACTTTGCCACAGCAACGCGTGGCCGGGCACAGCTAGTAATTCATATAACAAAAGTGGAAACACAAATGCCATAACTAGTTAATGACTAATTGAATGACTAATGAATGAATAAGCATTACAAATCTCAAGGCCACGTTCTTTTTTTTTTCTTTTTTCTTTTGCAGAACTTGGACGTGTTTCTCCTTTTCTAGATTGCTTGACAATCCTTATGTTGTTTATTGCTTGTGGCTGCTGTCTACATTAGTGTCATTATTTTAATCTGTAGCTGGGGTGTTTTCATTAAAAAATAATCTTAATTATCTTGAGTAGTATCACCCCCAAAGATCAATTCAAGGGGTGCTTTGATTTTTAACTTTGAATGATTTATTACAATCAACAGGTCAGACAAAAACAAGTAAAACTGAACAAGCAACTTTGAATATGTTTTAATGGTTTTTAATTGGAAATGTTTGAAATACTGTTCATATTGACTCCTGTTTTGATGTTTGCATATTTGTATATACTGTATATACTTGAGTATAAGCCTAGTTTTTCAGCCCTTTTTTAAAGACTGAAAAAGCCCCGCTCGGCTTATACTCAGGTGAGGATCCTGGTTGGCTTATATTTGGGTCAGCTTATAATCGAGAATATATGGTACATTTATTGTTTTTCTCTATTACTATTGGCATTATTACATTTATTATTTTTCTCTATTATTGTTGCTACTACAGTAGAGTCTCACTTATCCAACATAAACGGGCCAGCAGAATGTTGGATAAGCGAATATGTTGGATAATAAGGAGGCATTAAGGAAAAGCCTATTAAACATCAAATTAGGTTATGATTTTACAAATGAAACACCAAAACATCATGTTAGACAACAAATTTGGCAGAAAAAGTAGTTCAATACGCAGTAATGCTATGTAGTAATTACTGTATTTATGAATTTAGCACCAAAATATCACGATATTATGAAAACATTGACTCCAAAAATGCGTTGGATAATCCAGAACGTTGGATAAGCGAGTGTTGGATAAGTGAGACTCTACTGTATTACATTTATTTTACTCTATTTTTATTTTGTTATTAATACATGTATTATTCACTCTGATCTTATTGTTATTATGATTGCATTTATTATTTTACTCTATTTATTATTACATGTATTATTTTCCTGTAATAATAATAATAATAATAATTATTATTATTATTATTATTACATGTATTATTTTACTCTATTATTACTAAAAGGATACATAAGAGCATTTACATTGAAGAAGATGAGAATAATGATTTGATCAGAGTTGGACAGTCTTATCTTAAATTTGAGCTTTATGTAAATATTCAAAAACATTTAATCTACTGATGCCTCAATTAATGTAATTTTATTGGTATATATTTTTATTTCTGAAATTTACTGCCCTCGGCTTATACTGGAGTCAATGTTTTCCCAGTTTTTTTGTGGTAAAATGAGGTGCCTCGGCTTATATTCGGGTCGGCTTATACTCGAGTATATACGGTAATCAAATATCATAATACAGTAGAGTCTCACTTATCCAACACTCACTTTTCCAACGTTCTGGATTATCCAATGCATTTTTGTAGTCAATGTTTTCAATACTTCATGATATTTCGATGCTAAATTCGTAAATACAGTAATTACTACATAGCATTACTGTGTATTGAACTACTTTTTCTGTCAAATTTGTTGTATAACATGAAGTTTTGGTGCTTAATTTGTAAAATCATAACCTAATTTGATGTTTAATAGGCTTTTCCTTAAACTCTCCTTATTATCCAACATATTCGCTTATCCAACGTTCTGCCGGCCCATTTACGTTGGATAAGTGAGACTCTACTGTAATACTATAGATAAACTGTGTGTGATGTTTGAAATTTGAAATTTTACATTCAAACACATCTATTTAGATGTTCTGATTTGATTCATTCCATCGTACTCTCGAACTTCTCAAAGACAGAGCTAAGTAATGCAAAAAAATAAACACAGATAAAAACTATAGCTATATATATTGAATAAGAAGAAAATACTTTTCTTTGCTGCCTCTCTGCTGGTTTATTACCAATCCCCTGATGCACATTCTGTCCTCAACTCATATTGATTCTTTCTCTTTTCTATAAAAAGAAACAAGGAACCAAATAAAGAGAAAGGCCGCCAAATAATCATTCTGTTGCCGGTGACTTCAAAGGGACATTTTCCTCCTCCTCCTCCTCCTCGCTCTAAGAGATGTTTTTCTCTATGGGCTTCCACATGGTTGGTGAGTCTATCTGCGGAAGCTCATACTATTGCTCACGATAACACAATCTCTTCTTTGATCTTTCTCAATCCGTGGCTTGGATTCAGGTGTCCTTCCGCTCCTGCAAAGGTTATCCTATCCATGGGCAGGATGTTTGCAGACTGGCAGAAGAGTGTCATATACTCACTAATTCTAAAAAGGCTGCTTCCAAATTTCTACCCACCAATTTCCTCTCAAATGCTGGTGTGAAGGAGGCACATGTGGGAAGAAATTGGCAGATATGCCCATTCAGGAAAACGGATATGAATTTTCGCTCTTACTCATCTCACTTTGAGCCTCGCATCTGTGGGAGATATGTTTCTGCACTTGCTGTAGAACCAGGAAATCATAGATCATAGCAAACCCCATTGAAACAGATGACTTCCTCTGGAAATTGCCACTTTCTGGGGGACCTAGAACATTTCTAGAGAAGTATCTTAGAAAGTACTAGCTGTGCCCGGCCACGCGTTGCTGTGGCAAAGTGGTGGTGGTATTGGTTAAAAATTGTTGTGTCATTTTTATTTGACGTTATTTGTATTTTTAAATTAATTTTATTGTAAGTTATCTTTTTATTTATTATATTTTATTATTTTCTTGTATTATTTTTAGTTATTTTCTGTTATTATAGTATTTTATTGTATTAATTTTTTAGTGTTTTTAATTATTTTTTAGTGTTTTTAATTATTTTTATTGGGTTGCTAGGAGACCAAGTGGGAGGAGCTTGGCCTTCTAACTGGCAGCAATTGGATAAAAACAATTATTCATCTCCTTCTAATTAGGACTTTATTTTTCTTTTCTTTTTGTTGTATCAACCTAGAGGCGTGGATGAGGGGTTGTGCTGTCAATTTTCGAGGTTGGGGGGCAAGTAGTTTTTTTGTTTTGTGGGTCGCCGTGATGCCATCACTCTTTTATATATATAGATTTCCTCACTATGAACTTTCAAGGTCCTCTGCTGTATGGAAACTTCTGGTGGAAGCATAGCATAGAGTGACATGGAGGACTTAGAACATTCAAGATGATACAGTAGAGTCTCACTTATCCAACACCTGCTTATCCAACGTTCTGGATTATCTAACACATTTTTGAAGTCAATGTTTCTGCTTTCTCCCTGCCGCTCCCTCTCCTCGTTATTTAAAGAGGAAAGGCAGCCTTTTTGGCTTTGCTTTGCTTACTTGCGCTGAAAATGAAACTTGTTATGGATTGATGATGATACAGTAGAGTCTCACTTATCCAAGACTCACTTATCCAAGCTTCTGGATTATCCAAGCCGTTTTTGTAGTCAATGTTTTCAATATATCGTGATATTTTGGTGCTAAATTCGTAAATACAGTAATTACAACATAACATTGCTGCATATTGAACTACTTTTTCTGTCAAATTTGTTGTATAACATGATGTTTTGGTGCTTAATTTGTAAAATCATAACCTAATTTGACGTTTAATAGGCTTTTCCTTAATCCCTCCTTATTATTCAAGATATTCGCTTATCCAAGCTTCTACCGGTCCGTTTAGCTTGGATAAGTGAGACTCTACTGTACTAGGCTAGAACTAAAAAACTCTCAAAAAGTATGGTGTTCTCACTCTCTAGCTGATGGTTATTATCCCTTATTTACAAAATGTATTTATTTACAACATTTCTACTCCACCCTTCTCACCCAAGGGGACTCAGGGCGACTTACAACAACCGGCAAAATCAATGCCAAACAAATCAATAAAAACAGCAACACATCTAAAACCATTAACAATAATCTATAAAATACAATAATCAAGCTTAAAACATATAGTTACTTATTACCATTCTTCCTTTATTAAGTCTACTCCATACTAATTCCTAAACCCCATAGTTGATAAATGCCTCCATCGTTGTTGTGAAAAGGTGATAAACAGGTATCAAACTTTCTTAAATTTAGATGTGTTGTTGAAGGCTTTCATGGCCGGATCAGAGGGTTGTTGTATGTTTTCCGGGCTGTATGGTCATGTTCCAGAAGTATTCTCTCCTAAGTTAGTTGAATAAATTTCCTTGAGGAACATAGTCAATTTGTCCAATTTCTGCAGTTTCGCTCTTTTTCATCACTAGTTCTTATGTTGGGATAACTGATTTTTTCTACCTGTGATCCTATACAATTTTTGCTGCAGTTTTCATATACTGGTGGGGAAGGGAATATGCTTGCGATACAATATGAGAAAATGCATAGCAAAACATATATTGAATATTTTTTTGAAACACAAACACACATCCTTTGTTATTTAATTTGACAAGCTTCCTGTCCCGCACATGTTTCTATGGTGACAAACAGGAGCCCAAAAATGCATTTTGATTGATCTTAATTGCCGACGCGTGTTTGAATCAGGGCTGGGAATCAACCATGATGTTTCTCCATTTCAAAGTGTCCCTTTGAAGCCAACAACCACTGCATAGGGATGTAAAGCCATTTGATAAGGCCCCGCAGAATAAATACTTGATAGGAATAGGAATTGAAACATTAAAGCTGAGCAATCCCTCGAGTGAAAACATACACATTCTCTTTGGTAAGTCTCTGTCATAATCAAATAGGCTTTGGGATGATTACCCACTTCATAGGAGAGCATTAAGTACCGCCGGAAGTCGTCCACCAAAGGGGACACGCGGCTGTTTTGCTTTCAATACAAGGTGAGAAATGTCGTCTGCAACGGTGAATAGAAGATTTTTATGGAACACATTTTTGGCTGAGATGATCTAACTTCAGGTGAGGAAAATAAGGTCCATGGTCCAAAATCCACATGGGTCCCACAATCCATTTTTGTGCTTTCCATTGCTTGGGTAGGGTGACACACCTCCCAGCGCTAATACCAAGGAAGACACAGACACTGATTTGGGTTAAAAAAAAACTGCTCACAACTTGTTTATTGATTACAGTAACAAGGGTTGGCCGATGTCCTGTTTTGTCTTTCAAGAACAGCCATAAGACACTGTGGTAAGTAAATAAAAACTGCTTTACTTCAGCAAAACATAAAGTACAGCACACTCAGTGGAATAATGCAAAAAGAAGCAAGGAAGTCTTACTTCAGACAAAGAAACAGGCATAAATCCAGATGCAGACTTGGAGCAGGCACACGGGGAGTGAAGGCATTAGAGTCAGATTGTTATCAGCAAGAGCTGGCTGCACCTGATTCTGCTTTTATAGCCCTGAGTCCCCTCACAGCTGCTAGGATAGTTCCTAATAACTCATTTCTGCATTTCTGGCAGCTATTCTAGCTGAGTGACATCTCTGCTCTGTTTCCTTTCACCTCTCCTGAAATGTGGGCACTTGCAAAGTCTTCTCAGATTCCAACTCACCCTCAGATTCATGAACACTTTCCTGCTCCCCTTCCTCTTCTGAAGAAGAGGAATCCCTGACAGCTGACATGCATGGATCCAGGATCCAAAATCGGTCAGCCCAATGCTGACTGATACCAAGCACGCCAGGGTGCAACCGGGTAATAAACTGAGCCAGCGTTACCCGGCACCTCTGGCAACTGGGCACTCCCCCTGCCTACAATGGGGGGGGGGTGCAACCAGATCCAGGGCCCATGTGTTAGGGATGGTGAGTTGGAATCTGAGAAGGAGACTTTGCAAGCACCCACATTTCAGGAGAGGCGAAAGGAAACAGAGCAGAGACGTCGTTCAGCTAGAATAGCTGCCAGAAATGCAGCTGAGTAATTAGGAACTGCCTTAGCAGCTGTGAGGGGACTCAGGGCTATAAAGCAGAAGCAGGTGCAGCCAGCTCTTGCTGGTAACAAATTGACTCTAATGCCTTTGCTCTCCTTGTGCCTGCTTCAAGTCTGCATCTGGATTTATTGCTCTTTTTTTGTCAGAAGTAAGACTGCTATTTGATTTGGGACTGTATCGGAGACTAAGAACTGCATTTTCCCTAAGACTTCCTTGCTTCCTTCTGCATTATTCCACTGAGTGTGCTGTACTTTATATTTTGCTGAAGTAAAGCAGTTTTTATTTACTTACCACAGTGTCTTAAGGCTGTTCTTGAATGACAAAACAGGACACCATGCCACACACCAACCTGAAAGTTGTGACGGAAACATAATAAAACCAGAAACCGAATGTGTGTGTGTGTGTGGGAGGAGGAAGCACTGGGAAGAAGAAGCCTGCTGCCAGCTCCATCTTTGGGAAGAGGCATCCCACCCCGCAACGGATGCGCCCGGTAATATTTTCAGTTGTAACTTGGGGGGACAATTTGGGATATTCTTGAATCCAAAATCCCTCAAATCTATCAAAACTACTCATGGACTTTTTTTCCTTAATGCTATGATCTTTTGGGTCCCAAACCAGCTGAAATCAGAACTTGAAGTGATGTGTCCTCATGAGATCAATGGATGCGGAAATATGGGATTTATGTGCACATTCTCTTCATATGATGTGATGCGAAAACCAAGCGGGAGATCTCCATCTACATCATTTCATGTAGAAATGCTCTCATGGTTTTGGAAGCCATACGGCCCATACTACAACAAATGTGATAGAAAAATATCCTCCTGATACTCCATGCTGGCATTTGCGATTCGTTCTTTGAAGCTGGCATTTTAACAGTGACATCTCCAGATAGATGTGGGTAGACAGCGTTGAGTGACAAAGCTTGCTCACAGTTCCTTTCAGGTCACATTAATATGGAAGTGATATCTTTATTACTTCTATATTAAGTGACCTGCTGGGAAGTGTGAGCACGTTTCTTCACTTTACACTGTCTTCTGACAAGTACCAAAAGACACCACAGGTATGGAAAGAAATGACGCTTTGAGCAGCTCACTTTAGTTGCTGGTGGCTTCTTTCTCCCCACTTCTAATACAACTTTGTTCACTCAAAAACGGTTGTTTAAGTTCTCATAGGAATGTATCATCTGATGTATTGGTGAGGCCATTTCAATTGATCTCTGACAGCATTTGTGCTCCTGCCCCCAAGACAACTGTTGTGTTCTTTGTGAATGGATCTAATCCCCTTTTATAAGAACACTAGCTATGCCCGGCCACGATTGCTGTGGCGAAGTATGGTGGTATGGGAAATAAAGTATTGAGGAATTGGTGGTAGTTGAATCCCTTCTTATTATCCAAAATATTCACTTATCCAACCTTCTGTCGGCCTGTTTACGTTGGATAAGTGAGATACTATATATTTATAATCTTATATTATCTGCTTAGAACTGGATTATATGAGTCCCCTTCTATACAGCTGGATAAAATGCACACTGAAGTGGATTATATGGCAGTGTGGAGTCAATATAATGCAGTTCGAAGCAGATAATGTAAGATTATAAATGGGTTATATAGCTGTGTGAAAGGGCCTTGAGTCTACACTGCCATATAATCCAGTTCAATTCTGATAATCTGTATTTTATAGGCAGTTTGGAGGAGGCCTAAGTGAGGCCTAACTCTGCCTGTCCCCTGAGCTGAGTGGGTTGCTAGGAGACCAAGTGGGCGGAGCTTAGCCTTCTAACTGGCAGCAATTGGATAAAAACAATGATTCCTCTCCTTCTAATTAGGACTTTATTTTTCTTTTCTTTTTGTTGTATCAACCTAGAGGCGTGGATGAGGGGTTGTGCTGTCAATTTTCGAGGTTGTGGGTGTTTAGTTTTGTTGTTTTGTCTGCTGCCATGATTCCATCACTCTTTTATATATAGATAGATTTTCAGTGTGTGCATCCTGGGAGCTGAAAAAGGATAGTAGACTAAAGAAGAAGCAACATCAGCTCATTAATAGCCTAACTTCCAAGGGCTGTGGTAAATAAGGATACATGATCAACAGTCTTGATATCACACTTGTGAGCCATTCAGAATGCTCCACAGGCCTTTTATAGTCTGCAGCAATTCAGTGAAGTCAGTCAACCTCATTACCGTTGCATTGGAAGCTGAAGTGGGGCCAAGATCTCAAAGACGTAGTTGTGGATGAAGTCATGTGGGTTGACTTTGACTTCCAAAGGAGTTCCCATCAGAGCCGTAGTAGATCCCATATCAATGGGGCGATTAATGTACAATGCACATTCTGGATAACTTCGTAGTTATTTGATTACATGTAGCACCTCTTCCTTCAGAAATGCTTCAATGCAACTCTTATTTCAAGTTCAAAAACTACTGTTCTTGACTGACACCGAGATATGGATTTGTGGAAGACATTGCTCACTCCATCACCTTCCAAGAGAGAGGGATTCTCTTATAGAATTTTCCCCGTTCTGTGTGAGTGATGCCTATAGCAATATGAGATGCAGCATGGCACGTAATGGCTTAAGTGTTAGACTAGGCAACTGGATAACCCTCGTATATCTAGATATAAATGCATCCTCTGTCTTATGTGTGAGGGTGGCAATAATATTTTTTGACAATACGATTGTAAAGAGCTACTAACGACTGCCACCAATTTGTAAAGAGACTAAGAATGTCTAAGGTTCTTTCAGGCAAGGGGGAAATCTTTTTATCCCACCTTTGCCACCAATTTGTAAGATGCAGCCACCAAAGACTCAAAGAGATCTTTTACTTATTTTTTCTTTCTTCTTCTTCACTTTAGATGGCAACGCAACTTAGTTTATAATATATGCGATAGAGTCTTTGATGTTGGAGGAACAATAACAAGTTTATTCAGGCACAGAGATTAGTGGTTACAATTCTCACTTAGAGGCACTTTCATTAACAGTTACAATATAAGAATAAGATGAGTCAAACTCCCTAAAATGTCACTTCTTTAACTTAAAGTAGAACTTCATCCTCTGCCACTTTTAAACCGTAGTCACCCCTGTGATATACAATCACAGATTCTCTGTTTCTTACTAGGACACAGACTACATAAAATAAGTCACCAAACTTATTTTAATCCGACTCAAAATGAACAATTGAGTCTCCCTTGATCCCCTCAACTTAGGACCAATCTTCCCTGTGCCTCATCAGAGCACAGATTGAAACCCTTTTTTAAACACTGCACTTCTTCAACAGAACAGCAGTTGGCTCCGCCTACTTCTCCATGGCAACCAGCCTCTGAGTGCAGAGAAGCAATAACTGCAATACTCACCATTTTAAAACACACACAATTAACCATAACATCTGTAAACCAAAAATTCGTACTTCATTCCAACGATGCAATCTAATTTATGCTCATTTATAAATATGGCAACCTAAACTGGGTGGTTGGCTACACTAAAATAGTTTCTGAGCTCTCCCAGAGGTTTATTACGCAAAACGTGGTTCTTATTCTTTATTGTGAATGCATTTCTCTACTTTGCAGAGAATAACATTTCCTTTTTGGTTGTTTCCTGATCTGGGAAAGGTTGCCAAAACTGCAGCACTTGAATGACAGTGCCAATATAAAGGAGAAAATTCTCACCCAAATGCATGGGCAGCAATATTGATTGCAATGTATTAACACTGTGATGGGTAATCAATTGCATTGAGAGATTAGAACTAAAGGCTCACAATGCTGATGCTGGTGGGATGGTGAATACACTCTGGGTTTTAATGAAATATTTAAGCTGAGAGAATCAACATTGTGTAATGGCTTGAATGCTGAATTGTGCCTCTAGTTGGAATACCTGTTGGAAAACCATTGGGTGACCTTGGGCAAGTTTCATGAATACTTTTTAAGCAAAGGTCCTTTTTATTGCAATTTGTGTAAAAGTGTAAAAGTATATCAGAACTTTTACACAAAGAATGACATTGGAAATACAGGCATACAGATTCTATATAACTACATTGAATCCACAAACAACCTACAGTTACGTTGGCTAACAAACAAACAAACAAAGGGGAAATACATTTTTACTCAGCATTCACATTACACATACACATTCGTTCATCCTTATGCATCCAAATATTACCAATTCCTTGTGTTGTCAAAGATCTTCATGGCCGGGATCACAGGGTTGTTGTAAATAGGAGCTGCTGTGGCAAAATGGGTTAAACCCGGTGCTGGCTGGACTGCTGACCTGAAGGTTGGGTTGCTGACCTGAAAGTTGCCGGTTCGAATCCACGAGATGGGGTGAGCTCCTGTCTGTCAGCTCATGAGAGAAGCCTACAAGCAGGATAGTAACACATCTAGGCAACGTCTCTGAAGACAGCCGATTCGGTCACACCAGAAGTGACTTGAAGTATGTTTTCAAGTCACTTTTGACACAATTAAAAAATGAAACATACATCCTTAAGAAAACACAACCAGTGGCTCACACAGGCAAGCTAATATCTTCTTCATTTATTTTATTTATTTATTTACAGTATTTATATTCCGCCCTTCTTTCTCACCCCGAAGGGGACTCGGGGCGGATTACTATGAACACATATATGGCAAACATTCAATGCCAACAGACAAACAACATACATTAGACAGACTCAGAGGCATTTTTAACATTTTTCCAGCTTCACGATTCCGGCCACAGGGGGAGCTGTTGCTTCACCGTCCAGAAGTGGCTGTACTTCCTCATTCCTTTCCTCGTGTTTTGCTGGCAGTTTTATGGTGTTGTAAATTAGCCTCCCGCATAAAGCTTCCCTAAATTTCCCTAATTGACAGGTGCAACTGTCTTTCGGGGCTGCATAGGTCAACAGCAAGCCGGGGCTATTAATGGTCAGAGGCTTAACCCGACCCGGGCTTCGAACTCATGACCTCTTGGTCAGTAGTGATTTATAGCAGCTAGTTACAGCCAGCTGCGCCACAGCCCGGCCCATTGCCTCATTGCCTAGAATTATAGAGTTGGAAGATCTTACCATGGTTTGTGTCCTACCCTAATTCTCAGCTTCATTGTGGTTTAGCCAAGAATTGTCAACTCATCTTTCCTTTCCTGAAAGATTTCCCACAACTACAGGGCGAGGTACCATGGGGAAATTAAATCCACACTCTTAGCACAATAAACTCCGGTTCCAGACCCTAACAAGAGCCTTCAAGCAGATTATTTCTTCCCCAAACCTATTCCCTCTGCCCGATGTTTCCTCTTGCCTTGGATTTATCTCATGCGATCACACAACGACGACTGCCTCCAAGAGTGAATCATGGCTTCGATAAAATCGTAGAGAAGCTCGGAACACTGCCTTATTTTCCATTCATCAGATAGGGAGAAAAACGCCGTTATAATTTAGAACCGCAAGAACATTGGGCACAATGAAGGGTTATTACTCCGCAGAAAAAGTTTTGTCTTATTTATTTTCCAAGGGGAGCGTTGAAGCAAGTCTCTCGAGTCTCACGGGAGTTCCCAAGCGGATGAATACGATCATCAAAACCCTGTTTGGATTTATTAATGATAGCAATGGCTGATGTAATGTGGTGAGGATAATATTCCTGTCCCTGTGTTATTCTCCCTGCTTTTCTCCCCTTTGTTTTGTCAGTCTTTTTCCACCTTAAATTATTCTACTGAAAGGGAAAGCTTTGTGATCTCCCTTCAGCTCTGGCAGTCAACACAAATTATCGGGCTCAGAATAATTTAATTCTAAGCACACACCTTTTGCAGCAAATCCCCTCCATCTTAGTATTGTAGGTCTCTTTTTTCCTTTAAGAAGGAATCCCACAAGCCTGGAGTCTACCCTCCTCCTGCTGTCATAGAAATCCCACATAAATCCAAAGGTTCTCCCTCAGAACATCAGAGAAATGTTGAGAGAAGCCAAGATCACAAATCAACAGAAGACTTCTTAAAATAAGATAAAACTGTGGAAGAAAAGCATGCAGCCCTTGGAAACAATAAAGTGCAACTCTTGCTTGCACTAAAGAAGGGGAAGAATGGAGAAATCTAGGCTGAAATTCTGATTCAGGTAGACAGGATATAAAATTTTGCAAAGCAGAACCAAATCAGATCTCTTTTCTCATCTTTTTCCCCAATCTATTTCAAATCTACAACAGCTCTCCCTTCCCAAACAAGCACGTTCCATGTTTCAAAGGGCTCTTTGATAATCTCAGAGGTTCTAATAATAATAATAATAATAATAATAATAATAATAATAATAACAACAACAACAACAACAACAACAACAACAACAAGAAAACTCATGACCATTCATCATTCACTGCACCCTCGCAGTGATATTGACCGGCTATATCTGCCTCGAAGATCAGGGGGCAGAGGACTCTTACAAGTAAAACAAGCAGTCAAAGAAGAAGAACATGCCCTGGCAGAAGATGTAAAGCCAAGTGAAGAACCTGCTTTGATTGAAGTCAAAACTCAGAAACTCCTCAAAGCACAGCAGACAAAGAACCACTACAAGAAAACCGCACTACAAACTAGAGCTGACAGCTGGCACAACAAAACACTGCATGGAAAGTTTCTTGACAAAACTGAAGGAAAAGCTGATAAGGAGAAGACCTGGCTCTGGCTCACGAATGGGACCCTGAAGAAGGAGACAGAAGGCCTGATCCTTGCAGCCCAGGAGCAAGACATCAGGATAAAGGCCATTCAGGCCAAGATCGAAAAATCAGCTGATGACCCAAAATGCAGACTGTGCAAGGAAACTGACAAAACCATGGATCACATCCTCAGCTGCTGTAAGAAAATCGCACAGACAGACTACAAACAGAGGCACAACAATGTGGCCCAAATGATTCCTTGGAACTTATGCCTCAAGTCCCACCTGCCAGCAGCAAAGAACTGGTGGGATCACAAACCTGCAAAAGTCTTGGAAAATGAGCATGCAAAGATACTGTGGGACTTCCGAATCCAGACTGACAAAATTCTGGAACACAACACACCAGACATCACAGTTGTGGAAAAGAAAAAGGTTTGGATCACTGATGTCGCCATCCCATGTGACAGTCGCATTGACGAAAAACAACAGGAAAAACTCAGCCGCTATCAGGACCTCAAGACTGAACTTCAAAGACTCTGGCAGAAACCAGTGCAGGTGGTCCCGGTGGTGATGGGCACATTGGGTGCCGTGCCAAAAGATCTCAGCCGGCATTTGGAAACAATAGACATTGACAAAATTACGATCTGCCAACTGCAAAAGGCCACCCTGCTGGGATCTGCGCACATCATCCGAAAATACATCACACAGTCCTAGACACTTGGGAAGTGTTCGACTTGTGATTTTGTGATATGAAATCCAGCATATCTATCTTGTTTGCTGTGTCACACAATAATAATAATGATAATGATGATAATGATAATAATAATAATAATAATAATAATAATAGAAAAGTTAACAACAGATCCCAAATGTAGACTCTGCAAGGAAGCAGATGAAACAATAGATCACATCCTCAGCTGTTGCAAGATTACCTTTTCTTATCTCTCTATATCTAGTGTCGGTATCTTCTTACAATCAATCTATAATAACAAATCTTATCCTTAAATTAACACCTTCAATTGCTCTTTTTTTCAAGTAGTTTTTTAAAACCAAATTCCAGTTTGTTTGTTTTTTTGGCCTGCCATGATTATTTTTTCATAAATACGTCAACGTATCTATATTCATTATTTCCAACACCTTATTTATCCAACAATTTATCTCAGGAGTTTCCTTCTTTTTCCAATATTTGACATATGTCATTCTTGCTGCCGTAATGCGATAGTTAAATAGTATTTTTTCTTTTCTTTATCAGTGATAAGCATCCCTAGAAGAAAGTACAGTAGAGTCTCACTTATCCAACATAAATGGGTTGGCAGAATGTTGGATAAGCAAATATGTTGGATAATAAGGAGGAATTAAGGAAAAGCTTATTAAACATCAAATTAGGTTATGATTTTACAAATTAAGCACCAAAACGTCATGTCGTACAACAAATTTGACAGAAAAAGTAGTTCAATATGCAGTAATGTTATGTTGTAATTACTGTATTTACGAAAATTTAGCACCAAAATATCACGATATATTGAAAACATTGACTACAAAAATGGCTTGGATAAATGAGACTACTGTATTTTGGGTCCAGATTTATTTTAATTTGCAACATCTTTTGAATTTTTTGATGGAATATTTAAAAAAATGATAAAAATTATGTAATAAATAATAAATAAATAAATAAATGGATTTCTTTCCAACAATTCTTTGCTTTTTTTGCAGGTCCACCAACAGTGGAAAAAAGTTCCCACTTGGTCACCGCATTTCCAACACTTGTTTGAGTTTTGTTTTTGTTTTTTGTAAAAAATTGATAGTTTTTGGGGAGTCAGATACCACCGGTAGAACATTTTAATCCAATTTCTACTTCGGTGTGAACCTAGACCCTGTTCTTTGAAGGTATGGCTGACAACATATTTTGTTCTGAAGGAGAAAGAAGCAAAATGCAACTCCAAGTTAGTTGGATGCCTTTAGGATCCTTATTATCTTCCCTTTCACCTGTAATGGATGCTAGTTGTCTATTTTTTGTCCTAAGTGTGCAGTCAGAACATGCCAGCTTTGCTTTCCATGGTAAAATGTGCTTCTCCAAGGATCCTAATAATTCAAAAGGCTGTATCTGCTCAATGTTATGGCAACCCTCTATGCTAGCACTTGTAACAGCATCCACTTTTAATCATCTTGACAGTTGTGAACCATCCCTATCCTGCACTGTTTTATTGTCCCTATACTTACGATGATCAGGATTTTCAGGCCTGGCTCATAATTTCTGAATATGTGCCGTTGCAGCTCCCTTGATGTTCTCTGGCTCACTCAACATCCCCTGAATTGCAGCTGTAGGCATATACTAAATTGTTTTGCTAACAGCCCACAGATGCAATGGACTGTTGCTTTTTTCTTCTGGTGATTAGCGTCCTTTTCAGATCTGTGTATCCATAACAGCCTAGAGCAACTCTTTATAATACAGGCAAGTATACAACAGGTTCTATAAATAACCCCTTTTTATGGCTCTCCCATTTTCTCCTTCACTTAAAATGGACTAAGGGTGGCTTTTCCCAGGCAAAGCAGCAATACAGATCTTTGCCATCTGCATTATCAGTATTAATATTCACAAGGATATCAGAAGCCATTAGGATGAGATTTTCCCGCTTCTTGCAGGAAACTGGACCAGATGGCCCGTGAGGTCTCTTCTATGATTCTACGAACATTTCTCAAATTTGTGACTGTTACTCTCTTTCTGAATGGAGACGCACTTTAGTTTTGAAATGTGATTTGTTTTTAATTTTAATGATCTATTCTATGAGGGTTGAATGAAAAGTAATGCCTCCACCTTCGTAACTCCTCAAGAGATGGCAGTCCTGGTCTGCGGAATGACGAATGTCCTGTCCACGCTGTTGAAACTGGAAGGCTTGACCTATTGGCCCTGCAGGCTATCAATCAAGCTGGCTTGTGATTAACCCATGGGCAATGAGGCAAGAATAGGAAACCTACTCCACTGACCGGAGCCAGCATGCTGTCCTCAGTTGGTTTAAACAGCTGATTTTAAAGTAGACATAACTGATTTTAATGTTTTTAATGTTTTAATGTTTGTGTATATTTATAATTCTTTAATGTCCTGGCATGGAATGCTTGCAGTATATATGTTGTGCTCCACCCTTCGGGGCGAGAAAGGCAGAATATAAATGTTTTAAATAAATAAATAAAATGTTCACATCAGCAGCAAGATTCTAAAATACAAACAGAACAGAGGACTAATATGAATAATTTAAAGATCACTTAATGCTCTAATCAAAGAGTGCATGCTGGATGTACAATTTCCCAGAAGGGGTTCTTTCTGCCATCATAGACATCTTTTGTGTTTCATCCACTTATTTTCTGTATTTGCATGGACTTCATTTTTTTTTAACTTTTCAAAAATCTATATAACTTTGTATTCAATCACAAGCCTATTCATATCCAAAGTATTCTGGTTCAACTGTAATTTGGAACTAATCAGATCTCTGTGTAATTAGATCACCCCATTGTCGAATAAGATAGAAACCTTAGATGAGACCATGGTTTCCAAGGCAATTTGCTGTTACGAAAACGGCACAAGTGTATCTACTTTAATAAGTGCAATTTACTTTTAATTTCCATTGATATGGAGGTGGAGCACATCAGAGAAGAATCAAACTTTTAAAAAGAGAAGTAAAAAATAGTAAACTATATGCTGGTTGGCTTATCAAAGAAGTGACCAGGGCCATGGAAGATGTTGTTTCTGTAAATGCATATGACCATTGGTTGATATCTTCCTAATATCAAAGTCATAAGAAATTACGGCTGGTAGACTTTGCTTGTGATAGAAAGGTAGAAATGATGTAGGCACTGTAATTTGAAAATCCATTTACCTGGACTCCTTTCTTTCTTGTATGTTAGAAAATAGCTACACTGGATTCCATTACAATATGTAACACTGTTTTAGTTCCTGGGTTATCAATGTCATTTCCTAATTTGTTCTATTATAAAAAAATGGAAAACATTTATTCAACTACAAAAACATTGTTTTTTTTTATTTGCAGGAGGAACATTCTGCTATAGCACATTTTGCTTTAGCTTTTCAATGAATATCCCATAAAGTCTCAACCAATCCAACCTAGTTTGTGACAGCCACAAAAACAAAGTTTCTGGAGTAGAACGACGCCTTTCAAAGTGATTACTACACAATTAAACAGGAAATAACACTTTCAAATCAGTAACAAAAAAATTTGTTACATAGTAATTGAAGCCAAGAATGTGATTAATCTCTCTGGCTCAGTCGATGAAGAATTATTGAGGTGGCAAACATCTGGATAGGCATTGGAGTGAACAGGAATAATCTTGGAACTTTCCAAGAAGAAATAGACAAATATCTGGGGAAGAGCCCTGCCTCAGGTATATTGCAGAATTCATTCATTCCTCTCCAGAACACAGAGAGAGAAAAACTTCAGTTCCCATCATGCTCCAAGAGGAACTCAGAGACTTTTCAATACCCACCCTATGCAAGTGCTGCTGGGAAAGCGAGTGTCATACCCAGCCACCTTTGGGCTCTGAACCTGATTCTGAAATGAACTTTGACCAGGATGAAGCTTATTCTGACTTTTTACCTAGTTCGCAGAGCTCCTTTCAATTACAGACCCCAGCTGTGGATAGCTTTGATGCTTCCTTAATTGGAAAGATACTGAAAACATTCCTCCCGTGGAAGAACCAGATGTCCCGAGTTCCCCAGGGAATGTATCCTTAAACAGAAGGGAGTTTCTGCATCGGCAGAGATCAGAAAAACAAGGGCTTCGAAGGAGTCAACGTTTGGCATCTAGAAGGGATAATGGATAGGAGATTCCCTTGGGAACCTTTGAGGAGTTTTGTTTCCTTTCGCTGTGATTAGATCTAAGTTTTATGGAACTTTGCGTTGTTAACGTAGCGTTTTCCCGAGAACACTTCACCGACTCCAGTTTCCCAATTTCACGAAGCCAAGTCTCCTGTTCCTAGCGGCCAAGCCGAGCCGCGACTCCCGATTTAAACCAGAGTAAATTCACGTCCTTACCTTGTTCCTGAATCCAGATTGCTTTTAGCTTCGTCTTGTTCCTGCCTTGATATCAAAGACTTCCTAGTGACTTTGGACCTTGTTATTCACTCTTGCTTTCTTGTTGTTTCCCCGCTCAAGAACTTCCCAACAGTTTTGAGTATGTTTCGGTTTCTGGACTTTGGACAATAATATTTGACCTATCTCTTCAACTTTTGGGACTAATTCATACCTCATCATAAAGGACTATTGCTCACTCATCTTTTCCACCTTTTCATTCCTGAATTTATAACTGTTTTAATAAAGATATTATATGATTATTGGTCTCTGTTTGGTTTCCAGTGCCCACGCTGCCTTGGGGTGCAACAGCGAGTTCCCAGCAGGAGAAGGAACCTCGGGATCTTTTCTGCTGCCGGGGAGGGAGAAAAGATGCTGAAGGATCTTCTATAAGAAAAATGACACGTGTCCACTAATGTAGTAATAACAATGTATTAAATATCATTAAACATTGTATTATCTATATATATAAAAGAGTGATGGCATCATGGCGACCCACAAAACAACAAAACTTCAGGCCCCCCAACCTCGAAATTTGACAACACAACCCATCATCCATGCCTCTAGGTTGATACAACAAAAAGAAAAGAAAAATAAAGTCCTAATTAGAGAGAGAGGAATAATTGCTTTTATCCAATTGCTGCCAGTTAGAAGGTTAAGCTCCTCCAACTTGGTCTCCTAGCAACCCAATAAAAAATAATAAAAAACACTAAAAAATTAATACAATAAAATACTATAATAACAGAAAATAACTAAAAAATACAAGAAAATAATAAAATATAATAAATAAAAATATAACTTACAATAAAATTAATTAAAAAAATGCAAATAAAGTCAAATAAAAATTACACAACAATTTTTAACCAATACCACCACCACTTTGCCACAGCAACGCGTGGCCGGACACAGCTAGTATACAATAAATGAATATAAATTTCAGTTACAAACAACCATCAAACTGTTGTGTTCACAATATGATGAATGGTCGTTACATTCAGATTGCTCACTGCTTCCTCCAAGGAGAAAATTAGCGAAGTTACAACCTCAACTATGAAAAGTCTTTAAAAAAAGTGCAGAGAAGAGAAAAATTGCAAAAATATTCATTCTTGCCTGAGAAAATGAAATTTGTAAAAATTTGCATCCCCTTAATGCTACGGATGTACAAAATGTCTTGGTATGAAGAGAACATTCAGAACTTGTGTTTGGATCAAAGCTATGGAACGACCCATAGAGAGTCTATGCTTCTCCGGGTGATGTGGCATAGTAGGCATTTGATATAGAAAACTGCACATTTAAATACATATCTTGAGAGAAAATAAGCATTTAATTATGCATTTTGAGAGAACATCTGCACTTACATGCATATTTAAATACATATTTTGAGGCGTTCCAAAAAAGCAGATAAAACTCGGGAAAAGAAATGGAGCACAACTGAGGGGAAAACGTGTCGAATTGACAAGGACTGGAGATGAGTCCACCCTTCAAGAGAAATGGGACAGTGCTTTTGCCTATTAAAAAATAGTTTTGACATTACTCCAATGCACTTTTATGTGCTTTATATCTCAGCTGAATAAAAAAATTAATAAGAGAAATGTAAGGAGGAGGATAAGCTTGCTAGAGCACACAGATGTTTGGACTGGGATAACTAAAATAGCATCAATTGCTCACATACCGCTATTTGCATTTGGGTTCCATATAATTCCATATACCGTATATACTCAAATATAAGCCAACCCGAATATAAGCCGAAGCATCTAATTTTACCACAAAAAAACTGGGAAAACATTGACTCAAGTATAAGCGGAGGGTGGAAAATTTCAGAAATAAAAATAGATACCAATAAAATTACATTAATTGAGGCATCAGTAGGTTAAAAGATTTTGAATATTTACATCAAACTCTAATTTAAGATAAGGCTGTCCAACTCTGATCAAATCATTATTCTCATCTTCTTCAATGTCAATGTGCTTATGCATAATAATAGAGGAAAATAATACATGTAATAATAAATAGAGTAGAATAATAAATGTAATAATAATAATAATATCAGAGTGAAGTAATAAATGTATTCTTATTATTAAAAATAGAGTAAAATAAATGTAATAGTAGCAACAATAATAGAGCACAATAATAAATGTAATAATAGAGTAAAATAATAAATGTAATAATACCAATAATAATAGAGAAAAATAATAAATGCAATAATAATATCAGAGTGAAATAATAAATGTATTATTAATAATAATAAAAATAGAGTAAAATAAATGTAATAGTAGCAACAATAATAGAGCACAATAATAAATGTAATAATAGAGTAAAATAATAAATGTAATAATACCAATAATAATAGAGAAAAATAATAAATGCAATAATAATATCAGAGTGAAATAATAAATGTATTATTAATAATAATAAAAATAGAGGAAAATAAATGTAATAGTAGCAACAATAATAGGGTACAATAATAAATGTAATAATAATAGAGTAAAATAATAAATGTAATAATACCAATAATAATAGAGAAAAATAATAAATGCAATAATAATAATATCAGAGTGAAATAATAAATGTATTAATAATAATAATAAAAATAATAAAAATAGAGTAAAACAAACGTAATACAATAGAGTCTCACTTATCCAAGCCTCACTTATCCAAGCTTCTGGATAATCCAAGCCATTTTTGTCGTCAATGTTTTCAATATATTGTGATATTTTGGTGCTAAATTCGTAAATACAGTAATTACAACACAACATTACTGCGTATTGAACTACTTTTTCTGTCAAATTTGTTGTATAACATGAAGTTTTGGTGCTTTATTTGTAAAATCATAACCTAATTTGGTGTTTAATAGGCTTTTCCTTAATCCCTCTTTATTATCCAACATATTCGCTTATCCAAGCTTCTGCCGGCCCGTTTATGTTGGATAAGTGAGACTCTACTGTATTAAATATCATTAAACATTGTATTAGATACAATAAATGAATATAAATTTCAGATAAATGGCTACAAATGGTAATCAAACTGTTACATTCACAGTATGATGAATGGTACAGTAGAGTCTCACTTATCCAAGCCTCACTTATCCAAGCTTCTGGATAATCCAAGCCATTTTTGTAATCAATGTTTTCAATGTATCATGATATTTTGGTGCTAGATTCGTAAATACAGTAATTAAACACAACATTACTGCGTATTGAACTACTTTTTCTGTCACAGTATGATGAGTGGTAGTTACATTCACAATGGAATAAACTTTCTTGTTTCTTCATAAAAGAAGAATAGAGCCCTGATCCACAACCCCACAACCGGTTTCGCCTACCCATAGTCTGATATGTGGCTGATATTATTTCTCCGTGATCAATCAAAACATAGTAAGATTGAGAATCTTTGTGTCGAGTCTGGATGAACGGAAAGACAAATAGATCAATAGGCAGACACAGAGACAGACTGACCAGGAATGAGGTTGAGTGGGGTGCGTTTGTGGAAACTAGGTCAAGCTATGCTTACACTCTTAATTATATTTATACGGTCTTTTCCCCTTTCCCTACAGAGACTTACTTGTCTGGTAGCCTACTTCCGTGCTGATTTGAGAAACTGCAATTTGCTTCTGGTGTGAGAGAATTGGCTATCTGCAAGGACATTGCCCAGGGGATGCCCTTATGTTTTGATGTTTTTACCATCCTTTTGGGAGAATTCTCTCATGTCCCCGCATGGCGAGCTGGAGCTTATACAGGGAGCTTATCCACTCACTCTCCAGATTCGAACTGACAACCCAACCTTTAAGTCAGCAGTCCTGCCGGCACAAAGGTTTAACCCATTGCCCCACCGGGGGCTCCTAAAATGGAATTGATTTGGAACAAATCAGGCTTTCCCTGGTTTGTTCCGAATTTATTAAACACCAGGTAAGATCCGGATCTTAAGATAATATCTGGGTTTTAGCAGGTGTGGACCCAGTGTGGATTGGACCCGGGGACCATATCATCCACCTAGAGGGGATGCAAATCTGTGCCAAAGAGGGTTTTAAAAACCCGCTTTGGCATGGATTTTCATCCTGTCTGGAAGTTCCCGTAGGTATTTACTTTAGTCCGATTTGGGACTATTTTTTGTCGGGCGGGGCCGGCCTATTTATGGCTGAGCATTCAATACAGCTCCACATTAGGCTTTAATCATTAGCCCACCCTCACACTCTATAGCAGTGTACTTAGGGGTCACTTTGGGGATGGGTAGGAATTTTTCCGCCTTCATATATGTGTGTGTTTGCCAGAGATGAAAAGGGGAAGCCTTTACCTTTGTCTGTGTATTGTCTGTCATTGATGGATTTGCATTGGTGGTTGCTTGATATTATTACTGTTGTATAAACCTTGTTTTAACTTCTGTTTATTATCATCTTCTTGTGTTTTAATCTGTGTATATTGTTTAATGTATTTGCACTGTTACTTTGTGAGCCGCCCCGAGTCCCCACGGGGAGATGGTGGTGGGGTATAAATAAAGTTTTATTATTGTTGTTGTTGTTGTTGTTGTTGTCACTGTGTAAAAGGCATTGAATGTTTGCCTTATATGTGTATACAGTAATCCGCTCTTGAGTTCCTCCAGAGAGATAAAGCAGAATATAAATAAAGTGTATTATTAGGTTCTCCAACACAACACTATGTTGTATTGATACCAGTAATTGTGTCAATATATTCATTGTTTTCTCCACCTCTCAGACAAGAATAATATTAGAAAGCAGACAGAAGAATGTGTATCATTGGGCCTTCATGTCACCCTTTATTAACAGTGAAATTCATAGTGTTTTCTAAGTTAAGGAATATCCAGAAGTGGTTTTGCCAGTCCTTCTGCAAATATCCCACCTCCTCGCATAATTGATGGCAGTCTCCCATCCAAATACAAACCAGAACTGAGCATGCTTAGCTTCCAAAACTAGTTGGGTGTCTTTAGAATATTTCAGCCAGGAGCTGAAATACATGGCTGCCTATCAGAATCTTCTTTCGAAGAGCCTCGTTTAAACCCAAATGCAAAGTTAACTTTTCAAAAAAAGAAGAGAATCGTCTCCGTTTCCACCTTCCATTAACTCAGGTTGCTCAACTCTTTGGAGATCTTTAATACTCTATAAAGAGATCCCGGACAAGGAAGGAGAGCTGAGAAAAGGCACAAGATGTAAAATGTTTACACACTTTTTTTTTATTAGCGGTTGAACGTTTCACAAGCCCTCCGGACATAATGAAAATTTTAAACGGTGGGGGGAAAATTACCCTCGCTAGTAGTTTTACGGTAAAGTGCAGTTTACCAAATTTACAACGAGCGGAGAAAATTCATGATGCAGAAGACAACATATTTGGGGTTGTTCCGAGCCAAAGCCATTTGCAGGACAAAGGCAAATAAACGTAAACATAAAAGTTTTTAAAAAGACATTTTCTCCCATTTAAAAGTGGGTAACAAAAAGTTAGACTGTGTGACATCTATTTATTGGTAATGTTGGTGTTCATATACTGCTGCAAAGCAAGGATGTTTATAGTAATGGTGGTAATGCGGTGAACAGAAAATTACTTTACGGATATATTAACGATCAAAGGTGCTATTGTTTGGTCCTTACTAGAGCAAATTCTAGTTTACTTATGTGTTGGTTCAGTGTTTTCGGAAGATGTGTGCAGATCCCAGTAGGGTGGCCTTTTGCAGTTGGCAGATCGTATTATTATTATGGTTGTTGTTGTTATTATTATTATTATTATTATTATTATTATTATTATTATTATTATTATGACACAGCAAACAAGATAGATATGTTGGATTTCGTATCACAAAATCACAAGTCGAACACTTCCCAAGTGTCTAGGACTCTGATGTATTTTCGGATGATGCGTGCAGATCCCAGCAGGGTGGCCTTTTGCAGTTGGCAGATCGTGATTTTGTCAATGTCTATTGTTTCCAAATGCCGACTGAGATCTTTTGGCACGGCACCCAGCGTGCCCATCACCACCGGGACCACCTGCACTGGTTTCTGCCAGAGTCTTTGAAGTTCAATCTTGAGGTCCTGATAGCGGCTGAGTTTTTCCTGTTGTTTTTCGTCAATGCGACTGTCACCTGGGATGGCGACATCAATGATCCAAACCTTTTTCTTTTCCACAACTGTGATGTCTGGTGTGTTGTGTTCCAGAACTTTGTCAGTCTGGATTCGGAAGTCCCACAGTATCTTTGCGTGCTCATTTTCCAAGACTTTTGCAGGTTTGTGATCCCACCAGTTCTTTGCTGCTGGCAGGTGGTACTTGAGGCATAAGTTCCAATGAATCATTTGGGCCACAGAGTTGTGCCTCTGTTTGTAGTCTGTCTGTGCGATTTTCTTACAGCAGTTGAGGATATGATCCATGGTTTCATCAGCTTCCTTGCACAGTCTGCATTTTGGGTCATCAGCTGATTTTTCGATCTTGGCCTGAATGGCCTTTGTCCTGATGTCTTGCTCCTGGGCTGCAAGGATCAGGCCTTCTGTCTCCTTCTTCAGGGTCCCATTCGTGAGCCAGAGACAGGTCTTCTTCTTATCAGCTTTTCCTTCAATTTTGTCAAGGAACTTTCCATGCAATGTTTTGTTGTGCCAGCTGTCAGCTCTAGTTTGTAGTGCGGTTTTCTTGTACTGATTTTTTGTCTGCTGTGCTTTGAGGAGTTTTTGATTTTTGACTTCTTCTTTATTATTATTATTATTATTATTATTATTATTTCACATCATCTGCAGGAGGTGGGGTATAAAAATAAAGTTATTATTATTATTATTATTATTATTATTATTATTATTATTATTATGTAATGTCACATTACCCCTTTTATAATTATCACAGAAGAAGGTGTCCAGCGCTTCTGTCCACAGTAACCCCATACGTTCAAATTACCTCTCCATACCAAGATAGTTCTTGAGGTTAAAGAGCAGGATGCCAGTATTCCAAACAAATAAACACCACCTTTGCCATTTCCAACGGTTTTGTGTGTGTTCTCAACAGCAATTCCTGCAGAGTCACTCACTGGTTTTCCTCTTGCCACAACCCCATTTCTTTTGCTTTGCTGTCTCTCTTTAGGCAGCAGGCACTGCAATGCAGAGCTCTTCTCTCCTCTCGGATATATCCCTTGCACTGTGACAGGAGAGAATCATTGGGTATAATGTGCAAGCTGCAGGTGAAGGAGGGATTGACTGATATATATCCATTGTGCTGGTTGCGTTATACATTGCATTGCAAGGATAGCTGATGAAATGAAGCAACTATTTCAAACAAAATGGGAACGGGAAGGGGAGATGATAGCAGGAACCACAACAGGCAAGATGACCCCTTCCAAGATCTTTAAATACAGATCTGGGAGACAAATTTGTTGTCTTACCTGTCCTGATTAAGAACATTTAATGTAGCATGAAGTTAATTATTCATATTTCTCCCCAATCTGAAATTTCTCCTCACATCATGTTAGGGGGAAGCTTCTCCTCTGAGAGAACTCTGTGCTGTTTAAGCTTCAGAATGCAATGGCTCTGACCTAAAGCTACAGAGAAGGGATTCCGCAAAGTACAAAGGCAAGAGGCCACTACAAACAGAAATATAATCCAATAATATAAACTATAAGACAGTTTTTCATATATATGCTACTAGCTGTGCCCGGCCACGCGTTGCTGTGGCGAAGTCTGGTGGTCTGGGAAATAAAGTATTGAGGAATTGGTGGTAGTTAAGGTCAAGGGTCAAGGTTTTCCCTGACATTAAGTCCAGTCGTGTCTGACTGTTGGGGTTGGTGCTCATCTTGAAGTTTACACTGCCATATAATCCAGTTGAAATCAGATAATCTGTATTTTATAGGCAGTGTGGAAGAGGCCTGATTGAAGTGGCCCGGGGCTGAGTGGGATGCTAGGAGACCAAGTGGGTGGAGCTTAGCCTTCAAACTGACAGCAGACCAAGTGGGTAGAGCTTAGCCTTCTAACTGACAGCAGAACAAGTGGGTAGAGCTTAGCCTTCTAACTGGCAGCAGAACAGGTGGGTAGAGCTTAGCCTTCTAACTGACAGCAGACCAAGTGGGTAGAGCTTAGCCTTCTAACTGACAGCAGACCAAGTGGGTGGAGCTTAGCCTTCTAACTGACAGCAGACCAAGTGGGTGGAGCTTAGCCTTCTAACTGACAGCAGACCAAGTGGGTAGAGCTTAGCCTTCTAACTGACAGCAGACCAAGTGGGTGGAGCTTAGCCTTCTAACTGATAGCAGAACAAGTGGGTAGAGCTTAGCCTTCTAACTGGCAGCAGAACAGGTGGGTAGAGCTTAGCCTTCTAACTGACAGCAGACCAAGTGGGTACAGCTTAGCCTTCTAACTGACAGCAGACCAAGTGGGTGGAGCTTAGCCTTCTAACTGACAGCAGACCAAGTGGGTGGAGCTTAGCCTTCTAACTGACAGCAGACCAAGTGGGTGGAGCTTAGCCTTCTAACTGACAGCAGACCAAGTGGGTGGAGCTTAGCCTTCTAACTGACAGCAGACCAAGTGGGTAGAGCTTAGCCTTCTAACTGACAGCAGACCAAGTGGGTGGAGCTTAGCCTTCTAACTGACAGCAGAACAAGTGGGTAGAGCTTAGCCTTCTAACTGGCAGCAGAACAGGTGGGTAGAGCTTAGCCTTCTAACTGACAGCAGACCAAGTGGGTACAGCTTAGCCTTCTAACTGACAGCAGACCAAGTGGGTGGAGCTTAGCCTTCTAACTGACAGCAGACCAAGTGGGTGGAGCTTAGCCTTCTAACTGACAGCAGACCAAGTGGGTGGAGCTTAGCCTTCTAACTGACAGCAGACCAAGTGGGTGGAGCTTAGCCTTCTAACTGACAGCAGACCAAGTGGGTAGAGCTTAGCCTTCTAACTGACAGCAGACCAAGTGGGTGGAGCTTAGCCTTCTAACTGACAGCAGACCAAGTGGGTGGAGCTTAGCCTTCTAACTGACAGCAGACCAAGTGGGTAGAGCTTAGCCTTCTAACTGACAGCAGAACAAGTGGGTAGAGCTTAGCCTTCTAACTGGCAGCAATTGGATAAAAACAATTATTCCTCTCCCTCTAATTAGGACTTTATATTTCTTTTCTTTTTGTTGTATGAACGCAGAGGCATGGATGAGGGGTTGTGCTGCCAAGTTTAGTGTTTCTGGGATGTGTAGTTTTGTTGTTTTGTCCTAGGCCGAAATTTCAGTACCCTTTTATATATATAGATAGTCATGGAACATTTAATGTGCAGACAAGGATTGATGGAAATAAATACATTTAAGAAATACAACAAATCAACAACGCTAAACTCTTCCTGGTATGCGAGGTAGATCATCTGGTTAAGGATATTGTTTATTTCAGTGTATTGTAACCTTGCGGTGATCTACTCAGAATAACTCTTTATTTTATGAGTCAATATCCTTTGAGTCACACAGAACAAAATTGCTCACTGTTTAAAATGTCCCCGCAGCCATCATTTGTCTTAGTCTGTATTTGGAGAGCTCTCGTGTCTCAGTCAATCCGATGTTTGGATCACAAATCACACTGAGAAATAATAGAATATTTCAACAAAGGAAAAGGAAACATTTGGGGATAATGATCACTAAAAAGAAATTAATAACAAGGATATATAAGAAATTACTAGAATGGTCAACCAAAACAGAGCAAGTAAAGGAATGTATGATAAAATGGGCTGCCAATATAATTTGCTCCTTTAGTGTCTCTGCGAAATAGCTGAATTTACCTAAAGTTGCAAAATGCAGATGGCGAAATAGTATTCCAGTAAAAATAAATATGAAGTTGAATTTTAATATCCCTGTCAGGATACACAGAGTCTATGGAGGAAGTAAAACCTCCTCCTGCCCATTGAGTGCGTGGCAATTTAAACACAGACAACAAAAGAAAAGACACATGCATACAGAGGCACAAAGCCAATGGCTTGGCAATGTGATGTTGGGATGGTTTCTTCAAACTCCTTCCCTTCTGACCCAATTCCTGCTCCTTTCATGTTCTCCACTGATGTTAATTAAGCTTGTCATAGGCTTATAAGCATGGCACATCTCAACAGATGAGTTCCCCAAAAGTTAATTTCTACTGGAATATTCATGCATTCATAATTCAATAGTCACATATTTCAGCTCAGATCTCATTGAGGTTGCACCACCCTGAAAGCTAAAGGAAGCTTTCTCTGGCTTTTTAAAAAGGCTCAAAGTCTGTGTTTTAAACATATACACAGCACTCCCATAGACAAAGATGGAGTATATGGGTATGATCAATATATCTGACCTAGATCATCACTTTGAATAGTAACACTATTATTGCTGTTATGGCATCTTTCAGTTTTGGTATCAGTAGGATAACAAATCCATTACAGATTTTAGTTCAAGCTGTGAAGGTGCTGAAAGTCAAAGTGCTGAACCCTATTCTCTAATCTAGCTATATATGTAAAAGGGTAATGAAATTTCAGCCTAGGACAAAACAACAAAACTACACATCCCAGAAACACTAAACTTGGCGGCACAACCCCTCATGCATGCCTCTACGTTCCTACAACAAAAAGCTCCAGCTACTCCAGAAAACGGCCAGGCTTTGAGACTGCAAGGCTATTCACTGCTATTCCACCTGGCCAATAAAGGATTCCCATAAGCCACAGCAACGCGTGGCTGGGCAAAGCTAGTATATATATATATATATATATATATATATATATATATATATATGTAATGTGCATTTTTCCCACAGAGTAAACTACAAAACCACTGAACCAAATCACACCAAATTTGGCCACAAAAGACATACTCACCCAATCTATGTCTTTCCATCAAGAAACCCTATAAAATTAGGTCCAAATTACAGAAAACCCCCCAAAACCAGAAATTACTAACTACACATGCGCAGAGCCCCCACCCTCAGTTTGACAGTTATCAATCAGTCTGGTTGTCTATTTAAGGGCATCAGTAATTTGGAGTCTGCTTCATGAACTTTCTGACAAATATTTTTCTACTCCCAAAGTTTCCAGAGTTCTTCCCTGCTTCCAGCTCAGGCGAACCTCTCCCTTCCGTACACATCATTAAGGTCTTTTCATTGGAAATAACGACTTCACTTCTTCTTCTTCAAGCATAGCATTATATTTTTCATCCCCATTCAATGCTTCTGATGTGATTTTTTTGAAACTGTCACGCAATTCAGAGACGCTCTTTGTTATTTTATTCAGCAATGGTTAAGTCAGTGTAGAGCACAGATAATACATGTTTTGTTCTTTTGACAACTATTCATTTCCAGGGAGCATGTACACGTGTGGGCTTGTGTAGACAGGAGCGATGCAATCAAGAAATATTTAAAATTGAACATCATTTTTCCAAGGGTTGATTGACTCAACAGCATCCTATATCCATGTTACATTGGTGCGTAATTAGAACCTCAGCGGAAAATCAATAAGCAAAACTCACCTTGAAGAGAACACAGTTGGACAGATGACATTTCAATTCTATATATTTTCTTAGACACGTCTTACATTGTAATGACAACTTGTGGCATCTGTAATCACCTCAACATGACGTGATGAGCCCATCTTGACAAACAAAGTATTTGCTGAACTCCAGAAAGACCGTGCTAAAGATTTGTTACTTTGGATGTAGGTATGTGAAAATTAGGCTTGTGCATTTCGGCTGAAGCTCAATCCGTTTCTGCTGACTGGATACTGCCAGACCCCTGTATCCATTTTTGCATGCCGGATAGCCAGTTTTGTACCACAGCTGGAAAATACAGCTAGATCCGGCCCATTGACAGAAATCTGGGGGGGGGGGGGATAGAAATGATAATTCTATCATTTTAGGCAATTCACTATTGAAATAACTTTTTCAAGAGTGAATTTCCTTTCCTTTCTATTGTCTCAGTCCTGTTCTTAACTACGAATTATTTATTTTTAAATTGGGCACCGCCTGTAATTCCATGATGTGGATCTCCCCTATGAGTAGCTTTGGGGATCATTTATTTATTCATTTATTTGCAACATTTTTACCCTGACTTTCTCACCTGTAGGGACTCGAGGCGGCTCACAGGGTTGGCAAAATTCAGTGCCCAAAACCAGAATTCCATAAAACCAAACAGCACAATTACATGAATTAAATACTTAATAAAAACATTATAAAAAGTTTAAAACACATTCATAATTCAGTCCAGTCATCCAAATACCTCGTACACAAACCTTAGTTCGGGCCATGTCAGGTCATAAAACTTATTTGGTGAATGCTTGCGCACAGAGCCACGTCTTTACATTTATATTATTATTATTATTATTATTATTATTATTATTATTATTATTATTATTATTATTATTATTATTATTATTATTATATTGTATGACACAGCAAACAAGATAGATATGCTGGATTTCATATCACAAAATCACAAGTCGAACTCTTCCCAAGTGTCTAGGACTGTTTTCGGATGATGCTGCAGATCCCAGTAGGGTGGCCTTTTGCAGTTGGCAGATTGTAATTTTGTCAATGTCTATTGTTTCCAAATGCCGGCTGAGATCTTTTGGCATGGCACCCAGTGTGCCCATCACCACCGGGACCACCTGCACTGGTTTCTGCCAGAGTCTTTGCAGTTCAATCTTGAGGTCCTGATCGCGGCTGAGTTTTTCCTATTTTTCGTCAATGCGACTGTCACCTGGGATGGCGACATCAATGATCCAAACCTTTTTCCTTTCCACAACTGTGATGTCTGGTGTGTTGTGTTCCAGAACTTTGTCAGCCTGGATTCGGAAGTCCCACAGTATTTTTGCGTGTTCATTTTCCAATACTTTTGCAGGTTTGTGATCCCACCAGTTCTTTACTGTTGGGAGGTGGTACTTGAGGCATAAGTTCCAATGAATCATTTGGGCCACATAGTTGTGCCTCTGTTTGTAGTCTGTCTGTGAGATTTTCTTACAGCAGCTGAGGATATGATCCATGGTTTCGTCGGTTTCCTTGCACAGTCTGCATTTTGGGTCATCAGCTGATTTTTCGATCTTGGCCTTAATTGCCTTTGTCCTGATGTCTTGCTCCTGGGCTGCAAGGATCAGGCCTTCTGTCTCCTTCTTCAGTGTCCCATTCGTGAGCCAGAGCCAGGTCTTCTCCTTATCAGCTTTTCCTTCAATTTTGTCAAGGAACTTTCCATGCAATGTTTTGTTGTGCCAGCTGTCAGCTCTAGTTTGTAGTGCAGTTTTCTTGTACTGATTCTTTGTCTGCTGTGTTTTGAGGAGTTTCTGATTTTTGACTTCAATCAAAACAGGTTATTATTATTATTATTATTATTATTATTATTATTATTATTAGCAGGTTGTTGATATTATTATTATTATTATTATTATTATTATTATTATTATTATTATTATTATTATTAATCTTTGAGGAGAAGTCATAGTGAGGAGAGAGCAAGCTTGTTTTCTGCTGCCCTGGAGACTAGGACGCGGAACAATGGCTTCAAATTACAGAAAAGAGAGGAGATTCCACCTGAACATTAGGAAGAACTTCCTCACTGTGCGAGCTGTTCAGCAGTGGAACTCTCTGCCCCGGAATGTGGTGGAGGCTCCTCCTTTGGAAGCTTTTAAGGAGAAATGGGATGGCCATCTGTTGGGGTTGCTTAGATTGTGATTTTCTTGCTTCTTGTCAGAAAAGGGTTGGACTGGATGGCCTACAAGGCTTCTTCCAACTCTAGAATTCTATGGTTTTAATTTACGAATTTATATCTGCAATAAGAGAAGCCATTCTTAACATCCAAAGTGAAGGAGCATTCACATATGCAGCCCCACCACGGCATCCACCTGAAAACCGAAAGCTGTGAACTTCAGGTTCGGATGAGCTTTGCCAATTAATTCTGTGGAATGCGAAAAGAAAAGGAAAGAAACGGCTCTGTGTGAACTTCCATCTGTGCAGAGTCTTCATCATTCCAACCTGGGAGCTTAATTGATTACAGTGAAGATTAAACCTGGCATCTTCCCACCCCAAGATTTATCGCTCACTAAACCCACGACGGGTTCCTCTTCCCGAAAGGTCAATAAAAGATTTTTGTGGCACTTACACGATTCAAGGAAAGCCCAACACCTAATTGCACTTTCAGAGCGAGACGAATATCGGCAGAGAAAGAACAGCAAATACGGACATTTGTCTGAAAAAAATAAAATAAAAAGATGTTAGAAGTTCTAGCATAGAAAGCATTCGCTTTAGAAAAATCCTTCTACATTTATACCCTTTCCTGTGATTGGTTCATCTTGGAAGCCTATAAAAATGGATTGAAAGCCGGGCAAGAGTTTCTTTCAGTATTTCGGTTTCATATTAGCAATTTAATAAGCATTTACTGTATATACTCGAGTGTAAGCCTAGTTTTTCAGCCCTTTTTTTAAGACTGAAAAAGCCTCCTTCAGCTTATACTCGGGTGAGCGTCCTGGTTGGCTTATATTTGGGTCAGCTTATACTCGAGAATATATGGTACATTTATTATATTTCTCTATTATTATTGGTATCATTACATTTATTATTTTCTCTATTATTTTTGCTACTGTTACATTTATTTTACTCTATTTTATTATTAATAATAATACATTTATTATTTCACTCTGATCTTATTATTATTATTACATTTATTATTTCACTCTGATCTTATTATTATTATTACATTTATTATTTTCTCTATTATTATTGGTATTATTACATTTATTATTTTTCTCTATTAATATTGGTATTATTACATTTATTATTTTTCTCTATTATTGTTGCTACTGTTACATTTATTTTACTCTATTTTTATTATTAATAATAATACATTTATTATTTCATTCTGATATTATTATTATTATTATTACATTTATTATTTTTCTCTATTATTATTGGTATTATTACATTTATCATTTTTCTCTATTATTGTTGCTACTGTTACATTTATTTTACTCTATTTTTATTATTATTAATACATTTATTATTTCACTCTGATATTATTATTATTACATTTATTATTTTACTCTATTTATTATTACATGTAATGCTGTTCAATGCAGTTCAACTGCTTCCATGACCCAGTTGAAAGCCCTTTTCCGACCGTGACTGGATCCACAGGGACTCTATTCCCCAGTACTTGATTAATAATTTCCAGCGCCTCTATTCGGAGTCTGTGGAAACTCTTTGCTTAATGGGGAGATGTGATCTTGCCAGGCACCCAGATGTGATAATGCAAGCAGGAATTGTGCCAGCTTCCCAGTTACCTATTAACTTTGACATGTTACCACCCACACCAGCCAAATCCGATGTGACAGATCCTTCAAATCTCACTATGCCATAATGAGCTTGAGTCGAATCATTGCTCAGGTTTTCCTGAGGTCTCCAAAAAGGCTCTGCTGTTCTTTTTCTCCTCCCACAGCTTAAATTGCTGCGCAGGGTAGACAGGGCCATCTCCAGCATTAACTGAAATGCCATTATGGAGAAATGTGTCATAGGTGAAATGCAAAATGGAGCTGAGAAACATGAGCCAAGTGTTGCGGTACGATATAAAATCTGGGGGTGGAAGAATTCAGGCAAAAGCTGAAGGATGAAGGAAGCAACCACCAGAACAATCTTATAAGACCACCAAGAATGGAACTGTGCTGGACTGGCCATGAAACATTCTGCAGAATATAACACAATACTATATTGGATCCTTGTTATCCACTGGTTTGGTTCCAGGAACTCCAATGGATACCAAAATACATGGTGAATCCCATTATATCTAACTAGTAGGCATGTCCGATCGATGAAAAAAAAGTTTCAATTCTCGTTTCTAAAGTAGAGGGCGCTGGCGTTTCGATATAGAAAGTATTTCCGATTTTTTCACCCAAAAAATTTGGATATTTCCAAAAATTTGTAATGATTCTAAATGTTTCTAAAATGGCAGACGCGCATGCGCAATCGCTACACACCGGGCTTGTATGGCAATCTTCCATGTGGACGCAGAGGATGTTAGCCCCCACCTTTCCGTCCATCGTGGAAGCTTCTGATTGGCCGGGGAGCGGCAGCCATGTTAGGCTGTGCTAAGCTCCCATTCAAGGTAGGTTGAAGAAACAAAAAAAATTAAAATATTTTTTAAAATATATTAAAAAAAATTTTGCGGAAAAAAATTAATGAAACATTAAGAGACAATTAGAGAATGGGCCAACAATGGTTCGAATTACATTGCTGGTTGCGCTGTGAGACAATGTCTCGGAATGCATATCGAAAAGCGAGAACAATCCGAAATAATTCTGATATACGATTCAAAACTATTTTTTTGGACATGTCTACTAACTAGCTTTGTCCAGCCACGTGTTGCTGTGGCTTATGGGAATCCTTTTTTGGCCAGGTGGAATAGCAGTGAATAGCCTTGCAGCCTCAAAGCCATTGTCCACTTTATGCAATGTATGAAAGCTTCTGCCAGAAATTTCTTCAAGTACGTTCCTGAATTGCTTTGTTACTCTTTGTACAAAATTAGAGACGAATACCACTATTTCTATGAATATTATTATATTATTGAATACACTCCACGTCATCAGATGTATCAGATGAAGTGGTCTTAGTCTGTGAAGGCTAATGCCAGGCATCTTTGTCCTCCCAGAATAAATCTTCACAGACTAGTATGTTATTCTGCACAGAATAAGTCTCCAACTGCAAGTAGTCTTTGAAAACATCATTTTGTTTTCCCCAGAAAACCACACATTATCTATCCATCTATCCTCTGTCTACTTTGGGCCGGGCTGTGGCACAGCTGGTTAGTAACCAGCTGCAATAAATCACTACTGACCAAAAAAGTCATGAGATCGAAGCCCTGGTCGGGTTAAGCTCCTGACCATTAATAGCCTAGCTTGCTGTTGACCTAAGCAGCTCGAAAGACAGTTGTATCTGTCAAGTAGGAAATTTAGGTACCACTTTAGGCGGGGAGGCTAATTTAACTAATTTACAACATCATAAAATTGTGTGCAGAAAGGAATGAGGAATTACTACCATCAAGGACTCAGTGTCACAAGTGGTCGATGAAGCGGCAGCTCTCCCTGTGGCCGGAATCGAGCATATCCTTTTATCTCCAGTGGCTGATACTGTATTATTTACTCATTTGTTCTGATTTTATGTGTTTTATTGTATTTAAAAAATGTTTAAATTGTTTATTTTATTTGATTTATGTTATTACTGTTTTTGTTTTGATATTCATTGTAATTGCTTTATTCTGTTTTGTTTTGGACATCGCCCCATGTTAGTCGCCCCGAGTCCCTTTGGGGTGATGGCGGCAGAATAGAAAAATAAAGTATTATTATTATTATTATTATTATTATTATTATTATTATTATTATTACTACCTTCATAAAGCCAGAAACTGGAAAATGTTAAATTGCCTCTGTGTCTGTCTATATATGTTGTATGTCTAATGGCATTGAATGTTTGTCATGTATATGTACATTGTAATCTGTCCTGAGTCCCCTTCGGAGTGAGAAGAAAGGAAGGAATATAAATACAGTACAATCTCACTTATCCAACATAAATGGGCCGGCAGAATGTTGGATAAGCAAATATGTTGGATAATAAGGAGGGATTAAGGAAAAGCCTATGACACATCAAATTAGGTTATGATTTTACAAATTAAGCACCAAAACATCATGTTATACAACAAATTTGACAGAAAAAATAGTTCAATACGAAATAATGTTATGTAGTAATTACTGTATTTACAATTTAGCACCAAAATATCACGTTGTATTCAAAACATTGACTACAAAATTGCGTTGGATAACCCAGAACGCTGGATAAGCGAGTGTTGGATAAGTGAGACTCTACTGTACTGTAAATCAATAAATCAATAAATAAATACTAAAGTGCAAATAGATTTTGAAAACCCCAATCCCATAACGAGGAGGAAAATAGTAAAATTACTTGTCCATGCCTTTAAGAATATAAAGCCCTGCCTTTCTGTCACTACAGTAGAGTCTCACTTATCCAACGTTCTGGATTATCCAATGCATTTTTGTGGTCAATGTTTTCAATATATCGTGATATTTTGATGCTAAATTCATAAATACAGTAATTACTACATAGCATTACTGAGTATTGAACTACTTTTTCTGCCAAATTTGTTGTATAACATGATGTTTTGGTGCTTCATTTGTAAAATCATAACCTAATTTGATGTTTAATAGGCTGTTCCTTAATGCCTCCTTATTATCCAACATATTCGCTTATCCAACATTCTGCCGGCCCGTTTATGTTGGATAAGTGAGACTCTACTGTATTTTGCTTTATTTATCCATTTCTTGTCCCAAGAGTATGGCGGGAAAGAGGAACGTTCCTCTCCGGAAACTCCAAATTCTCAAAGGAATCGATTTTCACTCATTGATGGCAAATGTCATTTGCAACCTTCTTCCTCCATGCTAACTCCTATAACTTCTCGTCAATCCTTTGCCATTCTGTGAAAAAGCTTAGCAATGGCATGTGTTCCCTAATTTCTTCCATCGAGCAGTCCTACGAAGGGCAAAAGGAAGAAACATTTCAAGTTGTGAAGTTAGTTAGCATAAATATTAAATAGTAGGTAACAGACAGATGGGCTTATCCAACTCTGAAAAGCAGCCAAGTTGTTCAAATATTCAAATTTTAATTAAGCAAATCTTTTCTAATGCCTATCTTTCATTCTGTTTACATTTGACTTCTGATTAAAATGGAAAGGGTGTTTGAAGTATAAATAATCCCATGGCATTTCCAGACTCCGGGTCTGAAGAATTCCACAACCTCGATATATTTAAGGAGACTAGACAGGGATGAAAGGGCCACCCTCAATATAATATTTGTCACAGTACTATTAATGTTTGTGGCACTTTTGCAGAGGATAAGAGGACAAGACTGAAGTCAGGGCTAAAATGCAGAAGAAACAACTGGTTCCATCAATTATATTTCGATCTACCGTATATACTCGAGTATAAGCCGACCCGAATATAAGCCAAGGCACCTAATTTTACCACAAAAAAACTAGGATAACTTATTGACCCGAGTATAAGCCAAGGGTGGGAAATGAAGCAGCTACAGGTAAATTTCAAAATAAAAATAGATCCCAATGAAATTACATTAATCAAGGCATCAGATATGTATGGCTATAGATATACAGGTACATGGATCTATATGTATATAGGATTTGCAAACATATGAGGGGAAAATTCATATATAAAATTAATGTAGATAGATATGTACATAGGGATTGCAAATGCAGGGGGTTAATGCCTATATATCTGTAGGAGAGCATTCTTTTTAAATTTCTATTAAAATACAGTAGAGTCTCACTTATCCAATGTTCTGGATTATCCAATGAATTTTTGTAGTCAATGTTTTCAAACATTGTGATATTTTGGTGCTAAATTCGTAAATACAGTAATTACTACATAGCATTACTGTGTATTGAACTACGTTTTCTGTCAAATTTGTTGTATAACATGATGTTTTGGTGCCTAATTTGTAAAATCATAACCTAATTTGATGTTTAATAGGCCTTTCCCTAATATCTCCTTATTATCCAACATATTCGCTTATCCAACGTTTTGCCGGCCCGTTTATGTTGGATAAGTGAGACTCTACTGTACATTAATCAAAGCATCAGTAGGTTAAATAATGTATATGTATGGATATAGATATACAGGTACATGGATCTATATGTATATAGGATTTGCAAACATATGAGGGGAAAATTCATATATAAAATTAATGTAGATAGATAGATAGGTACATAGGGATTGCAAATGCATGCAGGGGGTTAATGCCTATATATCTGTAGGAGAGCATTCTTTTTAAATTTCTATTAAAATACATGCTTCTTCCCTCGTTTAAAAATAAAAATAAATTTAATGTAAATATTAAATGCATAGGCAGCATGCCATTAAATCGCAAAGACAGCTGGAAGGCAGTGCGCAAAGAACTAGGTTATCTCTGCCACCAACATTGATTTTTTTTTTTACATATATGCTTTTTTTAACACATCCATGAAAGAAAGTAAGGATGGGTTCATATTTAAAAGCCAGCTGGGAGGCGAAATGTGACTGCAGAAGCAATGAGATTATGCAAACCATGTATTTGCCTCCAGCAAAACAAGAGGCGATCATATTATTGAACACGGTTATTCGGCAAACATGTTTTTAGTGCCTGCCATCATAGGCTTCCATTGAAAGTACGCAGAGAGGTGAGAAGACTCATTCTTTTATTTTCCCCAAATCAGGTTTGGCTGCTGATATCAAAAGAAACAAGGGAAGGCATCTTAAAGATGACTAGCTGGGCCCGACCATGCGTTGCTGTGGCTTATGGGAATCATTCGTTGGCCAGGTGGAATAGCAGTGAACAGCCTTGCAGCCTCAAAGCCTGGCCGTTTTCTGGAGTAGCTGGAGTAGCACCCTCAGTCAAAGAGCTGCTTTGAAGCCTGGCTCCTTCCTTTGAGGGGAATCATTGTTTGGCCAGATTGAATTGCACTGAATAGTCTTGCTGCTTGCAAGCCTGGCCGCTTTCTACCTTGCGGAATCCTTGGTTGGCCAGTTTGAACAGCAATGAATAGTCTCAGTGCGGCAGGTATGAATGCTGTAATTAGGCACCTTAATTAGCATTTAATGGCCTTGCAGCTTCAAAGCCTGGCTGCTTCCTGCCTGGGGAATCATTTCTTGGGAAGTGCTAGCTGGCCCTGATTGTTTCCCTTCTGGAATTCCCAATTTCCCTGCTTTCAGAGTGTTGCTCTTTATTTACTGTCCTGGTTTTAGAGATTGTATTGTTCTGTATTATTATACCACAGTAATTATTTCATATTATATTTATAATATTATCTTATCTGCTTAGAAGTGGATGATATGAGGCCCCTTCTACACAGCTGTATAATATCCACATTGAACTGGACTATATGGCAGTGTGGACTCAAGATAATCCAGTTCTAAGTAGATAATATAAGATTATAAATGGGTAATATAGCTGTGTGGAAGGGTCTGCCATATAATCCAGTTCAAATCGGATAATCTGTATTTTATAGGCAGTGTGGATCAGGCAGCGGAGCCTACCTTTCTAACTGGCAGTTAGGGGGAGAAAGGCTCTTCCTCATCCTCGTAATTTGGACTATTTTTCTAGGGTTTTTTTTTTTAATGAAAGACATATTTTGGATGACTATGTCTTTTGTGGCCAAATTTATTGTTTACTCCATAGTAAAACGAACATTATATATATATATATTCAACTACTATCCAGTGAAGAATAACTACTGGTTATACAGATTCTTTTCTTTCTTTGTTTTTCCATCAATAAACTCAGCTCTGAGCATAGAATGTGAAAAATAGTGTTCATAATTCTAAATGATGCACAGGCTGCAGAACCGATTGCTGTTTTTCAACGGGTGGCAATTGAGGCATCGTCTCTAAGTCTTTGGGAAACAAACAAACAAAAAAGTGATTTCCAGTAATGCATTCAAACTGAAATTCAATTATAAAACAAATCGATTGCTGCTAATGCAAAGTCTAGTTTTCTCATTACATGGGAGAGTAGGAGAGGGGAATCAAATAGGATACTTATAATACACATCTGTATGTGTCTACTTAAAAGCAGGATCCATGGCATTTAGAAAAACTTATATAGTGTATAGGATTAAAATTTAAGTATCTGCTTACAAAATACAATTAGTAAGAGTGTGCAATCAACGGAAAAAAAATTCAATACTCATTACTAAATTTGAAGGGTGGGAATTGTTTCTAAAGTGTTTCTAAAATATCATAGAATCATAGAATCATAGAGTTGGAAGAGACCTCATGGGCCATCCAGTCCAACCCCATTCTGCCAAGAAGCAGGAAATCGCATTCAAAGCACCCCCGACAGATGGCCACCCAGCCTCTGCTTCAAAGCCTCCAAAGAAGGAGCCTCCACCACACTCTGCAGCAGAGAGTTCCACTGGTGAACAGCCCTTCTCACAGTGAGGAAGTTCTTCCTGATGTTCAGGTGGAATCTCCTTTCCTGTAGTTTGAAGCCCTTATTCCATTGCGTCCTAGTCTGCAGGGCAGCAGAAAACAAGCTCCCTCCCTCCTCCCTATGACTTCCCCTCACATATTTGTACATGGCTATCATGTCTCCTCTCAGCCTTCTCAGTTTATTGGGGCCATAAAAGACATTCTGACCAATGAGAAGATAGTGTCCCTGGAGATTCACATTTCTACTAAATTCAAAGTAAGGGATGTGACATAAACAGGATAGAGTGAAACACAGTAAAGCCTGTCTAGGCATGCTTTGGAAACAGGGAAAGGATTCCCTCAATATAACTCTATCATCTATCTAACTACATTTAGACTTGAGTAGTCCAGGGTGATTTCCCAACAGTTTGAACGAGGACAGGGGTAAGTAATATCGGCTTATCCAACGTTCTGCCGGCCTGTTTACATTGGATAAGCGAGACTCTACTGTATAACCCATCCTCTAAATTGCGGGTGGAGAGAGTAAGCTGTAATCCCTGAAAATGCTGCATTTTGGTCCCAGATTGTAATTCTTGCCTCTAACTGTTAATCTAGAATCATAGAATCATAGAATAGTAGAGTTGGAAGAGACCTCATGGGCCATCCAGTCCAACCCCCTGCTAAGAAGCAGGAAATCGCATTCAAAGCACCCCCGACAGATGGCCATCCAGCCTCTGCTTAAAAGCCTCCAAAGAAGGAGCCTCCACCACGGCCCCGGGGAGAGAGTTCCACTGTCGAACAGCCCTTCTCACAGTGAGGAAGTTCTTCCTGATGTTCAGGTGGAATCTCCTTTCCTGTAGTTTGAAGCCCTTGTTCCCTTGCGTCCTAGTCTGCAGGGCAGCAGAAAATAAGCTCCCTCCCTCCTCCCTATGACTTCCCCTCACGTATTTGTACATGGCTCTCATGTCTCCTCTCAGCCTTCTCTTCTGCAGGCTAAACATGCCCAGCTCTTTAAGCCGCTCCTCATGGGGCTTGTTCTCCAGACCTTTGATCATTTTAGTCGCCCTCCTGTGGACGCTTTCCAGCTTGTCAACATCTCCCTTCAACTGTGGTGCCCAAAATTGGACTCAGTGTGATTCCAGGTGTGGTCTGACCAAGGCAGAATAGAAAGAGGGGGAGCATAACTTCCCTGGATCTAGACGCTATTCCCCTCTTGATGCAGGCCAGAATCCCGTTGGCTTTTTTAGCTGCCGCATCACATTGTTGGCTCATGTTTAACTTGTTCCCCACGAGGACTCCAAGGTCTTTTTCGCATACACTGCTGTCAAGCCAGGCATCGTCCCCCATTCTGTATCTTTGATTTCCATTTTTTCTGCCGAAGTGAAGTATCTTGCATTTGTCCCTGTTGAACTTCATTTTGTGAGTTTTGGCCCATCTCTCTAGTCTGTCAAGATCGTTTTGAATTCTGCTCCTGTCTTCTGGAGTGTTAGCTATCCCTCCGAGTTTGGTGTCGTCTGCAAACTTGATGATCGTGCCTTCTAACCCTTCGTCTAAGTCGTTAATAAAGATGTTGAACAGAACCGGGCCCAGGACGGAGCCCTGCTTGTGGCACTCCACTTGTCACTTCTTTCCATGATGAAGACGACACATTGGTGAGCACCCTTTGGGTTCGTTCGCTTAGCCAATGACAGATCCACCTAACCGTAGTTTTGTCTAGCCCACATTTTACTAGTTTGTTTGCCAGAAGGTCGTGGGGGACTTTGTCGAAGGCCTTACTGAAATCCAGGTACGCTACATCCACGGCATTCCCTGTATCGACCTACATCAACACTTAGCAACTTCCCAAGCTATTCTAAAATCAGAAGTTCTGGCAACGGCAGGTAAGGCATCAGAGGTGGTTCGTGTCTTTCTCATGTGTCTCCCTTTGCACTTAATATTTTACCCACTTTAAAAGTGTTTCCCATCATCTTGTATATTAGGATCCCCTTGGCCTCGATAAGAAGCTTAGAGAATTCCCCTTCCTTCTGCAAAGACTCTCATTTCCTCCAGTCCATTAGTAACTGACCCAGAGAGAATCAATTGGAGGTGTTTTTTTTTTGAAGCAACCCAAGCAGGTCTCTCTTCGGGTGCCGCCAAATGATTTAAGCGAATCTGCTCAGAATCAATTGAGTTACGCCTTTGGGGAAATCAAATGCAATGGTCTTCTTTTGCAAGCCACTCACACACATACACAAAAGGGGGAGGAAAGATGGAAAAGTTTAGAATGCAATACAAATGGAAGCCTCGTGTGCGTTTTTAAAAAATCTTTTCATTCCTTAATGTTCACTTTTTCCAAATCACCAGAGAAAATATTTTTATGCCTACGTTTTGTACAAGCAGGCGTGGCATCATATATATATCTGGCTTATATCGAGTCAGTCCTGGTGAATTAATTCACTAATTTATTTTTTCCTCGAAGAAAGAAATATATAATTCTCGCAATGATCTTCTTGCTGCAAATTAGTTTTAGAAAAGTGAGCAGTTTTTGAAGACCACTAGCAATTCAGTAGTACAGTAGAGTCTCACTTATCCAACGTAAACGGGCCAGCAGAATGTTGGATAAGTGAATATGTTGGATAATAAGGAGAGATTAAGGAAAAACCTATTATACATCAAATTAGATTATGATTTTACAAATTAAGCACCAAAACATCATGTTATACAACAAATTGGAAGAAAACGTAGTTCAATACCCAGTAATGTTATGTTGTAATTACTGTATTTACGAATTTATCACCAAAATATCACGATGTATTGAAAACATTGACTACAAAAATGCGTTGGATAATCCAGAACGTTGGATAAGCGAGTGTTGGATAAGTGAGACTCTACTGTAATTCCGCTCAACCTGTGCATGCAGTTGTTTCAAATGGGAAAAAAGCACATTTTTTAGGAAAAATGACATGTTCAGGAACCACTATTTTATCTGAAAAATGACCATGTGAAAATTTTGTGCAAAATAAGTCTTGAACTACGAATATTCTCATAATAATAATAATAATAATAATAATAATTCTCAGCCGGCATTTGGAAACAATACGCATTGACAAAATTACGATCTGCCAACTGCAAAAGGCCACCCGACTGGGATCTGCACGCATCATCCGAAAATACATCACACAGTCCTAGACACTTGGGAAGTGTTCGACTTGTGATTTTTTTAATACAAAATCCAGCATATCTATCTTGTTTGCTGTGTCATAATAAAATAATAATAATAATAATAATAATAATAATAATAATAATAATAATAATAATAATAATCTGTGTTGTCGAAGGCTTTCATGGCCAGTATCACAGGGTTGTTGTATGTCTTTCGGGCTGTGTGGCCATGTTCCAGAAGTATTCTCTCCTGACGTTTCACCCACATCTATGGCAGGCATCCTCACAACCTCTGAGGATGCCTGCCATAGATGTGGGCGAAACGTCAGGAGAGAATACTTCTGGAACATGGCCACACAGCTCAAAAGACATACAACAACCCTATAATAATAAACTAATTTACAACACCATAAAATTCGTCCAGCAGCATGCGGAAAGGAATGAGGAAGTAATCCATCAGTGTCACAGTGGATGATTTTTTTTTTTCGTGTCAGTAGCGACTCGAGAAATTGCAAGTCGCTTCTGGTGTGAGAGAATTGGCCGTCTGCAAGGACGTTGCCCAGGGACATTGCCCGGATGTTTTGATGTTTTTACCATCCTTCTCTCATGTCCCTGCATGGAGCTGGAGCATACAGAGGGAGCTCATCATTGCAGTGGATGATGAAGGAGCAGCTCCCCCTGTGGCCAGAATTGAGCATGACTACCTCGTGAAGTCAGAAAACTGGAAAATGTTAAATTGCCTCTGTATCTTCGTCTCTGTCTCTGTCTCTGTCGAACGTTTGCCATTTATATGTACACTAGCTTTGCCCGGCCACGCGTTGCTGTGGCTTATGCTTTCAGAGTGTTGATCTTTATTTACTGTCCTGATTTTAGAGATTATATTGTTCTGTATTATTATATCACAGTAATTATTACATATTATATTTATAATCTTATATTATTGGCTTAGAACTGGATTATATGAGGGCCCCTTCTTCATAGCTGTATAGCTGAAGTGGATTATATGGCAGTGTGGAGTCCAGATAATCCAAAGCAGATAATATAAGATTATAAATGGGTTATATAGCTGTGTGGACGGGCCTTGAGTCTACACTGCCATATAATCCAGTGCAAATTAGATAATTGTGGAAGAGGCCGAGGCCTAAATCTGCCTGTCCCCTGGGCTGAGTTGGTTGCTAGGAGACCAAGTGGGCAGCAATTGGATAAAAACAATTATTCCCTTCCCTCTAATTAGGACTTTATTTTTCTTTTCTTTTTGTTGTATCCACCTAGAGGCGTGGATGATGGGTTGTGTTGTCAAATTTCGAGGTTGGGGGGCAACAAGTTTTGTTGTTTTGTTGGTCGCCGTGATGCCATCCAGTGCAAATTAGATAATTGTGGAAGAGGCCGAGGCCTAAATCTGCCTGTCCCCTGGGCTGAGTTGGTTGCTAGGAGACCAAGTGGGCAGCAATTGGATAAAAACAGTTATTCCCTTCCCTCTAATTAGGACTTTATTTTTCTTTTCTTTTTGTTGTATCCACCTAGAGGCGTGGATGATGGGTTGTGTTGTCAAATTTCGAGGTTGGGGGGCAACAAGTTTTGTTGTTTTGTTGGTCGCCGTGATGCCATCACTCATTTATATATGTACATTGTGATCTGCCCTGAGTCCACTTCGGGTTGAGTCGGGCAGATTATAAATACTGCAAATAAATAATAAATAAATACAGTGTAGGCACACCCCTAAATCAGCCTTTTTGACTGGCCACGGGTACTTTTGTTCCATCTGCATTAAGCTTCGAATCAGTCACCATCTAATCCGCTGTTTATGCCAGACATTGATTTATAACAGCTTTCAGAACCAGATCTAATCTCCAGATTCCAATCCACTTTCTGCAAAAAAAAAAAAAAAAAAGGAAGCAAAAGTTACACTTATCCCTTTCACTTTTGTCTTAACACTTCTTGCTAGCAGCTTGTCTTCCAAGCTCTTGGTCCTTGACTTTGCACGTTGGGCTGAAATATGCATGAAAATGGGAAACGAAATTAGGACAGACTCTTCTTCTTCTCTCCCCCCCGTCTCTTCTTTTAAATGATAAAAGTCTATAAAAAGCAATCCTATACACTGCATTATCTTTAATATGCAGCCCGTGAAGAGAGATGGTTTCTCTTTGCTTCACAACATTATCCTTCAGAAAGGGACACCGAGTCTGTCTGAATTCCGCTGAATTACATTGTCGGTGAAGGATGTCTTGAGCAGGGGACGTCGATCTTGATAAATGAAGCAAGGCAGTCATTAGCAGAATGTTTCTTTTCCCCATTGTGAGGGAAATATGAAATGAGGGTATCTAACTAATGTGAAATTATTCAGCAGTGGGGAAAAAAAGCTTTAATAGGGCCTTGTGACTCTTGGCAAGAAATTACAGCTCCTTGCATCGCACTCCCCCAGTTAAAACTATTTAATCTGATATGGAGATAACTTCCAAACTTTCCATGGGTTCGGAACCGCCGTTTTTTCATTAAATAGGACAATAGCTCAAGCAAATGATAATTTTCCCATAGAAATCCCCCCTCTCCACCCACTCGCAAAATGAATCTGTTTCATCTGAATCCCGACTCTAAAATGGGGGTGACCCTTTGCAAATCTGCCAAACACAATAAGGTTGCTACCACGCAACAATCGCAATACGTAGCTGCTGGAAAGAGTTTTATCATTTATGAAAACTGCTGTGTGACCTTGAGATTTGTACATGTTTCCAATGGCTGTCATTGCATTCGCAGATGACATTAAATTAGTCCATGAAGATCTGGTCAAGGAATGCTGTCAAGGCCCCATGTTCTGGATAATTGCAATTAATAACTCAGCCAATATTAAAGCTTTTTCATTACTGAGTATTACAGCATGATGCATCAAGCTATGTAATATTGCTCTTGGCTTTCTTCCAGGCTTCCAGTGTTCAAACACAACATCCTTCACTAATTTCCCTACAAGAACGTATCAAGTCAATCATAGGCCAGAAAATGCAGATTTCTGATTGTTCTGCTTCTTTTCCCACCACCGCTTCTTCCTTTTCTCTTCTTCATCCTGCTCGTCTTCTTCCTTCTTTTGTCACTCAAGCCAGATGTTCCCACCTCAACATCTTTAAACTTACTCACCCAACGATGCACAGGACTCACATCAACACAATCACCATAAACAGCTTGCATTCTCTGGTGAATCTCCTATGGGGTGACACCTTCTGTGGTCAAAAATTCAGTGACTGAACGTTGCTCAAGTCACATTGACCGACTGTCTGCGCAGGGTTCCCTACATCGCACTCTAACAACACAACCATTCAATGCTAAGGCTTCCCTGTCTGTGCAGGGTTCCATACTTTGCACTTTAACAACACAACCGTTCAATGCTGAGGCTTCCCGTCTGCGCAGGGTTCCATACTTCGCACTTTAACAACACAACTGTTCAATGCTAAGGCTTCCCGTCTGCGCAGGGTTCCATACTTCGCACTTTAACAACACAACCGTTCAGTGTTAAGGCTTCCCCGTCTGTGCAGGGTTCCATACTTCGCACTTTAACAACCCAACCGTTCAATGCTAAGGCTTCCCCGTCTGCGCAGGGTTCCATACTTCGCGCTTTAACAACACAACCGTTGAATGCTAAGGCTTCCCTGTCTGTGCAGGGTTCCATACTTCGCACTTTAACAACACAACCGTTCAATGCTAAGGCTTCCCACTAAATGGAACTAACTGTAGAGGAGAGTCTACCAAGCAAGCCAGGACCTGCTGCATCCCGGTACTGCCGTCTGTTGAGGAGTTACGAAGGTGGAGGCATTACTTTGCATTCAACCCTCATACATAGCAAGAGCAAAACAATTTTAAAACTTTAAACATATACCGTGTTTCCCCGAAAATAAGACAGTGTCTTATATTAATTTTTGCTCCCAAAGATGCGCTAGGTCTTATTTTCAGGGGCTGTCTTATTTTTCCATGAAGAAGAATTCACATTTATTGTTGAACAAAAAAATGAACATTTATTATATACTGTACAGTAGTTCTCATCACAAACCAGCATCACCAGACAAACTGAGTCCTATCAAGAATATCTTGTTAATACCATTATTTCCATGTACAACACCCTATGATAGGTACATTTACCGATCCTGCATGTTCTGGTGTTCTTTTCGGCGGGCATGTTTCCAAACAAAAAGTTTGTTAGGTCTTACTTTCTTACTTTCAGGGGAGGCCTCATATTTAGTAATTCAGCAAAACCTCTATTAGGTCTTATTTTCTGGGGATGTCTTATTTTAGGGGAAACAGGGTATCATATCAGTTGAACCAGGGAGTGGGGCTGTTTAAGGTTACAAGGGAGGTGCAGACTTGTGCAACATGAATAGTGGACTCCAGCTCCCAGATTTCTGATCATTGTGCAAGTTGACTGCAGCTTCTGGAGATTGAAGTCTAACATGGTTGGAGGACCATTGATTTAAATAAACAGGGATGAGGAAAACTCCTCGGCATTCGTAATAATCTTTTCAGGCAGCATCCAAAGCACAGGCGAAGTTCTCAAGTCCAACTGAATGGAGACTCTGGAAACGGAGAAACCATTAATAAGAAAGAGAGTCAAGCTTAATTAGCAAAGGCCCATCTGTTTGGAGCACAACAGCCTTTCACATCGCACAAGGTCAGGCGCATTTGGAAAGCTTAATTCCAGAGAACAGCAACCTTCAAGGCTAAACAAGATAATTGCAGAGGTGAGCTCTTGCCAATGTAATTAATTAAACATGTTAGCGTCCCATCCAAATGAATTTCAGGTCCTTTATTGCTGTTCATTGCTGACCTTCTTTGCCTGCTTTCCCCCATTTTTTTATTTTCATCTTTTGCAACATTACACACAACCGAGCATGCCAAGGAGGATAAAGAAAGGGTTTAGGCCAGGCTCTTCCTGACATGCTTATTTAACTCTCATTTAGGTTGAATTTTTTAAAAAATGGAATGAATCTTTGGGTAGTTTTTTTGATACTATAAAAGCTCCAATGTATTGAGTATTAGAGTTTAGGGAAGGTTAAACTTTATATGCCATATTTCCTGAATGGAGTGAGATTTCCGTCACCTCTCCTAAATGACAAAGGATTAAACCGCTAAGTTGCCAAACTTGCTAACAAGAAGGTTGGCGGTTTGAATCTGTGGGACAGGGTGAGCTCCTGTTGTTAGCCTCAGCGCCTGCCAGCAGTTTGAAAACGAGAAAATTGGATGAAAATGTTCCATCGCTGGTATATAACGCCAAAAAAAATTGGAATAATGTATAAAAATGCCCAGAACTTCTGTTGGAAGTGCAAAAAACAATTAAGGTACTTTTTACCATGCTTGGTGGACTTATCCTGAAATGTCCAAATTCTGGAAACAAATACGTGACGAGACTCAAAAAATTCTTGGGAAAAACTTCTTGATGAAGCCAGAATATTATCTTTTAGGTTTAATGGAAAGCATACTGGACTTGAATAGAAATGATGATATTTTACTAACATTTATAACAACGGCGGCAAGAATGACTTTGGCAAGATACTGGAAAGTACAAGAATTACCCACAATAGAACTTTGGCTCAGAAAATTAGATGAAATTTACGACATGGACAGATTAACCTTCATTTTAAAAGAAAATACTGGAAGAATTTCAGGATGTACTGACTGGAAGGGATATGAAGAATACAAAACAAAAGCAAAGATTTAGAAAATTAACGAAAGTCCTGACATAACGACTTGGAAGAGTCTGGAATAGGTAAAGAAATGAATTTATTAGATGGATGATGATGAGACGAACAAAGAACGGAAGACCAAATTACCCTAAACTATCCTAAGATTTTTCTTTTCTCTCCCCCCCCTTTTCTTTCTTTTTTCTCTCTTCTATTTTCTCCCTTTCTATTCAACCTTTTTTAAAAAATTTATTTTTAGTTATTCTATTGTTATGACTTTTACAATATTGTTCCCCTACTTTTTATGTAATAAAACCTTTTTCTTTCAAAAAAGAAGAAGAAAACATGCAAATGTGAGTAGATAAATAGGTACTGCTTTGGCAGGAAAGTAGGTTCTCCGAGTAGTCATGCCAATGGCCACATGACCTAGGAGGCATCTATGGATAGCGCCGGATCTTTGGTTTAGAAATTGAGATGATCATCGTCCTCCAGAGTCAGATTCGACTAGACTAAATGTCAAGGGGAAAACTTTACCTTTACTAAAGGGGCCTGGCTATGGCCCAGCCTGCTGCAATAAATTACTCTGACCATGAGGTCATGAGTTCGAGGCCAGCCCGTGGCGGGGTGAGCACCCGTCAATTAAAAATAAAAAATAAAAAATAGTCCCTGCTCGTTGCTGACCTAGCAACCCAAAAGATAGTTGCATCTATCAAGTAGGAAATAAGGTACCACTTATAAAGTGGGGAGGCACATTTAACTAATTTACGACGTTGGAATGAGGAAGTGCCATCACAGTGGATGATAAAACAGCTGCTCCCCCTCTGGCCGGAATCGGACATCCCCTCAGGAGAAGGTTAAATTGCCTCTGCGTCTGTCTGTCTCTGTCTCGGTTCTATGTGTATATGGGCATTGAATGTTTGCCCTATATGGATATACAGGAGAGTCTCACTTATCCAACACTCACTTATCCAACATTCTGGATTATCCAACACATTTTTGGAGTCAATGTTTTCAATACATCGTGATATTTTGGTGCTAAATTCGTAAATACAGTAATTACTACATAGCATTACTGTGTATTGAACTACTTTTTCTGTCAAATTTGTTGTATAACATGATGTTTTGGTGCTTCAATTGTAAAATCATAACCTAATTTGATATTTAATAGGCTTTTCCTTAATGCCTCCTTATTATCCAACATATTCGCTTATCCAACATTCTGCCGGCCCGTTTATGTTGGTTAAGTGAGACTGTACTGTACTACTTATAAAGTGGGGAGGCAAATTTACGATGTTGGAATGAGGAAGTGCCGTCACAGTGGATGATAAAACAGCTGCTCCCCCCTGTGGCCAGAATCGAACATCCCCTCAGGAGAAGGTTAAATTGCCTCTGTGTCTGTCTCTGTCTCGGTTCTATGTTTATATGGGCATTGAATGTTTGCCCTCTATGTACATAATGTGATCCTCCCGAGTCCCCTTCGGGGTGAGAAAGAAGGGCGGAATATAAATACTGTAAATCAATAAATGACAACCCAAAATGCCACATTTGCGTCTCAGCATCATGTGTGTGTTTTTTTTTAACCATAAAGTTAATTCTTCACTAACAACTCAATTCAAACCTCTCTTATGGAAAGAAGGACATTTCGACAGTCACACCAGCATCCTTGGATCAAGTAGAAAAGGGTATTGGCAGCATAAAAACGCAACCAGCTGCTCCGTTGCTTCAGGATGATGACTCCATGCTGGGTTTTACAAGAGGAACCTGTTAAGGATGAAATAGATGCTGGGAGCTGTCCAATGTGCTGAACCCTAAACAGCTCTATCTGCTTGTCTCCAAAATTATAGATCAGTGTGGACTTCTGCCAATCCAGATTAGCTTTTTTTACCATTAAAAATGGTAGATGTTGTACTCTTGGTAGATGTAAGTTTCCCTGAAGTATCTCACAAATCCTGAAATCCAGAAAACAGACAGGAAAAGGCACTTCTGTGTCCAAAGTCAAAGCCTGATTCCTGCTGTCATGGGATTCTCACTGACTAATTAGATCTGTAGTTCAAAGAATCATAGAATCATAGAATCATAGAATAGTAGAGTTGGAAGAGACCTCATGGGCCATCTAGTCCAATCCCCCGCTAAGAAGCAGGAAATCGCATTCAAAGCACCCCCGACAGATGGCCATCCAGCCTCTGCTTAAAAGCCTCCAAAGAAGGAGCCTCCACCACGGCCTGGGGGAGAGAGTTCCACTGCTGAACAGCCCTTCTCACAGTGAGGAAGTTCTTCCTGATGTTCAGGTGGAATCTCCTTTCCTGTAGTTTGAAGCCCTTGTTCCATTGTGTCCTAGTCTGCAGGGCAGCAGAAAACAAGCTCCCTCCCTCCTCCCTATGACTTCCCCTCACGTATTTGTACATGGCCCTCATCATGTCTCCTCTCAGCCTTCTCTTCTGCAGGCTAAACATGCCCAGCTCTTTAAGCCGCTCCTCATAGGGCTTGTTCTCCAGACCCTTCATCATTTTAGTCGCCCTCCTCTGGACGCTTTCCAGCTTGTCAACATCTCCCTTCAACTGTGGTGCCCAAAATTGGACACAGTGTGATTCCACGTTTCGCCCACATCTATGGCAGGCATCCTCAGAGGTTGTGAAGTATAGGTAAACTAAGTAAGGGAAGGAAAGAATATATATATCTGTGCAGAGTCCGGGGTGTGGCAAGAGTCCTTTGACACTTTGTCCTTTAGATTAAATGGCTAAAATGGGGAGCCTGAGAAGCCCATAATGCCCCATAATGGGCCAATAGAAAAGTAATCTGTTGGCACCTTCAAAGTGAAAACAGATATCTATCTACCTTTCCATATTCAAACTGGAACTCTGGGACTCAAGGCAACTTATAATTTTAAGAATAACATTAAACTTTAATCACAACTATCAACAGCATAAAAAGTAATGGTTAAAATAGTACAATCAATCTAGAAAACAATACAGGTGAAGACAGTTCTTTCTACAAACTGTCCAGGCCTTGAATGACTGTTGCAACGATAATGATAGAAAATGTGGTCTCCTGCCAATGTAAGGAGAGGTCAGGTTAGCCTGCCTGGAAAAAGAGTTTCAAAGCCAAACGACTTCCACTTATCACACCGTTAAACCAATCCCTGGACTTTCAATATCTCTCAAAGGTCAGACTGAGATTTAGGTAAAGGCTCACCGCAGACCTAATGACTCCGGAAAATGGTTCCTTGGAGTAAAAAGAATCAGGCCTAAGTGCACCAGGTGACAATATTTACTGCTCTGATGGTCAGAAGATGCTGAATAACAGCCAAGAGGTCAGAGCAAGGTTAAAAGCTAGGAAAAGATGTTATCGGCTCTGTTTCAACCAAGCAGAGCAGGCGGTTCACTGACAAATCTCAGAAATGTACCAGCGAGCATTCTTGGTGCAAGTTGTTGTTGGCCCCTTCCACACAGCTGAGAATATATGGTACATTTATTATTTTTCTCTATTATTATTGCTATGATTATTACATTTATTATTTTTCTCTATTATTATTGGTATGATTATTACATTTATTATTTTTCTCTATTATTATTGCTATGATTACATTTATTATTTTTCTCTATTATTATTGCTATGATTACATTTATTATTTTTCTCTATTATTATTGCTATGATTACATTTATTATTTTTCTCTATTATTATTGCTATGATTACATTTATTATTTTTCTCTATTATTATTGCTATGATTACATTTATTATTTTTCTCTATTATTATTGCTATGATTACATTTATTATTTTTCTCTATTATTATTGCTATGATTACATTTATTATTTTTCTCTATTATTATTGCTATGATTACATTTATTATTTTTCTCTATTATTATTGCTATGATTACATTTATTATTTTTCTCTATTATTATTGCTATGATTACATTTATTCTTTTTCTCTATTATTATTGGTATGATTATTACATTTATTCTTTTCCTCTATTATTATTGGTATGATTACATTTATTATTTTTCTCTATTATTATTGGTATGATTACATTTACAGTAGAGTCTCACTTATCCAACATAAACGGGCCGGCAGAACGTTGGATAAGCGAATATGTTGGATAATGAGGAATTAAGGATAACCCTATTAACCATCAAATTAAGTTATGATTTTACAAATTAAGCACCAAAACATCATGTTAGACAACAAATTTGTCAGAAAAAGTAGTTCAGTACACAGTAATGCTATATAGTAATTACTGTATTTATGAATTTAGCACCAAAATATCACGATATATTGAAAGCATTGACTACAAAAATGTGTTGGATAATCCAGAACGTTGGATAAGCGAATGTTGGATAAGTGAGACTCTACTGTATTATTTTTCTCTATTATTATTGGTATGATTACATTTATTATTTTTCTCTATTATTATTGGTATGATTACATTTATTATTTTTCTCTATTATTATTGCTATGATTACATTTATTATTTTTCTCTATTATTATTGGTATGATTACATTTATTATTTTTCTCTATTATTATTGCTATGATTACATTTATTATTTTTCTCTATTATTATTGCTATGATTACATTTATTATTTTTCTCTATTATTGCTATGATTACATTTATTATTTTTCTCTATTATTATTGCTATGATTACATTTATTTTTTTCTCTATTATTATTGGTATGATTACATTTATTATTTTTCTCTATTATTATTGGTATGATTACATTTATTATTTTTCTCTATTATTATTGGTATGATTACATTTATTATTTTTCTCTGTTATTGTTGCTACTATTACATTTATTTTACTCTATTTTTATTATTAATAATGCATTTATTATTTCACTCTGATCTTATTATTATTATTGCATTTATCATTTTACTCTATTTGTTATTACATGTATTATTTTCCTGTAATAATAATAATAATTATTATTATTATTATTATTATTTTACTCTATTTATTATTACTTGTTTTATTTTCCTGTATTTATTATTATTATTATTATTATTATTATTATTATTATTACATGTATTATTTTACTCTATTATTATTAAAAGGATACATAAGCACATTTACATTGAAGAAGATGAGAATGACGATTTGATCAGAGTTGGACAGTCTTCTCTTAAATTTGAGCTTTATGTAAATATTCAAAAACATTTAACCTACTGATGCCTCAATTAATGTAATTTTATTGGTATCTATTTTTATTTCTGAAATTTACCACCCTTGGCTTATACTGGAGTCAATGTTTTCCAAGTTTTTTGTGGTAAAATTAGGTGCCTTGGCTTATATTCGGGTTGGCTTATCCTCAAGTATATATGGTACATATAATATTATAATGTAATACAATATAATAAGTCTAATAATAAGTCTCAGGATTCTGTAGCATTGAGCCATGACAGTTAAACTGCATTAATTCTACAATACAGATGCACCTTAAGTCCGACAAACAAGCAAACCTGAAAACTGATGCTTTTGTAATGAAAAATGAGGAGTTTCATGTGATTTCTTGCATGTTGCAATATGGGATGGAAACAAGGAAATGGTGCCGATCTGGTAACCAATAAAGCACTAGTGGTTTTGGAAAGTCAACAACACAGAGAGGTGGTTGTGTAGCAGGATGTTGATGTGATAGTTAAGTCATTAAAATAGCCTTCTGGGAACCATAATAAAACAGAAAGAAAGAGATGCTAAAACTCTTTATCTTTCAACTGCATATCATATTATCCCAATACTAAAGACCATTTTCTTAATGGAGAAAGGATGTCCTTAACGGCTTCGTAGACAAAAATCAATTTAAATAGGAAAAAGATGGGAAATGTTAAAGCTTTCCAAACTTAATAATGACATGTCTAAATACGATTATGATTTCAATCCAGCCAGTGGCCAGTAGAAATGTCAAAGATAATACGATGGCTTTAGATGAGCTCTGGGCTATGAATTGGATATAATACCTTTGTATTAGATACAGATTATAGTGTACAATCCATCTAGATCCAAAAAGCTCCTTTTCCCAAGTGCAGATAATAATCTTTGGGTTTTTTCTTTTTCTTTTGCACACCACACAAATCCTGTGGCCTGAATCTTATTGATAGTCCTAACTAGAGGATTCCTTTCGAATCAATGATATTTGACTATGTGTTAAATTATTTATTTACTTACTACATTTATATCCCGCTCTTCTCACCCCGAAGGGGACTCAGAACGGCTTACAAATCAATTGTACATACAATATATTATTAGCATAGCACAATATAAGCATTAAATTACTATATTGTACTATATCATTATATGGTAATATTATTAGTAATATTACATTTAATATATAATATATAATTAATGTTATTATATTGTATTATTATTATTAATATAATATTGTATTACATTATAATGCATGGAATGCCGTTACCTCCCCCTGGAGCGGTACCTATTGATCTACTCACATTTGCATGTTTTCGAACTGCTAGGTTGGCAGAAGCTGGGGCTAATAGTGGGAGCTCACCCCACTCACCAGAGTTGAACCGTTGACTTTTCGGTCCACAAGTTTAGCAGCTCAGCGCTTTAACACACTTTGCCACTGGGGTTCCTGTGTTATGTTACCATTCTGTGATCGATTTAATGGGTTTATGCTAAATAATGTGATTTAGGTCTTAATTTAGAAGCTATGCCAAAAAAAGAGAGCGAGAGAGAGGTGGACACAGTTTTTGGGCTGTTTGTGGCTCTTGAACCCCAATTCTGTGACCCCTGTTTCAGCTTTCATGCTCATGCTTCACGTCTAAAAATTAAAATCATAATAATAATAATCAATATTGAACTTCAAAGACTTATACTTTGTTCATTTTTAATTCCAAAACGTAATCTACTTTCTGGATAGCCCTCGTACATGGGTTTTAGCACTATCTGCTTTTAAGTGATTCATTATCACAAGGAACTGGTTATAGATTGAATTATTTTTTCTTTCTGAAGAAAGTAAAGGTAAAGGTTTCCCCTGACGTTAAGTCCAGTCGTGTCCGACTCTGGGGGTTGTTGCTCATCTCCGTTTCTAAGCCGAAGAGCCGGCGTTGTCCGCAGACACCTCCAAGGCCATGTGGCCACTGGCATGACTGCATGGAGTGTCATTACCTTCCCGCCGGAGCAGTACCTATTGATCTACTCACACTCTGGGGGTTGGTGCTCATCTCCATTTCTAAGCTGAAGAGCCAGCGTTGTCCGCAGACACCTCCAAGGCCATGTGGCCACTGGCATGACTGCATGGAGCGCCTTTACCTTCCTGCCGGAGCAGTACCTATTGATCTACTCACACTCTGGGGGTTGGTGCTCATCTCCATTTCTAAGCCGAAGAGCCAGCATTGTCCGCAGACACCTCCAAAGCCATGTGGCCACTGGCATGACTGCATGGAGAGCCATTACCTTCCCGCCGGAGCAGTACCTATTGATCTACTCACACTCTGGGGGTTGGTGCTCATCTCCATTTCTAAGCCGAAGAGCCAGCATTGTCCGCAGACACCTCCAAAGCCATGTGGCCACTGGCATGACTGCATGGAGAGCCATTACCTTCCCGCCGGAGCAGTACCTATTGATCTACTCACACTCTGGGGGTTGGTGCTCATCTCCATTTCTAAGCTGAAGAGCCAGCGTTGTCCGCAGACACCTCCAAGGCCATGTGGCTACTGGCATGACTGCATGGAGTGCCATTACCTTCCCGCCGGAGCAGTACCTATTGATCTACTCACACTCTGGGGGTTGGTGCTCATCTCCATTTCTAAGCCAAAGAGCCAGCATTGTCCGCAGACACCTCCAAGGCCATGTGGCCACTGGCATGACTGCATGGAGTGCCATTACCTTCCCGCCAGAGCAGTACCTATTGATCTACTCACACTCTGGTGGTTGGTGCTCATCTCCATTTCTAAGCCGAAGAGCCGGTGTTGTCCGCAGACACCTCCAAGGTCATGTGGCCATTGGGAGGACTGCATGGAGTGCAGTTACCTTCCTGCCAGAGCAGTAGCTATTGATCTACTCACGTTTTCGAACTGCTAGGTTGGCAGAAGCTAGGGCTAAGAGCGGGCGCTCATTCTGTTCCCCAGATTCGAACCAGCAACCTTTCAGCAGCTCAGCGGTTTAACACGCTGCGTCACCAGGGGCTTTACTACAGAATAATAAAATTTCTGGGCAGCTCTCTCTTTTTCTTTCTTGAACAAAACACAAGGCAGTCTTGAAGAAGGAAAACCCCACATAGCTACAGGGAAAGAGGTTTTGCACAAAAAATGTGGTTTTCCTAAACAATACAAAGAAACAGCACCTCCAATTGATTAGCTGGAACAAATCAATACAATTCACATTACAATCTTCCAAGGTTGTACACATCACATTTTCAAAACAAATCTCCAGCTAGCACTGGATGTAAATCCGGTGACCTTATGCTCAACATGATGTCTACAATGTTTAAGAGATTGTGCCTTTACAATGAGAAAAAAATGTTAATTCAGATTCTTATCTGTTCAGCTTAGAAAGAACAGTAGAAAGTAGAAGTGCATCCAAGCCTATATCACTGGAGTTTGTTCCCCAAGGTGTTTGTCCGGGTGTCTCCTGGGCAACATCCTTGCAGACAGCCAGAAGCGACTTGCAGTTTCTCAAGTCGCTCCTGACACTGGAAAAAAAAAGTTAGGATGCTACATTGTGTCCAAATTGTGTCGCAATTGGGGAAGTATTTTGGGAGATATGAGTCCTCACAAACAGACATTACCTTTTTATTTATCTATATATATAAAAGAGTGATGGCATCAGGGCAGCGGACAAAACAACAAAACTACAGGCCCCCCAACCTCAAAATTTGACAACACAACCCATCATTCACGGCTCTAGGTTGATACAACAAAAAGAAAAGAAAAATAAAGTCCTAATTAGAGGGAGAGGAATAATAGTTTTTATCCAATTGCTGCCAGTTTGAAGGCTAAGCTCCGCCCACTTGGTCTCCTAGCAACCTACTCAGCCCAGGGGACAGGCAGAGTTAGGCCTCACTTAGGCCTCTTCCACAGATTATCAGATTTGAACTGGATTATATGGCAGTGTAGACTCAAGGCCCTTCCACACAGCTATATAACCCATTTAGAATCTTATATTATCTGCTTTGAACTGGATTATCTTGAGTCATATAATCCACTTCAGTGTGCATACTAAACATAAAGACAACCATACCACAGACATTCAATACCACCACTACCTCAACAATTTCTCACCAACACCACCAGATTTCGCTACAGCAATGCGTGGCCGGGCAAAGCTAGTATAGATATAATATATAAACATTTCTCCATGAGAAACTTTTGCTTCACAAAGGTAGCACAGCAGGATAAACCTCTAGCTGAAGGAAATCTGCTGACCAGCGGGTTGACAGTTCGGATTGGCAAGTTGGGGTGAGCTCCCAACGTAGACAGAAGCTCCATCGCTGGTCTCTGATAGAGATGTGAAAACGGAGCATCGTTCTCTCCTGCTTCCTAGCCTCGTATACCCCTGGCACTCATGGAAGTATATTGGAAATCAGAGCAATTCCAACACTCGGCTCTAATTGAGTTGTTTCTTCTTCTTCTTTCACACTAGCCGCTGATCTGCTATGGCTGTGTTTGTTTCCATGGTAATTGGTTGAAACACAACCCTTCATTTTCCCCTTAAAGCAGAATGGATGCAAACTGATCGCCTTCCTTCCTTCCTTCCTTCCTTCCTTCCTTATTTCTTTCTTTCTTTCTTTCTTTCCTTCCTTCCATCCTTCCTTCCTTCCTTCCTTCCTTCCTTCCTTCCTTCCTTCCTTCCTTCCTTCCTTCCTTATTTCCTTCCTTCCTTCCTTCTTTCCTTCTTTCCTTCCTTATTTCTTTCCTTCCTTCCTTCCTTCCTTCCTTCCTTCCTTCCTTCCTTCCTTCCTTCCTTCCTTCCTTCCTTCCTTCTTTCTTTCTTTCTTTCTTTCTTTCTTTCTTTCCTTCCCTTCCTTCCTTCCATCCTTCCTTCCTTCCTTCCTTCCTTCCTTCCTTCCTTCCTTCCTTCCTTCCTTATTTCCTTCCTTCCTTCCTTCCTTCTTTCCTTCTTTCCTTCCTTCTTTCCTTCTTTCCTTCCTTCCTTCCTTCCTTATTTCCTTCCTTCCTTCCTTATTTCCTTCCTTCCTTCCTTATTTCCTTCCTTCCTTCCTTCCTTCCTTCCTTCCTTTCTTCCTTCCTTCCTTATTTCCTTCCTTCCTTCCTTCCTTCCTTCCTTCCTTCCTTCCTTCCTTCCTTCCTCCCTTCTTTCCTTCATTCCTTCCTTCTTTCCTTCTTTCCTTCCTTATTTCCTTCCTTCCTTCCTTCCTTCCTTCTCTCCCTCCCTTCTTCCTTCCTTCCTTCCTTCCTTCCTTCCTTCTTCCTTTCCTTCCTTCCTTCCTTCCATCCTTCTTTCCTTCCTTCCTCCCTTCCTTCCTTCCTTCCTTCCTTCCTTCCTTCCTTCCTTCCTTCCTTCCTTCCTTCTTCCTTTCCTTCCTTCCTTCCTTCCATCCTTCTTTCCTTCCTTCTTTCTTTCTTTCCTTCCTTCCTTCCTTCCTTCCTTCCTTCCTTCTTCCTTTCTTTCATTCCTTCTCTCCTTCCTTCCTTCCTTCCTTCCTTCCTTCCTTCCTTCCTTCCTTCCTTCCTTCTTTCCTTCCTTCCTTATTTCCTTCCTTCCTTCCTTCCTTCCTTCCTTATTTCCTTATTTCCTTCCTTCCTTCCTTATTTCCTTCCTTCCTTCCTTCCTTCCTTCCTTCCTTCCTTCCTTCCTTCCTTCCTTCCTTCCTTCCTTCCTTATTTCCTTCCTTCCTTCCTTCCTTCTTCTCTCCTCTCCTTTCTCCAGTTTGTAACAGCATCTACACCAGTGATGGCCAACCCATGACACGCATGTCAGCACTGACACGCCTAGCCATTTTTGCTAACACGCTGCCGCATGCAGATTGATTGGATGACTATGTATTGTGTGGCCAAATTTGGTGTGATTTGGTCCAGTGGTTTTGTTGTTTACTCCATGGGAATTATGCAGATTACACACATACACACACACATATATATGTGTGTCATTCTATTATTATTCTATTATTATTGTAGTATATTATATTATTACTAGTATATCTATATATATATAAAAGGGTAGTGACGTTTCGGTCTAGGACAAAACAACAAAACTACACATCCCAGAAACTCTAAACTTGGCAGCACAACCCTTCATCCATGCCTCTATGTTCATACAACAAACAGCTCCAGCTACTCCAGAGAACGGCCAGGCTTTGAGACTGCAAGGCTATTCACTACTATTCCACCTGGCCAACAAAGGATTCCCATAAGTCACAGCAACGCGTGGACGGGCAAAGCTAGTCAATATTATATGTACATACAATATATTATTTTATTAGCATACCACAATATAAGTATCATATATTACTATGTTGTACTATACCACTACACTGCAATATTATTAGTAATATACATGTATATATTGTATTATTAGTATTATATTGTATTGCAATATTACGATCTATCTATATAAAAGGGTAATGAAATTTTGGCCTAGGACAAAACAACAAAACTACACATCCCAGAAACACTAAACTTGGCAGCACAACCCTTCACCCATGCCTCTATGTTTATACAACAAAAAGAAAAGAAAAATAAAGTCCTAATTAGAGGGAGAGGAATAATTGTTTTTATCCAATTGCTGCCAGTTAGAAGGCTAAGCTTCGCCCACTTGGTCTCCTAGCAACCCACTCAGCCCTAGCAACCCACTCAGATTTAGGCCTCACTTAGGCCTCTTCCACACTGCCTATAAAATACAGATTATCTGATTTTAACTGGATTATGTGGCAGTGTAGACTCAAGGCCCTTCCACACAGCTATATAACCCATTTATAATGGATTTAATGTCAGGGGAAAAGCTTTACCCTTTACCTTAACTACCACCAATTCCTCAATACTTTATTTCTTATACCACCAGACTTCACCACAGCAACCCGTGGCCGAGCACAGCTAGTTATTATTATATTATTAATTATTCATGACTACATTGAAACTAGAATAGGGAGAAATCAGCGTGGAAAGTGCACGGGGTACATTGATTGTTGTAAATGGAAATAAGGGTAGGAAATAGTTTTTGATGTATTTATTTATTTATTTATTTATTACATCATTTCTACCCCCCCTCCCTTCTCACCCATCAGGGGACTCAGGGCGGCTTACAATACAACCATATACATCAGAAAAACAGTTTACATCAAATTTAAAAATCTTTCAAATTTAAAAATTAAAATTAAAATATACATTAAAAACAGCATAATTGTACATTTAAATAAGCATTTAAGGCGCTTTTTCATGTCCAGGTGGGGGTTCTATCAGTGAGTCATATATTCATATCACGAATTCTGCTGCTACTCATGCTCAAATGCCTGATCCCACAGCCACGTTTTTACTCTCTTTCGGAAGGACAGGAGGGAGGGATGATTAAATACAGTTATATATTACAACTAGCTGTGCCCGGCCACGCGTTGCTGTGGCAAAGTGGTGGTGGTATTGGTTAAAAATTGTTGTATAATTTTTATTTGACGTTATTTGCAATTTTGTATTAATTTTATTGTAAGTTATATTTTTATTTATTATATTTTATTATTTTCTTGTATTATTTTTAGTTATTTTCTGTTATTATAGTATTTTATTGTATTGATTTTTAGTGTTTTTTATTATTTTTTATTGGGTTGCTAGGAGACCAAGTTGGAGGAGCTTAGCCTTCTAACTGGCAGCAATTGGATAAAAGCAATTATTCCTCCCTCTCTAATTAGGACTTTATTTTTCTTTTCTTTTTGTTGTATCAACCTAGAGGCGTGGATGATGGGTTGTGTTGTCAAATTTCGAGGTTGGGGGGCCTGTAGTTTTGTTTTTTTGTGGCTCGCCGTGATGCCATCACTCTTTTATATATATAGATTGTATATTTTTGTTATTTAAACTATACATATTGCGAAATTATGGGTTTTTTTTCTCAAAGTGACACACCACCCAAATCATGCTAGGTTTTTTTTTTGGTGAATTTTGACACACCAAGCACAAAAGCTTGCCCATCATTGATATATGACTTTCTGAAACTGAGCCACTTCCATTGGAGCCTTGCATCAACTGAATTGCTGTAAGATAAATGTATTTGCAGCTAGAAAATCCCTCCTAAACCCAGAAGAGCTTGTTTCTTTAGAGTTTATCCCATTTCCAGAACAGATTTCCTTTGTGGGTTGGGTGATTATCATTGGGTAATAAGACCTCATATAAAAAATACCACTGCTGCAGAAATTGCAAGGGACAAGAATGTTTTTGTTGTCTGTCTGGAGGCCAAAAAGATATGAGAATATCCCTTTGGGGCCATGGCTTGCGTTCTATGACACTGTTTCTTTTTTACAGCTTTTAGCAAATGATGAACTCACAGTGTGTGCCTTTCACAGCGAGAATATCCCAATAATTTGTTCCATTGGGTTTCCTTTGGCCACGTTTCAAATACTCACTGCAGGGTGATGCGAGGGCTTGCTTCTTACGCTTGGCATGCGAGGAATGTCCAGACCGTGAAAGGTCCCTTGTTTCTGGATTCTCCACCCCTTGAAGACTTACATTTTGATACTGAAATTCAATGGACTCAATATCTGCTATGCTGAGGATCTGGCAGAGAGGAATAATAATAATAATAAAGAAACTTTATTTATACCCCGCCACCATCTCCCCAACGGGGACTCGGGGCGGCTTACATGGGGCCATGCCCAGAACAGTACAATATAGCAAAATATAAAACAACATATCACAATACAATTAAACAATACAATAAATAATCATATACACTGCAATACAAAATCTATATATATATAAAATCGATATATATATACCCTAACTGGCCTTTGGGTTCATCACTGACTCTTCTCCTTTGGGAAAATCTACTCTAAAAGTTACAATTAGATCCCCAATGAACTAACAAAGCTTTCTATCAATAACAACACAAGCAAAAGGCTTTGAAACAGCTGAAAACCAACTTACTGTATATACTCGAATATAAGCCGACCCGAATATAATAATACATAACAATCACAACAATATAAAATACATAAGAAGTAGACCAATAACACAGCTTCAACAGAGTAAAAACATGGCCATCAAAAGAGGCGATAACGTGGCACTTCAGTCCATAGTCTTGGTGGAGAGGTACCGTATATACTCGAATATAAGCCGACCCAAATATAATAATACATAACAATCACAATCACAACAATATAAAATACATAAGAAGTAGACCAATAACACAGCTTCAACAGAGTAAAAACATGGTCATCAAAAGAGGCGATAACGTGGCACATTCAGTCCATAGTCTTGGTGGAGAGGTACCGTATATACTCGAATATAAGCCGACCCAAATATAATAATACATAACAATCACAATCACAACAATATAAAATACATAACAAGTAGACCAATAACACAGCTTCAACAGAGTAAAAACATGGCCATTAAAAGAGGCGATAACGTGGCATTTCAGTCCATAGTCTTGGTGGAGAGGTACCGTATATACTCGAATATAAGCCGACCAGAATATAATAATACATAACACTCACAATCACAACAATATAAAATACATAAGAAGTAGATCAATAACACAGCTTCAACAGAGTAAAAACATGGCCATTAAAAGAGGCGATAACATGGCACTTCAGTCCATAGTCTTGGTGGAGAGGTACCGTATATACTCGAGTATAAGCCAACCTGAATATAAGCCGAGGCACCTAATTTTACCACAAATAAACTGGGAAATCATTGACTCAGGTATAAGCCGAGGGTGGGATTTCAGAAATAAAAATAGATACCAAAAATTTACATTACTTGAGGCATCAGTAGGTTAAATGTTTTTTTTTAATATTTACATCAAGCTCAAATTTAAGATAAGACTGTCCAACTCTGATTAAATCATTATTCTCATCTTCTTCAATGTAAATGTGCCTATGTATTCTTTGAATAATAATAGAGTAAAATAATACATTATTTATTATTTGTTTAATACATTTATATCCTGCCCTTCTCACCCCGAAGGGGACTCAGAGAAGCTTACAAATTAAATTTACATATATTATATTATTAGCATAGCACAATACTGGCAATACCTTACTATATTGTACTATATAAATATATTGTAATATTATTAGTAATATTATAATGTATTATTTAATATATAATATATAATTAATATTATTATATTGTATTATTAGTATTATATTGTATTACAAAATAATATTAATATTATATTTATTTATTTTATTTATTTATTTACAGTATTTATATTCTGCCCTTCTTTCTCACCCCGAAGGGGACTCAGGGCGGATTACAATGAACACATATATGGCAAACATTCAATGCCAACAGACAAACAACATACATTAGACAGACTCAGAGGCATTTTTAACATTTTTCCAGCTTCACGATTCTGGCCACAGGGGGAGCTGTTGCTTCACCGTCCAGTAGTGGCTGTACTTCCTCATTCCTTTCCTCGTGTTTTGCTGGCAGTTTTATGGTGTTGTAAATTAGCCTCCCTCATAAAGCATCCCTAAATTTCCCTAATTGACAGATGCAACTGTCTTTCGGGGCTGCATAGGCCAACAGCAAGCCGGGGCTATTAATGGTCGGAGGCTTAACCCGACCCGGGCTTCGAACTCATGACCTCTCGGTCAGTAGTGATTTATTGCAGCTGGTTACTAGCCAGCTGCGCCACAGCCCGGACCCATTATATGCATATACATGTACAGTAGAGTCTCAATTATCCAACACACGCTAATCCTACATTCTGGATTATCCAACTCATTTTTGTAGTCAATGTTTTCAATACATCGTGATATTTTGGTACTAAATTCGTAAATGCAGTAATTACTATGTAGCATTACTGCATATTGAACTACTTTTTCTGTCAAATTTGTTGTATAACATGATGTTTTGGTGCTAAATTTGTAAAATCATAACCTAATTTGATGTTTAATTGGCTTTTCCTTAATGCCTCCTTATTATCCAAGATATTCGCTTATCCAACATTCTACCGGCCCGTTTATGTTGGATAAGCGAGACTCTACTGTACCTCTGTTTTGTTTGATATTGGTCATGTGGGTTTGGAGGTCATTCCAGACAGGAAAAAAAATCAGGGCCAGCTAACACCTTCCAACAAAAGATTCCCCCAGGCAGGAAACATGTTGGATAAGTGAGACTCTACTGTAAATATATTCAATTTGAATTCTGCCAACTCAATAAGACCTTTTTCTTTTGGTTTTGTCACAGATCAGTTTTATGAATGAATTAAACCCACAGTTTACAGAGTGAGATCACGGATAAACAATGACATTTAATTGCAAACGGGAGCTGAGACCATAAAACAAAGAAATCTAAGTTCTGCCTTGGATGAAGCCTGTACAATGTGGTCATCTTTTTCCCCGTCTCTTTTTCCTCGACATTCCTCTTTGGAGACGTCATTTTGCAACAGAAGAGATATTCCAGCCAAAGAGAAGACTTGACCACAGGTCAAAACTATGCAGTTGTTTCTCTGTTTTTCCTCCTCTTCTTTTATTAAAAAATGGGGCAAAAACAGGGGCGAAAATCCTCCTTGGCATTTTGGAATTATGCACATTTTGCCAGATTCACAGTTCAACACACAGAGAATGAGACGCTCTCATTGGTATGCAAGGCAGCGGAACAGAAGGTGGAAGGGGCTTCGTTGAGTATTGTCCTATTTGTGAACCCTGAAATGGCTTATTTTCTGCTTGCAACTTTCCATAAGTTTGTTGAAATTAAGCTCCATGCCAAGAGAGCCCCACAACTCATTTTCAGGCATCATTCTCTCTCTCGTTTAAAAGAAAGCCTCTCAATAACAACAACAAAAACCCCTGAAAAGCATGCCAGCTGCTTACAAATTCCCCGGAAAACATTTTACCTTATTGAAAGGAATTTGGCAGCGGACTCACGACAACAAGAGAAAGTATGTTTTCAGAGATTCCTCAATTGGTGCACGGATTTCACAGCTGCAAGGTAAAGCCAATGACGATCGTTTGCCTTTAAGAGCTAATGGAATATGTTCATTAAGAGTTATAAACTATAGTGGAACAATGATTTATATCTGATTTATATCCCATCTTTCAAAGCACAACTGGATTCCATATTGTTGAGCCATGGCAGTTAAAGTGCTATCAAGCTGCATTAATTCTGCACGTGTGGTCGTTTTTCAAGCTATCTCTTCATGAATTACATTTTTGGTTTGCTTCTTTACTTCTGGAATTGTCCATTTATTTTTACAGATTTTTCTGTCATCCATGCTGACCACAGACATTGTACACTGCTCTATTTCCACATAGGTGTTGCACCCCAAGGCAGCGTGAGCACTGGAAACCAGACAGAGACCAATAATCATATAATATCTTTATTAAAACAACTATAAATTCTGGAATGAATATGTGGATAATAGTCCTTTGAAAAAAGGTATGAATTAGTCCAAAGAGTTGAAGAGAAATGTCCAATATTATAGTCCAAAGTCCAGAAACCGAAACACACTCAAAACTGTTGGAAAGTTCTTGAGCGGGGAACAACAAGGAAGCAAGAATGAATAACCAAGTCCAAAGTCACTAGGAAGTCTTTGATATCAAGGCAGGAATGAGACAAAGCTAAAACCAAACTTGATTCAGGAACAAGGCAAGGAAGAGGATTTACTCCGGGTCTACTCGGGAGTCACGGCTCAGCTTGGCCGCCAGGAACAGGAAACTTGGCTTGGTAAAATCAGGAGCTAGAGTCGGTGAACTGTTCTTAGGAAATCGCTACGTTGACACCGCAAAGAGTACAATACACTTTTATGGAATTTAGATCAGATCACAACGAAGGGAAGCCTAACCTCCCAGAGGTTCCCAAGGGAATCTTCTTATCCATAATCCCCTCGAGATGCCAAGCGGTTACTCCTTCGGAGCCCTTGTTTTTCTGATCTCTGGCGATGCAGAAACTCCCTTCTGTTGAAGGGCACATTCTCTGGGGAACTCAGAACATCTGGTTCAGCCATGGGAGTAATATTTCCAGTATCTCTCCCAATTAAGCAAGCATCCGAGCTATCAACAGCCGGCAGCTGTAATTGGAAGGAGCTCTGCGGACTAGGCAAAAAGTCAGAATAAGCTTCATCCTGGTCAAAGTTCATTTCTGAATCAGGTTCAGAAAACAAAGGTGGCTGGGGTATGACAATAGGCCTCATCTATACTGCACATGATACAATTTGAAACTGTACTATATGGTTAGTGTAGACACATATAATGCAATTCAATCCAGTTAAACACACATGCAACTATCCTGCTTCATGTATGCACAAATATAGTCTTAGTTGTTTAAGTGAGTTTTGTTAGTTTAAGGGAGCATTTTGTTCATTTAAGGGAGGCTGTTCAGTGAACAATGTAATAACGATGATAAATATTTAATCGAGCCATATAATTTATACACAAAATAATTGTTAAATATGTATGCAATAACACTGACTCAGAGAAGCTCCCATTTCGTTAATTAGTTGGAATATATGCAGTAATCCCAAATAAGAAGAGTGAAGGCTTTAATTATGTTTTCATAATTTGTTAATAAGAGTGTTCTGCTTTTTTCTCATGGACTGCATCGAAGGCTCACAATTTTGGTGTGAATGTTGTAATTTGGGGTGGAAGCAGCACATTCCGAATATATCTACAAACACACACTTCATTTCCAAGCATTATGGCTGGATTAGGGACGCCCCGGTGTCTCGGTGTGTTAAAGCGCTGAGCTGCTGAACTTGCAGACCAAAAGGTTGCAGGTTCAATCCGGGGAGCAGAGTGAGCACCTTCTGTTAGCTCCTGCTCCTGCCAACCTAGCAGTTCGAAAACATGCAAATGTGAGTAGATCAATAGGTACCACTCCGGCGGGAAGGTAACGGCGCTCCATGCAGTCATGCCAGTGGCCACATGACTTTGGAGGTGTCTACGGACAACGCCGGCTCTTTGGCTTAGAAATGAAAATTAGCACCAACCCCCAGAATCGGTCACGACTGGACTTAACGTCAAGGGAAACCTTTACCTTTACTATGGCTGGATTTACACTGCTGTTGAATGCATTATATGTTCTACACTGAGCATACAACGCAGATTCAAACTATATTACAAATGGCAGTGTAGATCCAGAGAAATCAGCCAGAGCAGAGCACTTGATGAACCAACCTGGACACAGTATATTATTTGAGAACACAGAAATGCTGGACCACTCCAACAACGATCATGTCAGACTACACAGAGAAGCCATTGAAATCCACAAGCATGTCATAGAATCATAGAATCATAGAATAGTAGAGTTGGAAGAGACCTCATGGGCCATCCAGTCCAACCCCCCGCTAAGAAGCAGGAATAACTTCAACAGAAAGGAGGAAACCATGAAAATGAACAAAATCTGGCTACCAGTATTAAAAAACTCAAAAATCAAAACAGTAGATGGGAACCAACACTCTGAGGGCAGAGGAGCCCCAAGGACGGCTAATGACTGAACAAAGGATGCCCCCCAGGCAAGAGACAAAACCTTTCCAATGCTAATTAGGGTGATTAACTGAAACGTTAATGCTGGCTTCCCAGTGACAAAGGGCTGTTGCCACACCCTGGACTCTCCACAGATATATATATTTCCCTTCCTTGCCTAGTTTATCCATGCCTCACAACCTCTGAGGATGCCTGCCATAGATGTGGGCGAAACGTCAGGAGAGAATACTTCTGGAACATGGCCACACTGCCCGAAAGACATACAACAACCCTGTTCCCTTGGGAACCTTTGGGGAGTTTGGCTTCCCTTCTTTGTGATCAGATCTAAGTTCCATAAAAGTGTCTTGCACCGTGAACACTTTGCGGTGTCAACGTACCAATTTCCCGGGAGCAGTTCACCGACTCTAGGTCCTGATTCTACCAAGCTAAGTTTTCTGATCCTGGCGGCCAAGACGAGCCACGACTCCCGAGTAGACCTGGAATAAATCTACTTCCTTGCCTTGTTCCTGAATCAAGTTTGGCCTTAGCTTCGTCTCGTTCCTGCCTTGATATCAAAGACTTCCTAGTGACTTTGGACTTTGTTATTCAGTCTTGCTTCTTCGTTGTTCCCCGCTCAAGAACTTTCCAACAGTTTTGAGCGTGTTTCGGTTTCTGGACTTTGGACAATAATATTGGACATTTCCCTTTTACTTTTTGGACTATTTCATACCTTTTCTTAAAGGACTATGGATAAGAAGATTCCCTTGGGAACCTCTGGGGGGTTTGGCTTTGTTGTGATCTGATCTAAGTTCCATAAAAGTGTCTTGTACTCTTTGCAGTGTCAACGTAGCGATTTCCTAAGAACAGTTCACTGACTCTAGCTCCTGATTTTACCAAGCCAAGTTTCCTGTTCCTGGCGGCCAAGCCGAGCCGTGACTCCCAAGTAGACCTGGAGTAAATCCTCTTCCTTGTCTTGTTCCTGAATCAAGTTTGATCTTAGCTTTGTCTCATTCCTGCCTTGATATCAAAGACTTCCTAGTGACTTTGGACTTGGTTATTCAGTCTTGCTTCCTTGTTGTTCCCTACTCAAGAACTTTCCAACAGTTTCTGGACTTTGGACAATAATATTGGACATTTCCCTTTTACTTTTTGGACTATTTCATACCTTTTCTTAAAGGACTATTATCTGCTCAACTTTACCAGTTATTCATTCTTGAAATAATAATTGTTTTAATAAAGATATTATATGATTATTGGTCTCGGTCTGGCTTCCAGTGCTCACGCTGCCTTGGGGTGCAACATTTTTCCTTTGACATTGGGTTTCTCCTAGTAGTTAGCCTGCCTTAATTTATTTCTCTTCCAATACCGCAGAAAGCACTCTTGAATAAAAATGGAGAATCTCCTTCAGAAACCCACTGGGAGCGACCGTCCTGCAGGTGAAGTGGTTTTTGTATTTAATCTGCTAATTATCCGCCTGGAAATGCAGGTAGCCGTGTGTCATTTCAAGGGCACCAAGGAGGGCTCTCCAGCTCTCCTCGGCTCCGCTCTACACATCCTCTGCATTTCTGTCATAAGCTAATGTGGCATAGCCAAATATGACAAATCACAAGGCTGAGTTGTGACGAGAGGGAACAGGAGAGGAGATTTTTTAACTTCTGTGGGTTCTGAAAGTCATCAATCCGCAGAGACTGTTCTTTTTTCTTGATCACCATGGAAACTTGTTCTGACTCGGAACATGTGGAACCCCTAAGGCCACCTCTTGAAATTATCCACCAAATTTATGGGAAGGAAAAAAGGAGCAAAGGATTCACCATATTTCTCTAGAGGAGGGAGTATCATTAATGGGAGAATGTTCCCAGGGACGGGAAGCGTAATTAGACAGAAAATGATAGGTTAAAATAACTAATTAGTATTACTAATGTTCTACCTGATTCTATCTCTCCTTTTTCCGTCTCTCTTACAAAAACCCCATGCGTTCATGATGATCCACTTAACTGACAGCTTTGAGACCATTAAAAGTCACTGCCTTTTTCTATTGTATATATATACACTTTGTTTATTAGTGCCTAGACCATAGGTCATTGGCATTCACAGAAATAAATACAATACATAAAAAGGCAACAGTGTAAAAGGAAGGAACTATCAATTGTTCCATTGTCATGGACCAACCACCACCTGATCAGGTTTAGACTTACAACGACCTCCAACCTGCGCAGGGGTGGAGGACCCACTAAGATGGTCCGCCTCAAAAGACTTATGGATCCAGATGGATTCCTGATGTCTCTTGGGGAGTTTCCTGACCCCTTATTCTGTTTACTGGGAAGTTAATCATAAGGCGAAGGGTGTTTCCCTTTGGGCTGTGGTGCAGACTGGTTAGCAGCCTGCTGCAATAAATCACTCTGACCAAGTGATCATGAGTTCGAGGCCAGCCTGTGTCGGGGTGAGTACCTGACAATTAAAAATAAAATATAGCCCCTGTTCGTTGTTGACCTAAGCAACTCGAAAGATAGTTGCATCTATCAAGTAGAAAATGTAGGTACCACTTTTATGTGGGGAGGCTAATTTACGACACCATAAAAATCACCCAGCCGCCGTTGGAATGAGGAAGTGCCGTCACAGTGGATGATGAAGCAGCTGCTCCCTCTAGTGGCCGGAATCAAGCCTACCCTCAGGAAGCTGGAAGCTGGAGAAGGTTTAAATTGCCTCTGCGTCTGTCTCTGTCTCTGTTCTATGTTTATATGGCATTGAATGTTTGCCTTATACGTGTACAATGTGATCCGCCCTGAGTCCCTTTCGGGGTGAGAAAGAAGGGCGGAATACAAATACTGTAAATGAATAAATAAACAATTTTGCAGATTCATCCCATTGGCTACAATGGGAAACTTTAAAGGCTCACCCCTCAGCCATTTTAAGGCCTATCTGCATGAAACCTACCTCAGTTTTAGACCCCATTTACAACCGCAGGCCTGCCAAGTTTCAAAACAATTCACCACTCTACTGATTTTTTAGAATTATGTTAAGCTTTTAAAATAAGTCAAACCGCAATAGAGGGTTCTGAATTGTAGCCGCCGGTTGTGCCCATTCTCAGTCAATCAGATCATGGACACAATCAGGCTTTTTATTGGTTGAGAAACAGAGAGAGAAGTCAGAGACTTCATGTTCCGAGAGAAAGTCAGAGACTTTTCAATGCCTGCCCCATGCAAGTACTGCTGAGAAAACGAATTTGAAATAACTATTTCCCTCATCTGTAACATAGAACTATTCCTAATCAAGATAGGTTCAATTCAATTGCTAGCTCCAAATAAAGTAACCCATTGAACCAATGGGATTTACACTATTGATGGTTAACTATTCAGTCGTTGATTGAATATGTCTACTACAGGTTGGACCAACGATGCAGTTGTAGGATGGCATAACACTCCATTCACTTTTGAAATTCACCTGAACGTAGAATTACTTTGGCTAAGAGATAAAGCACCAATCTATTATCCTGAAGGTTGTGTCTAACCATCACTCAATATCATCCGGATGTAATGTACATCAGTTGTTTAGATGGCTTTATAACTGGATTAGACATATTTATGAAGGATAGGTCCGTCGTTGGTTATTATATTAGCCATTATAAGCTAAATAAAACTTCCACAAATACTGTTGTGTAGAAGGTAGGGAGTGAATCCAGCTGTCTTGGTGTGAGCAAGAATCAGCTTTGTCTCTATGCGTATAAGCAAAAAAGGAGAAAAGCTTGATTTTAGCTTGATATAAGACTTACTTAGGCGATTTCTTGTTGTCCGAGTATGATGGCCTTCCAAGCTCTTGGAAGATGCCTGTGCCATGAGTTTTCTTAATGTGTGGAGGTCGGCGCACAGCTGATCAACACACAGTCTTCACAGAATGAGGGTCGTAACCAGTGGTATGGTCAACATGACGACGGTGGCTTCTCAGTCTGTTCCATCCTTCTTCCACCTTCACAGCTGTTGTAATATGTGCTATGTTATATTCCGCCTGATCCACCATCGAGGTCTTTGGGTTGTGCTTGGTCTGGAACCCCCCTGGAAATGCATGACTGGAGGTTATGCCTGCAGGTTCATGGGATGTTAGGGATTCCTCTTCTTCAGAAGAGGAAGGGGAGCAGGAAAGTGTTCATGAACCTGAGGGTGAGTTGGAATCTGAGGAGGAGACTTTGCAAGTACCCACATTTCAGGAAAGGCAAAAGGAAACAGAGCAGAGACGTCGTTCAGCTAGAATAGCCACCAGAAAGGCAGCTGAGTAATTGGGAACTGCCCTAGCAGCTGGGAGGGAACTCGGGGCTATAAAGCAGAAGCAGGTGCAGCCAGCTCTTGCTGGCAACAAACTGACTCTAATGCCTAAGCCTTTGCTCCCCTTGTGCTTGCTTCGAGTCTGCATCTGGGAAACTGCTCTTAAGGATTTATTGCTGCTTCTTTGTCTGAAGCAAGACCGCTATTTGAATTGGGAATTTAACAGAAACTAAGAACTGTATTTGCCCTAAGACTTCCTTGCTTCCTTTTGCATTATTCCACTGAGTATGCTGTACGTTATGTTTTGCTGAAGTAAAGCAGTTTTCATTTACTTACAACAGTGTTTTAAGGCTGTTCTTGAAAGACAAAACCGGACATTGGAAAATGTAAGCCCCCTCAACACAACAAAGTGACAATCCATCAAGGATTGTCACCTTGTCATCATATAATTCTTGATATAAAAATGCAAAGTTAGATACAATTCTGGGGTATTTTCTCCATTCGTACTATCTTTTTTTTTTTGGTGACACTGACAGAGTACAAGGTGACTTTAATTTGCTTCAAAGACAGAAGAGCGCAGCTTATCCCTTAAGGAAAAACTCAGCATTCATCACCAAAAGGTTAATTTTTTTAATGTAGACTCTCGCTATTACATTAATAAGAGAATCAGCTAACCCAATTCGTGAGTCTAAGAGAACATGGTATTATTTTTAATTTTAAAAAAGGATTTGTGGGGGGGTGGAGTGGATCTTTGAAGCAGTTTAAATTAAAATGAAGTGAGGCGGAGGCTTTGGATGGCGCTTTGTTGCAGGAGAGTGACAATAATTTTGAGAAAATTAAGTCCAGATTATTAGAAAAGCCTGGGATAATTATGAAGTTTGGGTGAATGGGTGAAGTCCCCCAAGTGAAATTCAATGTCATTTCCACTAAAGCCCCTTTGGTCCCTTCTTTTAGTAATTAGTTCATCCATCTCATTTGAACAGGTAGCGTGTTAAAAGAGAATCAGTCAATCCGTTTGGACGTGTGAATATACATGCCAGGACAGGGACTTGAGAGATGGCACATTAGAAAGATTGAGAAGTAAAAATTTCAAAAGGTTTACAGTTAATTGACGAGTATAAAGTCATTACTAGCAGTGCACAAGCAAGTGCTTTCTCCATTTGTTTTCCTGATATCTCTTTTGAAGAACAAAAGTTTTGCAGGTCAAATAATAATAATAATAATAATAATAATAATAATAATAATAATAACAACAACTTATGCCTCAAGTACCACCTGCCAGCAGCAAAGAACTGGTGGGATCACAAATCTGCAAAAGTATTGGAAAATGAGCACGCAAAGATACTGTGGGACTTCTGAATCCAGACTGACAAAGTTCTGGAACACAACACACCAGACATCACAGTTGTGGAAAAGAACAAGGTTTCGATCATTGATGTTGCCATCCCAGGTGACAGTCGCATTGATGAAAAACAACAGAAAAACTCAGCTTCTATCAGGACCTCAAGATTGAAATTCAAAGACTCTGGCAGAAATCAGTACAGGTGGTCCCGGTGGTGATGGGCACACTGGGTGCCGTGCCAAAAGATCTCAGCCAGCATTTAGAAACAATAGACATTGACAAAATCACGATCTGCCAACTGCAAAAGGCCACCCTACTAGGATTTGCATGCATCATCCGAAAATACATCACACAGTCCTAGACACTTGGGAAGGGTTCGACTTGTGATTTTGTGATATGAAATCCAGCATGTCTATCTTGTTTGCTGTGTCATAATAAAATATTACATTATTATTACATTATTATTAGTATTACAGTATATTTTATTACGATATTGTGATCAATATGATATCTGCATACAATATATTATATTATTAGCATAGCACAATATTAGCATTATATATTACTGTATTGTACTAGACCACTATAGCACAATATTATTAGTAATATTACTTGTAATATAAAATATATAATTAATATTATTAGATTAGATGTCTTCCAACACTATGACATGGCATGGGGGGATAACAATTAATATTATTATATTGTATTATTATTAGTATTATATTGTATTACATTATATTCGGGTTGGTTTATACTCGAGTATATACGGTATGTACAGTAGAGTCTCACTTATCCAACATTCGCTTATCCAAGCTTCTGGATTATCCAACACATTTTTGTAGTCAATGTTTTCAATACATCGTGATATTTTGGTGCTAAATTCATAAATACAGTAATTACTATATAGAATTACTGCGTATTGAACTACTTTTTCTGTCAAATTTGTTGTATAACCTGATGTTTTGGTGCTTAATTTGTAAAATCATAACCTAATTTGATGTTTAATAGGCTTTTCCTTGATCAGTCCTTATAATCCAAGATATTCGCTTATCCAAGCTTCTGCCGGCCCGTTTAGCTTGGATAAGTGAGACTCTACTGTAATATAATATTATAAATATAATATGAAATAATTGCTGTGGTATAATAATACAGAACAATATAAAACCAGGACAGTAAATAAAGAGCAACACTCTGAAAGCAGGGAAATTGGGAATTCCAGAAAGGAAACAATCAGGGCCAGCTAACACTTCCCAACAACGGATTTCCCCAGGCAGGAAAATTATTTAACTTGCTGGTGCCTCAATTAATGTAATTTTATTGGTATGTATTTTTATTTTGAAATTTACCAGGAGCTGCTGCATTTCCCACCGTCGGCTTATGCTTGAGTCAATAAGTTTCCCCAGTTTTTTGTGGTAAAATTAGGTGTCTTGGCTTATATTTGGGTCAGCTTATACTCAAATATATACGGTATATACCTGTGGCTATCACCGCTCCCCTGGATTGCTACAGCACCCAACAGGGGGCGGTAACACCTATTTTGGGAATCACCGACCATATACTGCAGTTCCAAACTGCATTAAATGACAGTGTAGATGGGACCAGTTTGTTCCTTCCACCCCATCATGTATCACTTGCAGTCGTGGGAGGTTTTGGATGCTGCACAAAATAAATAGGCTCAGTTTATACATGTGTATCACAGTCATAAGATGTTCCAGATACCCTATTGCAGGGGTCCTCAAACTTTTTAAGCCGAGGGCCGGTCCACAATCCTTTGGATTGTTGAGGGGCCGGATTATCATTTGAAAAAAAAAATACAAACAAATCCGATGCACACTGTACATGTCTTATTTGTAGTGCAAAAACAACAACAACAACAACAACAACAATGAAAGAACAATACAATATTTAAAAATAAAAATAATTTTAACCAACATACATTTATCAGGATTTCAATGGGAAGTGTACTCCTGCTTCTGGCCAATGAGATAGTCAAGTTAATTAGGGTTGTTGTTGTTGTTGTTGTTGTTGTTGTTGTTGTGTGCCTTCAAGTCATTTAAAACTTTGGCCGAGCCTAAGTCTAAAATGTATTTATTTATTATTTATTTATTTATTGCATTTATTTACTACATTTGTATCACACCCTTCTCACCCCAAAGGGGACTCAGAGTGGCTTACAAATTATATGTACATACAATATATTATATTATTAGCATAACACAATATTAGCATTATATATTACTTTATTGAACTATACCACTATACTGTAATATAATATAGTAATATTATATGTAATATAGAATATATAATTAATATTATTATATGGTATTATTATTAGTGTTATATTGTATTACATTATAATATTATTATCAATATTATATGTATATACAATATATTATATTATAAAACTGAGGGCGGGGGCCAGGTAAATGACCTCGGAGGGCCGCATCCGGCCCCCGGGCCTTAGTTTGGGGACCCCTGCCCTATTGTATACTCCCTATGCCAGTCTGCCTTCTTGTATGATGGAGGGCCTCGACAGTGTTTAAATAAGTTTCCACTGCAAGTGGAACAAAGAAAAGGGAGAAAAGGGACTGTCTGGCCCTTTGCCACAAGCAGTGACAAATCGTTCCCTCCTTCTTTGATTTCATGCAAACAAATACATACAGCAACACTTTGTCTTTTTAATATAGTTCCTAGGCAAAAACAAACAGAAGCAAAATCTATTTGTGTACTGCTGTGTTAAATAATGCTATGTGCCAATGGCTATGAGAAAACAAGAGCCGGAATTACTCTTTGAAATATATTTAAAGCCAGAAGAGCAGAACAGTTTCCACTATATGTGAGCTGTTTTTTATTAAAGGGGGGAAAAAAACCTACCCAAGAGCAAACTGTAAATAAACAGATTAGCAGCAGGGATGATATAGAGTCCCTTTTAATACGTAACAAATGCTACGGCCAGACTATCACAAGGCATGCGCAGGGAAGATGTTCTCAACATCCAAGGTAGTTAAAAAATTAAAAACCCTTAAGATCAGTGGTCATCAAATGACTGCTACACATAAAACAAAATAGCCTAAAATATGTGCAGCGGGCTTTTCCTCCTTCTGCTGTCAGCACTTGTTACTAACACTTCCAGCCATAAGCTACGACTGTTCTTTACTCAGTCGCGAAGTGAGTGCCCGAATGAACAATATTTCCCATTCAGTTTACCAAGCGGGGAAAGGCAACTCTCCGCAAACAGCCTTCTCCACCATGAAGCCGTCAAGGGAGGCTGGAAGAATCGAAATAATGGTTTGCACTGCTTATCCCAAAACATGACAAAGGGAAGAGAAATTGGTTTGTCCGCTGGCAGTTGTTCTGAATTAGTATAAATGCATGAGCTCTGCAAGATGTGGAACGCCCAGCCTTTGGGACATATGTCAAAGCCATGGATGAGCCGGTTGCAGATGCGCATGCATGGATGGGCTCGGATGCACACTGAGATTTCTTCTGAGCAAAGCTGAGAGTAAAATAAAAGAGAGAAAATCACCTGCAGACGTTTCTCAATAAATGCTGGGGACGGTTAGGGCAATTCTGTGCCTCCTTCTATCAGTCTGGACCTTATCACATTAGGAAATACAGTGTTCCCTCACTTATTGCAGGGGTTAGGTTCCAGGAGCACCCCCAAGAAGTGAAAATCTGCAAAGTAGGGACACTATATTTATTTTAATAGTAGCTAGAGAACTCAGCGATTTATTTATTTATTTACAGCATTTATATTCTGCCCTTCTGACCCCGAAGGGGACTCAGGGCGGATCACATTACACATATAGGCAAACATTCAATGCCTTTTAACATAGAACAAAGACAAACAAACATAGGCTCCGAACGGGCCTCGAACTCATGACCTCCTGGTCAGAGTGATTCATTGCAGTGATTCATTGCCGCTGCTCTCCAGCCTGCGCCACAGCCCGAGCCCAAGGTTATTTGATAAAGGCATTATAATGATAATTTGATAAAGGCGATGACCAGGTTATTTGATAAAGGCATTATGTGTCTTTGCAGCTCGTTTTGCAATGTTCTTCAGGTGGAAAATGAAAAAAAAATCAAAGAAATCCAAGTGCATTTAAGAACCCTTCTTCCAAATGCCAGTTTGCTGAATAGTTAGGCAAGGAGCGTGAACAGCCAGAATATCTCTCTGTGTGTCTTCCTTCAAGGAGGAAAACAACCATTTTGTTGAATTCCAGGACATCCCCGATTAGGTGAGCAACCAGCCCACAATTCTTCCAGGATATATGTTCAAGAGGGGCTTAAGTTGGACCAGAGCCTGGGCACAGTATATTATTTGAGAACACAGAAATGCTTGACCACTCCAACAACTATCATGTCAGACTACACAGAGAAGCCATTGAAATCCATAAGCATGTGGACAACTTCAACAGAAAGGAGGAAACCATGAAAATGAACAAAATCTAGCTACCAGTATTAAAAAACTCTAAAATCAAAACAGTAGATGGGAAACAACACTCTGAGGGCAGAGGAGCCCCAAGGACGGCTAATGACTAAACAAAGGATGCCCCTCAGGCAAGAGACAAACCTTTCCAATGCTAATTAGGGTGATTAACTGAAACATTAATGCTGGCTTCCAACTGACAAAAGACTCTTGTCACACCCTGGACTCTCCACAGATATATATTTTTTCTTCCCAAAATTCTGAAGAGTGAGACCATAATTTTTTCTTGGTATTAACTTGGGAAAGTGAACTGAACGAAATGGCAACTCAGTTCTCCCCAAGCTCTGCGACTGGTACATAGAAGAGAGGAAATGTGCTCTTTTGTGCTGATGTGGAAACGTGGTGGAATATAGCACAATGACTCTGCACAGAAGACAACGTGCCAAGTGGTTCTTTCAGAAAGCAGGACACGTTGGGATTCAGGGAGAAGCTGCTTTGAAGCCCCATCAAAGAGAAGCCCTCCCCAAAAACTCGCTTCAAGTGTTTATTTACATTCTCAATGACAGTCACTCAAAATCTTCCAAGCGTTGGTGGTGTCGAAAGCTATAAATGGACACGGGAACAGAATCGTTATACATATTTTCTGCAGTGCTTGCTTTATCGGAGGGAACATAACTGAAATGTATAAACAACACCACGTTACCAAACATGGTGTTTTCCATGTGCCGTAACCCGGGCACCTTTTGCGTGTAAGGCAATTAGGATGAGTGACAGGGAATGTGAGCATCGTTTATCACTTTGCCCATCTCGTTGGCTGCAGCAAACACAAGACAAATTTAGAACGTAATGTGTGACAAAAGATCCGAAAAGCCGGCACCAATTTCAAGCCATCAAAGCTAAAGCCTTACTACGTGAGCATATTTTATATTGGGGAAAGCAATCCCAAGAGATGTTTTATCAGGCCTTGGGAAACAACACAAAGATGTGCATGACAACTACGGTTGTTCCAAATAACTAAACCATTAAAATAGAGATGTCAAACATCTGCTGCAACTGTAATTGTAGACACCAATTCATGCTCTGCATTAGGCCACACCGAGGAAAAGATGGTAGCCTACCATATATACTCGAGTATAAGCTGACCCGAATATAAGCCGAGGCACCTAATTTTACCACAAAAACTGGGATAACTTATTGACCCGAGTATAAGCCGAGGGTGGGAAATGCAGCAGCTATTGGTAAATTTCAAAATAAAAATAGATACCAATAAAATATATACACACACACACACACACACACACACACAGGTACATGGATTTATATGTATTATATTATATTATTATTATCAATAATGTATATGTATGGATATAGATATACAGGTACATGGATCTATATGTATATAGGATTTGCAAAGACCTGCAAACATATGAGCGGAAAATTTATAGATAAAATTAATGTATATAGATAGATACAGATATATAAGGATTGCAAATGCATGCAGGGGGTTAATGCCTATATATCTGTATTAATGAATATTTCAGGGGGAAATGCTTTCATAAGATTAATGGATATATATTTTTCTTCTTCCTGACTTGCAAGGGCATCTTTCCCTTTTCAAAACATTCCCTTGGTTAAGAGCGAGGGAGGCTTTGCAAAAGAAAACACACTGATAAAGGAGGGTAAGAGAGGAATAAACACACTGATAAGGGAGGATAAGATGGGATGCCTATCTCCAAGAACAAGGGACAAGTCCAAGTTCTGGATTAGGACAATAATGCCAATGAATAATGTGAGTAAATGAAGATATTGGGCATCTCTAATTGTTACTGGTTCTCAGTATAAATCAACCTTTCATTTACAGCTTCAGTTATTCTGATTACCAATGCATTCCTGCCAAAAGTCAATAATTATTATGCTTTACTAGAAAATGATAGTTGTTGATAATATATTCTTGTACATGTTCTGTACTCTTAAGCCAATGCAACTAATCAGTTAACTACTTTTTGTTGTTTATTTGTTCAGTCGCTTCTGACTCTTTGTGACCTTGTAGACCAGCCCACGCAGGAGCTCCCTGTCGGCTGTCATTAGTAGTTAACTACTAGAATAATAATAATAATAATAATAATAATAATAATAATAATAATAATAAACTTTATTTATACCCAGCCACCATCTCCCCGTGGGGACTCACAATGTTTCAAATGTAACATCGCAAATACATTAACAATATGCACAGTTTAAAACACAAGAAGATGATAAAACAGAAGTTAAAACAAAGGTTTATACAACAGTAATAATATCAAACAACCACCAATGCCATTCAGTCAACTTCAAAGGTGCGGGGGACCATAGCATCAATATAAGATAAAATCATTAGATTAAAATACCCCGATGAAAGGAACCTAATAACATTCAGAATGGAATTATAATGAGGCATTTATTATTTATTATTATTTATAATAATTTATTATTATAAATAATATTTTTATTATTATTTATAATGAGAACATTTATTATTTAGGAGAGGGAGGCCATAGGAAAATCTGAAAACCCTTTAAAAATCATTCTAAGTCCTAAAATAATAAATGTCCATCATTTTCTGGTCATACTGAGGTCACTCTTCCTTCCTGTCTGCATCATATGTGTTAAGAGTGAAAAGGACATTTGTTAATTCCAAGACAATACTGGGTCTTGTCCACGGAATTGCATAGCCAAAGCTGAAGTTACTGACAATTTGATTTATAGAGTTTGAGTTTTTTTTTAAGTTGCTTTAGGGAAGTTTTTCTCTGTGTACAGGAGAAAAAGAGAGCATGTGAGAAATGAACACACTTTGTTTATTTACTGCATAGATTCCTCCCACACGTTTGCCCAAACACAGAAGACCGTGAACTTCTTTTATGGGGGGCATCTGGTATCAGGCAAGCAGAAACAGATAGCAATTCACCCAAAATGCACAAACCTAACCTAGCCTCCCACAAAATGAATACTCATTTAGAACACTATTTGACTATTCCAGTTCCGTTACCCTTAAGAAGAATATAGACCAGGGCCAGGTTTGAACAACTCGGTATTATGATGCAAACTGGTCGCTACTGTCACATCCCAAGAAATGAGAGATTTTGTGTCTGGGGAGATCAAACAGTGGAAGATATCGAACATTTTTTGATTGACTGCCCAGCATATGCCGAACTTCGACACAGTTATTTACATCCATTACTATCTAATTTTAGGTCCCCCAACAGAAATGATCTTCTGACATTCCTCTTGCAAGGACAAGAAAGATCCAACATAATCAGAGTCAGCCTTTTTATCCTGAAAGCTATCAAGAAAAGAGCACATTTCCTGAAAGAAGAATCAGAAAAATAAGATTTTGTCGGCAAACAGATGGTCAGCTGCCTGTCCTCCCATCCTTTTTGCCTTGTTTTTATTTATGTTGCACTTTGAAAGGGTCATATGACTGGTCAAACAAATATATTATTATTATTATTTTATTATGACACAGCAAACAAGAAAGATATGCTGGATTTCATATCACAAAATCACAAGTCGAACACTTCCCAAGTGTCTAGGACTGTGTGATGTATTTTCGGATTGAGATCCCAGTAGGGTGGCCTTTTGCAGTTGGCAGATCGTGATTTTGTCAATGTCTGTTGTTTCCAAATGCCGGCTGAGATCTTTTGGCACGGCACCCAATGTGCCGATCACCACCGGGACCACCTGTACTGGTTTCTGCCAGAGTCTTTGAAGTTCAATCTTGAGGTCCTGATAGCGGCTGAGTTTTTCCTGTTGTTTTTCATCTATGCGACTGTCACCTGGGATGGCAACATCAATGATCCAAACCTTGTTCTTTTCCACAACTGTGATGTCTGGTGTGTTGTGTTCCAGAACTTTGTCAGTCTGGATTCGGAAGTCCCACAGGATCTTTGCGTGCTCATTTTCCATGACCTTTGCAGGTTTGCGATCCCACCAGTTCTTTGCTGCTGGGAGGTGGTGCTTGAGGCACAAGTTCCAGTGAAGCATTTAGTTGTGCCTCTGTTTGTAGTCTGTCTGTGCGATTTTCTTACAGCAGCTGAGGAGATGATCAATGGTTTCGTCAGTTTCTTTGCACAGTCTGCATTTTGGGTCAACAGCTGATTTTTCGATCTTGGCCTTAATTGCATTTGTCCTGATGTCTTGCTCCTGGGCTGCAAGGATCAGGCCTTCTGTCTCCTTCTTCAGGGTCCCATTCGTGAGCCAGAGACAGGTCTTCTCCTTATCAGCTTTTCCTTCAATTTTGTCAAGGAACTTTCCATGCAATGTTTTGTTGTGCCAGCTGTCAGCTCTAGTTTGTAGTGTGGTTTTCTTGTACTGGTTTTTTGTCTGCTGTGCTTTGAGGAGTTTCTGATTTTTGACTTCAATCAAAGCAGGTTCTTCACTTTGCTTTACATATTCTGCCAGGGCATGTGTAAAGCAAAGTGAAGAACGTACATTGATTGAAGTCAAAAATCAGAAACTCCTCAAAGCACAACAGACAAAGAATCAGTACAAGAAAAACCACACTACAAACTAGAGCTGACAGCTGGCACAACTCAATTATTATTATTATTATTATTATTATTATTATTATTATTATTATTATTATTATTATTACTATTATTACAAACCTAATCACAAGTTGCTCACTTGTTGAAGGGATGATCCTGTGCTTATCTAAAGTTCCCTAGTTATTATTGTTCAAACGTGAGAGTAGAAAAGAAGAAATAGCCATGCCGTTATGACTTGCCCTTTGCCAGTTTGTTTGTTTGCAAGAGTTTTGGCCTCAATTGTATACATCTTTCTTTGACATCGGTCTGTTGCATTTTTTAAAAACATTTTGAATTATTGAACATTTTAGCTCTTTTCATCTCAGGTAAAAACTTCCATCATGCTTTACCATTGCAGGCATTGCCATTCAAGTAGATTACAGAGGCTTGGAGTAACTCAGTAAGAAAGGAGACGAGCCATAGCTCATTTGCAGAGCAAATGGAAAATGACTCAGAAAGCCTTCATGTTATGGCTTTACCTTTAACCTTCAATCCAGTCCATAAAAGAAACTGTACTTGTGTGTCTCCCTAAAGTGCAATAAGCTAACATTTTCAAACACACATTTATGGGAGAGACATTATTTGAAGTTCAGATTGCACTGAAATTCCCTTGAAACTATGCAGCAGAGCTGTATTAAAACTGAAGGAACATTCCTTCATTAATGATTTCCTAACGTAATCCAAATTAATAGTGATTTGCCCGTATGTAATGTGTACTCACCCCTGTCAACTCCGGAGACTCAATTTTGCAATGCCCTTTTCGTAAATGTAAATTCATTAGCCATGTGCATGGCAAGCACTCCAGATATATATATATAACGGAAATTCAATTACAAATGCTAGTTTCAATCATGTTTGCCTTGTCTCAGGTAAATAAAGTATTAATGCTATTCTAGTTTCTCTTGAAGGGTATAACAAGTCAGACTTTGACTAGCATTCTGTTGGAGAATTATGATGGCAGGTATCAAGGTCATGCCATTGCAATTCTCTCCTTTGGTTATTGTGCAGGTCACCGTTCTGTTGCAAACAAATAACAAGCAATATTCCTCCCTTCCAACCAATGTAGAGATTTCCCATTTTGTTGGGGATATAAATGACACGCTTGCAGTGCATCCAAGTACAAGCTGAATGCATTCCTGTTCATTTCCTTGCTCTCCAACAAAGCAGAAATGACAGTTAGGCTTGTGAGCAGATCCATGTTTCGCCGTTTCCTTTGGCCACTCCGGCTTCTTCGGTTTATTCAGGTGCCAGAAACAGCAAGGGCCCTGTTACACCCCAAGGCTGCAAGAGCACCTTGAAAACCACATGGGAGCCAGGATCATAAGCAAAGCAGTTTATTAGAGGATATATATATATATTAGATGTGCCCGGCCACGCGTTGCTGTGGCATTGTCTGGTGGTGTTGGTGAGAAATTGTTGAGGTAGTGGTGGTACTGAACGTCTGTTGTATGGTTGTCTTTATGTTTAGTATGCACACTGAAGTGGATTATATGGCAGTGTGGAGTCAAGATAATCCAGTTCAAAGCAGATAATATAAGATTCTAAATGGGTTATATAGCTGTGTGGAAGGGCCTTGAGTCTACACTGCCATATAATCCAGTTAAAATCTGATAATCTGTGGAAGAGGCCTAAGTGAGGCCTAACTGTGCCTGTCCCCTGGGCTGAGTAGGTTGCTAGGAGACCAAGTGGGCGGAGCTTAGCCTTCTAACTGGCAGCAATTGGATAAAAACTATTATTCCTCTCCCTGTAATTAGGACTTTATTTTTCTTTTCATTTTGTTGTATCAACCTAGAGCCGTGAATGATGGGTTGTGTTGTCAAATTTTGAGGTTGGGGGGCCTGTAGTTTTGTTGTTTTGTCCGCTGCCCTGATGCCATCACTCTTATATATATATAGATATATGCTAGCAAAAATGTTTAAGGTCAATAAAGATAATGTGTTAAAGTGGGAATGATTGTATATAGAGTTGTTTAAATGTAATTGAGTCATGGTTGTGCAATGTGTGCTGGAGATTGCATCATACACTGTGTGCTGCTTACTATGCCAGTGTGTAAAGGGTTAAACTTGGATTGCATCAGACAGCAGAGGCTGAGATAAATAGCCCTCTACTTCCTATCTTTTTCTCTCTGTCCCTTCCCGTATGTGCCTGCGTGAGAGCTGTGTATCGTCTTGTGAGATTTCCATTCGTAAGTAAACTTTTGATAGATAACTGAAGACTGCAGCGTCGTTATTTACCCAGAGCTTCCTCGTCAGAGACTTCTGCTGTGTGTGTGTCTAGGAAACCGCTCTGACATAATGTCCTTAACTGTTCAAAAGTGAGTCCCATAAAGTCTTTTAGTATTGTAATCCACAAATGGAACTCGTTAGTTCCACCAAGAAGTCAGAGTTAGTCTGTAAACATTGTCCAAACGGGATTAGCCCGAAGTGACAAGGAACAGGAACAAGACACTGGAAATCCACAAACTGTAATCCACATGGGAAGCAAGGCCAAGGAATCACGGAATCGAGGTTAACAAGGCAAGGTATACTCGAGAGTCACAAGGCACGAACTCGGCTTGGAAACCCTGAAACAAAGCACTGGAACAAGGCAGGGAGCTAGATGCTGGAACATGGAATCCTCCTCCAAGGATGGCAAAGTTGACACCGCAACCAGAGCAGGGAGTTCTCAATGCTACAAGTCAGTGAGAGTTGGGACGCTCAGAACTTCACATGGGAACGTTACTCATTAATGCGCCTGAGAGCCAAACGTTGACTGCGTCTCACACCCTCCCTTTGACTCCTTTCTTTCGCAAAAGATTTCCTCCGATTAAAGACAGCATCCTCCCCTGCGTCAACAAGATCTGGGAAAACCAACCTTGAGGATCGGAATGTTCACCAATTAGCAGATTCTCTGGCACCACAACTTCGGGCACCTGCAAAGACAGTGGGCTTTGATCCAAGTCCTGGATGCCCCCAAAATCCGAGTCAGACTCCGAATCAAATTCCAACTCCTGCTGAATGACAGGCCATGACAGCTGAGTTTCAACAGGCCCAACCGTCATGGATTCGCATCTCTAACAAGACCACGTGGCAACTGATCTTGGCTCCTATTCCCCATTCGGTATCACAGTTTAATTTTTTTTATTAATCCCAGCAAACAAAAAGAAAACCCTTATTCTCTGAAAGCTACCACCACTTCCATGATTCCATACAATTGAGCCAATGAAAGTGGTGTCAAATCACATTAACTCTATAGTGTATATCCATCTAAAGCTCTTCAGTGGAGACTTCTAAATATTTCATCAAACTACAAAGACTACGGTTCTGTGGGATGTTGTCTATGGGGATATACACCATATAGGGCAACTTTATTCAAAATATTAGGACAGAAGTGTAGAATCAGTTCTCAGTCTCCAGGATAGTACCATTAAATGTTAATTATGCCATTTTCAGTAGAAGGAAAAAGTGGAAAAGTGTTCAAAGGACAACTGAACCATGTTCAGAAAATCTGATGGTCTGTTTCAAAATAGCTAGAGAACAAAGGTGATCATTATAGCCAAGTTGTTTGGAAGACTTTGAATCAGATTAGCATTGCTATCAAATTAATACCCAGCGAATACTGAAAAATTGTTATGAAAAAGTTGGGCAGCCAGGCAGACTCGTACAGAGAAAGCTGCCTCAAGTCAGACAAACTGATGTGTACAATTTGTTCCCCATTTTAACGTTGCTAATGTTTCTTAGCTTGAGGTTTCTGCTCGGTCCCCATAGAGGTTGTTTATGAGCAATATTCATCTTCTTGTACATGTATTTCAGGGGAAGAACAAAAACCACGACAAAAGAGCTTGTCACTTTCTAATATTTCCCCCTCGTGTTAATTCAATTTATTTTGTTTTTGATATACGACTTAGTTTCCTGTGGGTGTCTATTAAACATTTTGACTAAATGGATCACCAGAGCCAATCTTTGTTGCTTCTTTATCAGAACGCAAGTATGGAAATGGTCTGTTTTGGCAGGTGGTATTTCTGTAAACGGGAGGGGAGCCATTTCCCGTAAGTCATCATATAAGAGTAGATTAAATTATAAACTGCTTAGGATAATTGAGGGAGGATTCTTTTCCTTTTAGTGCCTTATAGACTACAAACCTTCAGTAATCATTTTATCTTCCTATTAAAATTGATTTCTTAGCTTTTGTCTAGAGTTCTTACATTGATTGATTCTTTCGGGGACAAAACGATGAATACGTATCTTTGCCTCTGTCCCTCGGTGTGAGGGATAAAAAACAGACAAAATCTTCAATCATGACATAATATGACATGCAAGTGGGATATCAGGGCAGACTATTTGGCCAGGAATCCAACATGCACTAGGACATAAATCCTATTGTTAGCTCTGAGTAGAGCATACTCCTTGATCCAATGGATTTACCTGTTGCACCTCAGGTTAGTTTCACCTTGCTGAACCAACCAGGCTGTACACAGATTGAATTCTTTTGTAGTTTATGAGGAAATAAGACATAAATAGTCCTTAAAAAGCAAAAGTAAAGATCCAAAACATTGTAGGAAAAACCACGGCTATAAAGAATAATCCAAGAAATCCTTAGGCATAAAACAAGATTCCATTAATACATGACATAGTCCCATGAACTTGAATACACAAAGCTGCAGGATGATCCAAGGAAGCAAGGGCTGCTTCTAACTCAAACGAGATGTTGCTTTTGACAAAGATTTCTCACTCAGCACAACCTTTAATATTCCCTGCATAGCATGAACACATTTCTTTGGCCTCTGACCTGTTTCTTGTTTGCTATTCCAACACTCCTGCGAACCCGAAATTCCAAACGGCCAGCTCGATCCAGGGATTCGGTTTCATCAAGGCCAGACAGCTCATTAGCAGCAGCCTCTGTCTGTATGCTGTCTAACTGGGAGCTGTCATCCCTGTTTCTACTCTAGAGGAGAGGTGCTTGGCTGCAGGCAGGCATGTTCTTTAAGGCGGCTTCTTTCTTGTTTCTACTCTAGAGGAGAGGCGCTTGGCTGCAGGCAGGCATGTTCTTTAAGGAGGCTTCTTTCTTGTTTCTACTCTAGAGGAGAGGCGCTTGGCTGCAGGCAGGCATGTTCTTTAAGGAGGCTTCTTTCCTGTTTCTACTCTAGAGGAGAGGCGCTTGGCTGCAGGCAGGCATGTTCTTTAAGGAGGCTTCTTTCCTGTTTCTACTCTAGAGGAGAGGCGCTTGGCTGCAGGCAGGCATGTTCTTTAAGGAGGCTTCTTTATTGTTTCTACTCTAGAGGAGAGGCGCTTGGCTGCAGGCAGGCATGTTCTTTAAGGAGGCTTCTTTCTTGTTTCTTCTCTAGAGGAGAGGCGCTTGGCTGCAGGCAGGCATGTTCTTTAAGGAGGCTTCTTTCCTGTTTCTTCTCTAGAGGAGAAGCACTTGGCTGCAGGCAGGCATGTTCTTTAAGGAGGCTTCTTTATTGTTTCTACTCTAGAGGAGAGGCGCTTGGCTGCAGGCAGGCATGTTCTTTAAGGAGGCTTCTTTATTGTTTCTACTCTAGAGGAGAGGCGCTTGGCTGCAGGCAGGCATGTTCTTTAAGGAGGCTTCTTTCCTGTTTCTTCTCTAGAGGAGAAGCGCTTGGCTGCAGGCAGGCATGTTCTTTAAGGAGGCTTCTTTCCTGTTTCTTCTCTAGAGGAGAAGCGCTTGGCTGCAGGCAGGCATGTTCTTTAAGGAGGCTTCTTTCCTGTTTCTTCTCTAGAGGAGAAGCGCTTGGCTGCAGGCAGGCATGTTCTTTAAGGAGGCTTCTTTATTGTTTCTACTCTAGAGGAGAGGCGCTTGGCTGCAGGCAGGCATGTTCTTTAAGGAGGCTTCTTTATTGTTTCTACTCTAAAGGAGAGGCGCTTGGCTGCAGGCAGGCATGTTCTTTAAGGAGGCTTCTTTCCTGTTTCTTCTCAAGAGGAGAAGCACTTGGCTGCAGGCAGGCATGTTCTTTAAGGAGGCTTCTTTATTGTTTCTACTCTAGAGGAGAGGCGCTTGGCTGCAGGCAGGCATGTTCTTTAAGGAGGCTTCTTTCCTGTTTCTACTCTAGAGGAGAAGCACTTGGCTGCAGGCAGGCATGTTCTTTAAGGAGGCTTCTTTCCTGTTTCTACTCTAGAGGAGAAGCACTTGGCTGCAGGCAGGCATGTTCTTTAAGGAGGCTTCTTTCCTGTTTCTACTCTAGAGGCGCTTGGCTGCAGGCAGGCATGTGCTTTAAGGAGGCTTCTGATGCAATCTGATGCAATGAGCTCAAATTTAGAAAGTTGCGTACTAGAACCAAACATTGTGTGTGTGATCGGCACATGTGCACACAAATATATAGCGTTAGAAGTCTCCTTACCCCCTCTCTCTCCCCAAATTGTTCTTCTGAGCTACAAAAGAACCCTTCCCAATGCTGTTCTCTAAGACTATAAAATCCGAAATGAAGAAAGTGCTTAAAATAAAGAACTAATTGTTCTGAGGTAATGTCAGCGGGCAAGAGTGATTTCAGGAGAGGATTTTTCTTAAAAAAAAAAAGAATCACAATGTAAGCAACAGAGGCGTAGACTCCCAATTGCAGTGTGACTCACTGAGGCATATTATTGTGACAATAGGAGTTGGTGTTTAATTTTAAGTGAGCAGAGGAAATGAGTGTTCCAAGACTTTTTTTTCAGGAAACAAGACCTGATCAGCAAACACAAAGAGGAAAGGCAAAGAACTTAAACTGGAGAAGTGGTTTTCAGGACTCCATCTTCCTACCTAATGATTGAGGGGGAATATATGAGGGTTGAATGAAAAGTAATGCCTCCACCTTCGTAACTCCTCAACAGATGGCAGTCCTGGTCTGCGGCAGGTCCTGGCTTGTTCAGTAGACTCTCCTCTACAGTTAGTTCCATTTGGCGGAGAGCCTTAGCATTGAACGGTTGTGTTATTAAAGTGTGAAGTATGGTACAGACAGTCGGTCAATGCGACTTAAGCAACGTGCAGTCATTGAATTCTTGACATCAGAATGTGTCATCCCCAAAAGAGATTCATCAGAGAATGCAAGCTGTTTGTGGTGATTGTGTTGATGTGAGTCTTGTTCATCGTTGGGCAGGTATGAATGCTGCAATTAGCCACCTTGATTAGCATGTAATGGCCTTGCAGCTTCAAAGCCTGCCTGCTTCCTGCCTGGGGGAATCCTTTGTTGGGAAGTGTTAGCTGGCCCTGATTGTTTCCCTTCTGGAATTCCCAATTTCCCTGATTTCAGAGTGTTGCTCTTTATTTACTGTCCTGGTTTTAGAGATTATATTGTTCTGTATTATTATACCACAGTAATTGTTTCATATTATATTTATAATCTTATATTATCTGCTTAGAAATGGATTATATGAGGCTCTTTCTACCCAGCTGTATAAAATCCACACTGAAGTGGATTATATGGCTGTGTGGACTCAAAATAATCCAGTTCAAAGCAGATAATATAAGATTATAAATGGGTAATATAGCTGTGTGGAAGGACCTTGAGTCTACACTGCCATATAATCCAGTTCAAATCAGATAATCTGTATTTTATAGGCAGTGTGGATCAAGCCTAAGTGCACTCTGCCTTGGGTGCCATTTTGGCTGAGGGAGTTGCTAGGATATGAAGGGGCGGGGCCTAAAAGCAGCGGGGGGGGGGGGAGTAAAGGTAGCAGAGCCTACCTTTCTGACTGGCAGTTAGGAGGAGAAAGGCTCTTCCTCACCCTCTGTATTTTTCTAGGATTTTTTTTTAAAGAAAGACATATTTTGGATGACTATGTCTTTTGTGGCCAATTTTGGTGTGATTGGGTTCAGTGATTTTGCTGTTACTCCATAGTAGATATAGATATAGATAATTGCATTTTAAGTGCCTTTCTATGAAGTCACAGGACTGGATGTTTAGCCAACCATTTCTAGTGACTCACCAAATTTCAGAATTTCATAGGACAGAACCATGGCTGTTAAAGTAGAATAATACAACTATAATTGTATAATATGAATCAGCTATAGAGTAGATTTACCGATCCATTGATATTTCACTGAATGGTGGAGAATCTTCCTTAACTATTTTAGGGAGCCGCAGTGGCACAAGGGGTTAAGCCCTTGTGCTGGCTGGACTGGAATGAAGTTCTGGGTTCTGACCTGATGGTTGTCAGTTCGAATTCGCAAGACTGGGTGAGCTCCTGTCTATCAGCTCTGTTACGGTTTTTGTGTTATGTAGTAAATGTTTAATTCATTGTTGCTATGTAAGTGTATGTATTCACTCTGGTAAGCATTCCAGCAATCAAGTGGTTAATTGCAGTGAGCCCTGATTTATGACTAGAAGGGCAAAGCATCAAGACTTCCATTTGAGCTACGTGGCAGGAAGATATGTCATGGACTGTGGAATGTGGGATGTGCTAAAAGTTTACTGATAACAGACACAAAGAAACTCTGTGATTTGTTCTTGCCGAAGCAAGATGTGTCTGAGCAGCTCTGGCTGTTAACCTTGTAGATATCTGTAAATAAAGATCTATTGCCGCTGGGATCAGCAGATAAGATCAACTATGCTGTCGTGTTTGTTAGTGCCTCTTGGTAGTCACTAAATGGTCTAACGGATGAGCAGGAGAGGTGGAACCTGACTCATATACCATTCAGGACACTGGTTTCCTGATAAGCTCTAGCTTGCGGGTACATGAGAGAAGCTTTCCAGCTAACACATCCGGACGTCCCCTGTGCAAACTCTATGTAGACGGCCAATTCTCTCACAGCAGAAGTATGCAGTATGTCCTCAAGTCATTTCTATATTAGGGAGAGGCACCTACCCATTCAATCTATAATCCACCACTGCCACAAATATAGATATGCGAGAACTGATATTCAGAACATCCATGTATATTGTCAGCTGGCAACTTTAAGTCTTAATCAGGATTCCATCTCATAATTGTGCTTTATTTTGACTCTCCTGCCTCTCCTCCCTTTCCACCTCCCATCCCAACTGAATCCGATGTGAACATCATAATGCAATTAATCATGCACTTTAGTTCCTTGTTTGAAGTCATTTGTTCTGATCCCAGGAAGCAAATTACACAGAAGTGGCTGCATTATGTATAAAGAAGGTAAACTTCATAATTAAAAAAAAGTGAAAGGCCATACCCACATCTATTCATTATCATCAAATCGATTTTATTTCTTCCGTTCTCAGCTTAGTTTTAGAATAATTTTAGAGTCATAACAACGGAGTGGGGAGGAAGCAAGATCTGTCAGTCAAATATTTCCAACTTCCCTTTCAATATGCACTAACTTTCAATACGAAGGACACTCATGCAGCACCATATGCAGCTTGACATCACTTTCACTGCCATGGCTCAATGCTATTGAATCCTGGGAGCTGTAGTTTTACATGGTCTTTAGTCTTCCCTGCCAAATGATACTGGTGCATCACCAAGCTACAAATTCCAGGATTCCACAGCATTGAGACATGACCCTTAAAATGGTGTCAAACTACTGTAATTCTACAATGGAAAGCCAGCTGGACTTTTGTGTGCTCTGATTGTTTGCAGTAAATGTCAATGGTTTTAATGTTATAAGTGGTCTGGCTGTCTTTTAATTGATTTTTATCTCTATACTTTTTACTGATGTTTTTGTGTTCTTTTATTGGGGGAAAAAGAAGGATGGAAATGAATGAAATATGCATTACTGCATAGCATAATGGATTTGGACTGGATGGCCCTTGTGGTATCTTCAAACTCTGTGATTCCATGATAGCATGAACTAGAGAAGTGCATGGAATTTGTTCCTACTATTTCTACCATTTCTTTCATGTCTTCTGTTTCTTCAGGAGCACGAAATGGGAAAGGGGCTGAAAAACTAGGCTTATACTCGAGTATATACAGTAAATGAAAACTGCTTTCCTTCAGCAAAACATAAAGAACAGCACACTCAGTGGAATAATGCAAAATGAAGCAAGGAAGTCTTAGGGCAAACACAGTTCTTAGTCTCTGATACAGTCCTAAATCAAATAACAGTCTTACTTTAGACAAAGAAACAGCAATAAATCCAGATGCAGACTCGGAGCAGGTGCAAGGGGAGTGAAGGCATTAGAGTCAGTTTGTTACCAGCAAGAGCTGGCTGCACCTGCTTCTGCTTTATAGCCCTGAGTCCCCTCACAGCTGCTAGGACAGTTCCTAATTACTCAGCTGCATTTCTGGCAGCTATTTTAGCTGAACAATTTTATTTATTTATTTATTTACATTATTTATATTCCGCCCTTCTCACCCCAAAGGGAACTCAGGGCGGATCACATTACACATATAAGGCAAACATTCAATGCCTTAACATAGAACAGAGACAGAGACAAACGCAGGCTCCGAACTGGCCTCGAACTCATGACCTCTTGGTCAGCGTGATTTGTTGCAGCTGGCTGCTCACCAGCCTGTGCCACAGCCCGGCCCTGCTGTGCTCTGTTTCCTTTCGCCTCTCCTGAAAAGTGGGTACTTGCAAAATCTCCTCCTCAGATTCCAACTCACCCTCAGATTCATGAACATGAATAGAGAGACGTTAAACCAGAGCTTGAGAAATTACTTTTAGAAAGTATTAGCTCAAGTTCCAAGCTCCCCCAAACTATGTGAGACCACAGACCCTAAAACAATAGAAATAATTCACACAGCTACAGTTCCATGACAAAGGAAGTGACACTATGATTCAATTGTAATGCAATTTAGATCTGTCCTAGGAAGTGTTTATAACTAGCATTGAGAAATTCAATGCCTCATAGTAGAACCTGACAAGAAAGATCATAGAAAAAAAACATTACAGACAAATTGGATTTTTTCACTTTGTCCACTAGGGAGCATCCGTGTAATATAACAATCAGTATTTTGCAAGGATTTCAATACTTTGGTGCTCCTTAAAAAAACAAACACAAAAAACAGATGATTCAAGAACACTTTCTAACCACAAAATATTTGAAACAACACACAATTAGTAATAAATATTGTTCAGTCTGTACAATATATAATTCACAGCAGAAGTGGGAAGAAAAACCCACTTGCAGCACTAAAGGATGCCAGGCTATGATTTTAGAGAGTATGCTTGTTAAAATAGAGAAGAAACCCATACGCATAGAATTAGAAGTTCTTGTTTTCAATGTCAATGGAACGACCGATTTTAAAAAGTACCAAAATAACAAGAGATAACTTCCTGTGTTGCCACTGATTAGCTGAGCTTTGCAAAGCTTTCCGAATAGGCATCATTGGATGTATTCTTTTGCACAAACGAAGCAGATGGCATCCTTTTTCTTCTGGTGTATTTAGCAACGGCTTTGGAGCATTCAATTAATAAGAAATAAAATGCAAAAAGATTGAGTTACTGCAGCTCAAATTGGATTTAGAAGCAAGGCCTTTTGGAATCCAGGCTGTATTCAGTTTCAAATGGGAGTTGCCTTTTTCTTCACACTGCAAAATTAGCAATTTTTACCACCATGACTCCATCCCATGAACCTTTTGTATTTGTACATTGTTGCTGTTATTATGTACCTTCAAGGCAACTCTGATTTCTGGTAATGTTGTCATGGGGTTTTCTTGGCAAAATCTATTCAGGGATTTATATTTGAGGAAAGATGTGTAAGGGAAGCATGCATATTAGACATGTCCAAAAAATCGTTTTGAATCGTATATCGGAATTATTTCGGATTGTTCTTGCTTTTTGATACGCATTCCGAGACATTGTCTCACAGCGCAACCAGCAATGTAATTCGAACCATTGTTGGTCCATTCTCTAATTGTCTCTTAATGTTTCGTTAATTCCCCCCCCATTTTTTAATATATCTTTAAAAATATTTAAAAATATTTTTTTGTTTCTACAACCTACCTTGAATGGGAGCTTAGCGCAGCCGCTCCCTGGCCAATCAGAAGCTTCCATGATGGATGCAAAGATGGGGGCTAACATCCTCTGGTCTACATGGAAGATTGCCATACAAGCCCGGTGTGTAGCGATTGCGCATGCGCATCCGCCATTTTAGAAACATTTAGAATCATTACGAATTTTTGGAAATATCCAAAATTTTTGGGTGAAAAAATCGGAAATACTTTCTATATCAAAGCGCCAGTGCCCCCTACTTTAGAAACGAGAATTGAAACATTTTTTTCATCGATCGGACATGCCTAATGCATATGCTACGGAATAAAATCCTAGAAGCCGAATCATATTCCAGGACTATGCAATCAATATGGCTGAATATGGAAACAAATCAGGACAATTTGGACTCAGGTAAATAAACTCAGATTGAATAAAATGTGTGTAGCTTGATTGCAAAGTAGAACAAGAAGCTACCTATTTTATAATAATACAGTAGAGTCTCACTTATCCAACAAAAATGGGCCGGCAGAACATTGGATAAGCAAAAATGTGCTTAATTTGTAAAATCATAACATAATTTGACGTTTAATAGGCTTTCCCTTAATCCCTCCTTATTATCCAACATTTTCGCTTATCCAACATTCTGCTGGCCCGTTTATGTTGGATAAGTGAAATACTGTATTATTACAGTGTCATATTTCTTCAGAGATTAGGAAATGCAAAGCATATGAATTTTTTTGTCAAATAAATATGTCAGATCCCCCTCAGTAGGAACAGTAGGAATGAAATCTGAAAATTGTCTTCTTGACTAAAATAGATAGCAATTAGAGCCATTTTCATCTTTGAAAACAGTTTCCAAAGACCATTCACAATTTGAGACTTACTCTGTACAAAATTCACACATCACCGTTTGGTGTAGAAAATGACTATTTTCTGTGCGAAAAATAGTATTTTCTGCACATTTATTTATTTAATTAACTATCGTGTCAGAAGCGAATTGAGAGTACAGTGATATGGTATTTTTTTTTTTTAAAAAAAATACAAACAAAGTTAAAAACTTGACATTATACTTGATTTCCTTCTCTCATCTGGCCACTGATTTTGTTTCCCAGTTTTAGCCTGCCACTTTTGGACTCTTGCTTGCTGAAGTGAGTATCTCTGCAGATCTTAGAAAACAGTTTCTTGATTTAAGTCATTGGCATGCTGGCTATGTATCTGAACAGATGATGATATCTGCACAGAAAATAATAAATTTTGTTTCCCACACAAAAAAAAGTTTTCTGCACTAAACAATTGTGAATGAATTTTGCGTAGAACAAGTACTATGAAGATTCTTCTCAGTCTATAATTCTTCTCATTGGGGTTTCCTGACATGTAAAAAAAATCTTTTAACCATGTTTGAATATATTAACATTTTTAAGAGACGGCAAGGAAGAAGAAAGGGAGCAATAGTTCATAACTGAAAAATCTGTAAGTGAAAATATTTTATAATCTCTAAGTAAAAGAAAAATAAAACAATGTCGGTGTTAAATGCTCAACAAAGCCAGGAAATATATAAAACTGAAACAACATCAAAGCAAATCAACACAAATAAAAGCCAGAGCACCCAAACAGGCAAACTACATTTTTATTTTGTTTCATCGGTGAGCGTCTATCACTCATCTGCAAAATGAAAATTTAGCAACAGGCGGTCAAGGGAATGTGCTTTGGAAATGAAGCCATAAATTATAGGGCCAGATTGACCCAGTTGTTACATTAATTTGAAAAAATTAATCATTAAGCACTAACTAGATGCATTAATAATAAAAGGGATGGCCATGAATGATGGATGGATTGTGGCCTGACGGAAGGCAGGACAGTAAATCTTTACCATTGGAGACGGTCTGGTTTTGGGAGGTTTGTGGAAAGAAATGGAAGATGCAGACATTTACGTAGCTCCGCTCTTCTCAGAATCGAGGTGTTCGTCTTCTTTTCAGGGATAAAGCTAATTTATAGAAATGATTGACACTCAGGTTTTTTTCCAGAATTCAATTCCTTCCCTTCAAGGTATCTTATGGATGTGAATGCAGACCACAGTTTTCCAGTCATCGGAATATGAGAAGTTTTTTCCCCCTTTTACTAGGTATATAAGCAAAATTATTTATCGTTTACTGTATATACTCGAGTATAAGCCTAGTTTTTCAGCCCTTTTTTAGGACTGAAAAAACCCCTCCTTGGCTTATACTCGGGTGACGGTCCTGGTGGGCTTATATGCAGGTCGGCTTATACTCAAGTATATATGGTATATTTATTATTTTTCTCTATTATTATTGGTATTGTTGCATTTATTATTTTATTCTATTAATTATTATTACATTTATTATTTTACTCTAATTATTATTACATTTATTATTTTACTACATTTATTATTATTATTATTACTGTATATACTCGAGTATAAGCCTAGTTTTTCAGCCCTTTTTTAGGACTGAAAAATCCTCCTTGGCTTATACTCGGGTGAGGGTCCTGGTGGGCTTATATTCAAGTCGGCTTATACTCAAGTATATATGGTATATTTATTATTTTTCTCTATTATTATTGGTATTGTTACATTTATTATTTTACTCTATTCGTGTTGTTACTTTTACATTTATTTTACTCGTTATGTATTATTATTACATTATTATTTATTAGTAATAATACATTTATTATTTTACTCTATTTATTGTTACATTTATTATTATTATTATTATTATTATTAGATTTATTATTTCACTCTTATTATTAAAAGGATACATAAGCATGTTTACATTGAAGAAGATGAAAATAATGATTTAATCAGAGTTGAACAGTCATATCTTAAATTACAGTTTGATGTAAAGATTCAAAAACATTTAAACTACTGAGGCCTCAATTAATGTAATTTTATTGGTATCTTGGCTTATACTGGAGTCAATGTTTTCCCATTTTTTGTGGTAAAATTAGGTGCTTCAGCTTACACTCAGGTCGGCTTATACTCGAGTATATACGGTAATTTTATTGATATCTCAGCTTATACTGGAGTCAATGTTTTCCCAGTTTTTTTGTGGTAAAATTAGGTGCCTCGGCTTATATTTTGGTTGGCTTATACTCGAGTATATATGGTAATTTTATTGGTATCTCGGCTTATAATGGAATCAATGTTTTCCCAGTTTTTTTGTGGTAAAATTAGGTGCCTCGGCTTGTATTCGGGTCTGCTTATACTCGAGTATATACGGTAATTTTATTGGTACCTCAGCTTATACTGGAGTCAATGTTTTCCCAATTTTTTGTGGTAAAATTAGGTCCCTCAGCTTATATTCGGGTCTGCTTATACTCGAGTATATACTATATATATATATATATATATATATATGCGCTAGCAAAAGCGTTTAAAGTCAATAAAGAGAATAGTCCATAAGATAATGTCCTTAACTGTTCAAAGGTAAGTCCAATAAAGTCTTTTAGTATTGTAATCCACAAATGGAACTTGTTAGTTCCACCAAGCAGTCGGCTTATACTCTAGTATATACGGTATTATTATTATTATTATTATTATTATTATTATTATTATTATTATTATTATTATTATTAACCTCCCACAAGGATGGTAAAACATCAAAGCACCCAGGCAATGTCTCCTGGGCAACATCTTTACAGACAGCCAATTCTCTCACACCATTTTTCCACGTTGCTCCTGACACACACACAAAAATATGTTGAGGTCGATACATAGGTAAATCTTGTTGAGTTAATATCTCAACTCTACTGTGGGCTAACAATAGATTTTAATTATATTAATTAAAATTGAAAACACCCAGTCAGAATACATTTAGACACCTGCTGTGAGAAGGAGAATTGGGGAGAATAAGACCGTTGCAGCTCTGCCAGGAGAGTAGGTCACTGTACGATGTTAAATTGCATTAATGCAGCAGATAGGAAGCCTTCCTCTTCTGTAGAAATAACTAGGAAGAAGTGTTTAGACTTTATTCATTTTTCTTAATCTCCTCTTTGAGCCTTGCTGCGGGAGGGCTCACAGCAGCTGGGAATGTGTCAAGGAGGGGAAGGCTCTGCCAAAGAAGAGCAATTGCAGAGACCGCCCGTCATTCGACTTGACTGCTGCCCTTCCTTCCCTTCTATACTTCTCACAAGGTTAAGTGTCAACTTGCCTCTGGAATCAAAGGCCAAGATGCCCCTCCTCACTTTTCTCCAGAAATGTCTGTAGGGACAACACAACAACCACCGAAATGACATGTCAAGCATTCATTTTAATTATATTAACTAAACGGAAAAGGCATATAGAAAGCGACAATGATGTTTTCAAGAAGATAATACTTCAAATCAGGAAGGGAAAAAGACCTTCCTTGGTGACCTTCATCTCAGGAGGGAAATTGTGACTTTATTTATTTTGGATTTTTCTCTCTGGCTTTGCTATTTCTTTCTTTCTTTTCTTCTGGAACTTGTGGCTCTTTAAAATGCATATTGCAAAGCTTCACATGATTAAATGAACAGCTTAACACTCCTTGGATTGCTCCCTCCCACCAACAGAGAAAACGGTCTACTGAGATGAAGGGATCCAATAAAGGCCACTTTGTCTGAGGTTCTTTCAAACCTAGAGATTGGACTTGTGCACGGATCTGTTTTAGCCATTTTACTTTGGCCAAATTGGCTTCGCTGGCTCTACCGGGTGGCCGTGATGGAAGGATCCGGCTGTCATATTTTCCCCTCTGTAATGGGACCATGTGGCAGCCAATCTCAGCTCCTCCCAGTTTGGCATCACAGTTGCATCCTCGCTTTAGTGTATTTAGTTACCTCTCCTCTAGAGTCAAAAGTAGAAACAGCTTTAAGGAAGCATTAAACCTGAAACAGGTGAAACAGAAAGGCATGAGAGGGGAAAGGCAAAAGCAAATCAAGAGAAAAGCAAGGTCTTTTTAAAGGAAGCCCAGCAGATAGCTCCAGATCATCACTCTTCCTTCCCAGTGGGAAGTGGAAAACTTCTGTTATAGCTCAGCCATCAGGATCTGGCCCTCCACAGGAGATGGAGTGGGACTCAGAGGCTGATTTGGATTTTGAGCCTATCCCAGATTTGGATCAGAGCCCAATGTCTTTGCAGGTGCCTGAAGTTGTGCTTCCAGAGGAACCGCTAATTGGGGAACATTCCGATGTCAACTCAAGGCTGGATTCACCAGATGGAGTTGTGGTAGGGGAGGATGTGTCTTTTGATCGGAGACAATCTATCTCACAGGATAGGAGTCAAAAGGAAGTGCTGAGAAGAAGTAAACGTTTGGCTCTCAAGCGCTGTAATGAATAAACTTTCCCATGTGAA